>NC_088126.1:2572020-2888817 GCF_036370855.1 Dromaius novaehollandiae | reverse complement strand
GGCCACCCCAGGGAGAGGGGGAAGAAAGCACAGGGGATCACAGCCACCCTGGACACCAGCCTTGGGGACCACCGGCACCCGGGGGGACACCACAGCCCCCCTAGGAACACCGCCACCACCCCAGGCATCTCACCAGGGCCGCCCCGAGGACCACGGTCCCCCCCCAAGGCGCCGTCACCGCGCCGGGAGGGGGCAGAGAGCCCCCCCGGGGGCCACCGCGGCCACCCGACCCGCCGGCCGCTCTCACCTTGGGCGCCTGGGGGCTGCGGGCCAGGTGGTAGCAGGCGGCCAGGCCGCTGATGCCCCCACCGACAACGGCCACCGTCCGCGGCATGGGGGAGCTGGGCGGGCGGCGGGGGAGCGCCGCGACACAACTCCCCCCGCCCCCCGGAGCCGCACGCACCGCCCGGGCTCCGCCGGCACCGCCCCTGCTCCGCCATCGTGGGAGAGGGCGGGACCAAGGCGCTCCGCACCAATCAGAACACGCTGCCTCCTTGATGGACAAGCGCTGGGATCGCCCGGACGGCGGCCGCGTAGGGCCAAGGGGCAGCGAGGAACGGCCCCGCGCCCCACCCGCCCTCTGTCATTAGCAGACCGGCCTGCTGCTTGGCCCCGCCCCACGCGACAAGCCCCACCCCACCAGCTAGGCCCCGCCCTCCCCGGAATAAGCCCCGTGCGCACCCATACGGGCTTTATACCCGCCCCACAATATGCCCCGCCCCCTGCCGTTAGCCCCGCCCCCAGCATATACCCACCTCGTGGGCGTTCCACTTGCCCCTCCCACAAGCCCCGCCCCCTCCACCATTAGCCCCGCCCCCAGCACATACCTCGTGGGTTCTACACCTGTCTCCCAGGCTCCTCCCCCTCTTCCATTAGCCCCGCCCCTTATGGATTACCACGCTGTCTGCACCAAGCCTCCATTAACCCCGCCCCTTCTGCATAAAGCCCCGCCCCCAGCATTAGCCCCGCCCCCCAGAGCCCCACACCAGAACAGGCTCCTGCCCCCCCCAGCATCACTCCCCCCCCCCTTGTGCCCCCCAATTCTTTTTTTTTTTTTTTTAGTAAATTTATTCACAAAAGCCCCCGCCCGGGGCAGCTCCAGGGTATTTACACACACGTCCTATGTACAAAGCCCTGCGCCAGGGAGCCGGCCGCGGCGGGGGGCAGCGCCTGGCCTGGGGGGGCCCAGCCCCGCACCGACTGCACCCCCCCCCCCCCCGTGGCCCCCGCCGCCCTGGCTGAGGTAAGAGGGTGGCAGTGAGCCGCCGGCTCCGCCATCTCACTGCTTCTTCCAGCGGGGCTCGTCGAGCTCGTAGAAGAGGACGTAGCCCTCGCTGGACGGCACCTGGTTCTCGCTGATGGGCGACACGCTGCGGGGACGGCGGGCGTCAGGGGACGGCGGGCATCAGGTGACAGCGGGCGTCAGCCGCCTGCCGCCGGGGCCCCGGCGTCCCCCCAGCCCCCGTGGGCCGGCACCTACCGGGAGTCGTTGTAGACCCGCCAGCCGGCCTGGTCCCTGCAGAAGGCGGTGTAGTGGCCGTAGTGCACGCTGCCCGAGTGGTTGCACAGCGCGTACAGGCTGTACACGGGGCTGCCTGTGCGGGAGGGGGGCAGAGCTCAGTGTCCCGCCACCAGCGAGGTGGCCCTGCCTCCCCCCCCCACGCCATTCCTGGTCCCCCTGGGCCCTGCCGCCGCCTCACCTGCCTTCTCGCTGGCGAATTCCTTCAGGTTGAGCTGCTGCAGGGGGAAGTCCACGAAAACGGAGCATTTCTTGATGGAGTAGCGGGTGGTGGAGAACCTGTTCAGGTCTGGGTGGCCCCGGGTTAAGGGAGGTGCTGGATGGGCACGGGCCGGAACAAAGGCTGGTGGCACTGGGGAGCCATGTGCCACCTCCCCATGGAGGGACCGGCAAGGGCAGCGTCACCCCGGCTCCTGGTGGCATCCGACTCCGGCACATCCCCAGTCCATGCCAGGCCACGTGCTCTCCTCGCGTCCACTCCCCAAACCTGTCCCCTGCCCATCGCCTCAGTGGCACCGGGGGGACAGAGCTCCGAGCAGCGATGCTCTGGGGGGTCACGCGTGGGTCCCCATGGGCAGAGCCTGGTGCCAACAGGTGCCTCCCACCCCCCCCCGGCCCTGCCGGCAAGGATACGAAGCACCAGGATGCGGGGGAAGCGCTGGATGGTGAGCTTCTTGGTGCTCCGCGTCCTCTGCCGGCACTTGTCGCAGACCTGCTCGGGACGGGGTGCTGTCAAGAGCGGCCGAGGCACGGGGCAGCCCCCAGCAGCCCCAGCCCTGCCCGCGGCGGCCTCTTACCGGGGCGTTTTCCGAGTCCAGCTCCTCCTCCTTGGTGAAAAGGCTAAAGCAGTCATGGAGAGAGACCTTCCCACCAGCAAAGCCCTTCTGCAGAGGGGACAGGGCCAGGGCTCAGCCAGGGACGCGCGAGGGGCATGGGGACAGCGAGATGGCTAGGGAAGGCACAGAGCCGCCCCGCTCTCTCCCCTGTCCCTACCTTTGGGATGGGCAGGGAGAGATCGCAAAACACTTCGAAGGTGGTGGAGCGGTAGCCACAGGCCTGACACTTGAGGCAGCTCTTCAGCTGTCCCACGAAAAGATCTGGGAGAAGAGGGGAAGGCGTGAGGCCAGGCAGAGCAGTGCCACCCGGGACCAGCACCACCAGCTGCCTTTGGGTGCCAGGGCTGCGTCACCCCATCCGGGGCTGGCACGGAGCTGTGCTCACCCACGATCTTGCTGTCCTCCCTCTCCAGGTATCGCTTCCACATCTGGTTGGCGCGCTCGTCGTCACTGCGGGGAACGGCAGAGGGTTGGTCTGGGTGACGCGGGAAACAGGGCCGGGCAGGAGCTCGGGGAGCAGGTAGCTCTGCCCCGGCTGGGTGGGTGCAAGCCCACAGCAGGGGACAGCTGGGGTCCGTCTCTCGAGCCCCAAAACAGGCTCTGGGGATGGGCTGCTGCAGATCCTTCCCACAACAGCTCCCACACGCCCTCAGCAGCATCCCACTCTGTCCCAGGCCTCCAAGCAAGCTTCCTGCCACAGCCTGGAGCGCGGACCTGCCCGGGACACGTCTCCTCTGCTCACCTCAGCAGGTCCGAGTCCTCCAGCACGGAGGGCCGCTTGGCGTCCGAGAGGATGCTGGGCGTCTTGCGGCCCTTCCGGTTGATCTCCACGTGCAGCCGGTCCATGAAGAACTTGAGGAACTCCTGTGCGTCCTGCTGGCTGCAGACGGGACGTGCCCATCAGCACCCATGGGTGCCTCCATCCCCTGCCACCGCCGGGGCTCATCCCACGCCCCGAGCACAGCCGCCCGCAGCCGACCATCCTCCTCATGACAGCGTGAGCCCTCCCGGAGCTTGATGTCTATCTATCTCCCTTCAGCTCTGCCAGGTCCTGGTGTCCCCTCCCAGCACCCACCACACCGCTGCGCCCAGGGAGGAGGGTTGGATGTCCTGGGTGATGCATCTCTCTGCCCAGAACGGCCAGGAGAGCAGCGGGGTCAGACCCTACCTGTAGCCTGTGAAGGACGGGACGTATTTCTGGAAGATGGCCTTGAAGCGCCCGGGGTTCACGGCCTCCGTGGAGTCCGGGTGCCACAGGGCGGTGATGACGTCCGCGAAGGCTGCGGGGAGACGGGCCGAGGCCAGACCTTAGCGGTTTCACTCCTTTGCTGGCGGTTGATCCCATCCTCCTCCCACCCCAAGAAGGAAGCGGGAGACGCGTGGGATGGAGCCGGGCCCTCCTGCCGCGGCCACCCAGGGCGAGCGGGCAGAGCTCCTGGCCGAGCTCGACGCGGTGCCACTTGAGGCTAGCGAGCTCCGGGTTTATGTAAGAGCGGGCCCAGGAGGCCGGGCACGGCAGGGCGTTTATGTAACAGGTCACCGGGGAGGATTAGCTCCCGCCAGGCCCGGAGAGAGGCCCGCTAGCTGCAAGCCCCGGGCTCCCCACCTTCGGTGAGCTCCTGCTGGGCCCGGGGGCCGCCGGGCTGCTCCTGGTGAAACTCCTTGCGCAGGCAGTAGTCCCGCAGCGGCTTGGTGCTGCTCAGGCACTGCAGCACGGCGTTCATGAAGCACTGCGGAGAGAGCGCCCCGGGCACGCTGGCACCAGCTCTCAGCGACGTCCCCCCTCGGCCCCGTCCCCTTGCGCCCACAGCTGCCGCACGCGGTCCCCCCAAGGGACGCTTCCCGGCCCACGGGAAAGGTTAAGCCCGGCGGACGCAGCAGCCCCACGGGGTGCTGCAACGGGGAGGGAACCGCTTGGTTAGGCCAAGCCCAAGCCCAGGGAGAGCTGCCAGGCTTGGGGGAGCCACGGGAGCACCCACCTTAGCCGGGAACCCCAGGAGACTCGTATAGGGCCGAGGAAGGGAGCAGCCGCGCTGCGCGGGACAGGACTGAGCACGCATCCTGCTCCCGTTTGCTGCCATCAGCACGGAAGCCCATTGCTTGCTGCGGGCAGGGCACGGGGATGCCAGTCACGGGGAGGTGGGATATGGGGGATGCGGCGTGGGGGGGCCGTGGGCGCTTACCGTGTTGCCCAGATTCCTGAGTCCGATGTGGCCGGAGCCCAGGAGAAGGGTGTGATGGGTCTGTGGGAACACGGAGGGACAGACGTGAGTACGGACCACGGAGAGGCTAAAGCGCGGTGTATCGGTCCCCCCACGGGCTCCCAGCGGGCACAGCACCGTGCCAGCCCACCCGACACGCACCCAAGGGCCAGACCTACCGCCTCCACGGGGCAATCTGCTCCAGCCAACCCTCCTGCTTCCTACACACGGCCGGACGGACAGACAGACGGACTCGCTCCCTGCCCCTCGTCACCTCCAAGCCAGCACCCTCGCGACCGCGCGGCAGGCGGAGGAGCGCGGCTTTACCTCGCCGGTCACGAGGAGCAGCCCCATGACCGCCGTGTGCACCACCGACTCGGAGATATCGGCCCCTTTGCCCTGCAGCTCCCGCTTGGTGGCCAGGGTCCGGTGCAGCTTGCGCGGCAGCTCCACCAGCGTGGCTCCCTGCAGCCCGGGCATGGCTCCGGCACGGCTCCGGCGCACGGAGGAGCGGGGCAGCCCACGCGCCGGGATGGGACTGCGGCGCCGGGACCACTGGGGCCCTCCCTCTGCCTCTCTAAGCCACAGCTCATTAGCTGATCCGCTTTCCCCCGGCTATTCTGGGCCTTGCTCAAGGCTCATCTCAGTGGGATTAATTAGAGGGAGAGCCACCTTGGGGACAGCGGGTGCTTGGAGAACGGTGAGCAAAGGAAAATACAACCACCCACGCCCCGTGGCACGCTCACAAGCGAGGGCGGGCCCGGGAGAGCGGCCAAGGTGGGACAGGCCACCGCTCTGCCCCACGTGGCCACCCCACGCAGGGCCACCACCCCTCAGCGCGACCCACGGAGCAGCTGCCTCCGCTCCAGACGGCAGAGCTGCCCCACGGCGACAGCACCGGGGGCCCATCCCGCCCCACCGCAGGCCCAGCCCCGGATTTCAGGGTGCGTAATCTCCACGTGGCCCAGGGCAAGGAGAGGACGGGACCTGGCTGCTCCGGGGGCAAAGGGCAGTCGAGGGAACGCTCCCGCGGGCGCCCGGCTTCACGTCCCCTGCCGGGCTGGCACCTCCAGGACCTCTGGAGCCGAGCAGCCTCAACCCTTTCGACCTGGGGGGCATCGCAAGGAAGAATGGGCTGGAGAGAGGTAACAAGACGTCCCTGCCCCACCCCAGTGCCCAGTGGCAAGAGACGGGAATGAAGCCGCCATCCCACGCCCCGAAAACAGGCAAAACACGGCCGGAGCACGCCCCACCACGTCCAGGACGCATCCTGAAGGCTCTTACAGCTGACGCCTTCTCCTCAGGCCTGCTGGGTGCTGAGGCTCTGCTCAGAGGTGGGCTGCCGTGCGCCGAGACGTCCTGGCCGTGGGGGTACGGGGGATCGGGGCCATGAGTCCTCGGGCAACCCTCGGGCCGGACGGAGAGCAGCGGGGCCACGGGCTTCCCGTCCAGCCCCGGAGCCACGTTGACCCTTCGGAGCGAGGAGCTTCTCTTGAGAGCCAGCGAGCCCACGCTGAGCTGGTGGCCGCAGTCCCTCAGCACCAGGCGGCTCAGCACCGCCGTCACGTCCTCGGCCCGGCCGCCGCTCTGGCTCAGGTCGCCGATGCTGATGGATTTGGAGCGGGCCAGGTTGCTCCGGCGGCGCTCCGCCTCGCGCCCCGCCAGCGACGCCCCGGCGGGCAAGGAGAAGGAGGCGCTGCCCGACATGGCGCCCGCCTGCGGCGAGCTGGGCACCCGCACCGCGTGGTCCGCCTTCACGGGCCCTCGGCGCGACACCGAGCCGCGGAGCGCCTCGCCGCGTTTCGAGGCCCGGCCCCGCTCGAGCTCCAGCTTCTTGCCCCGGTCGTCGAGCGCGCCGGGCCGCGGCGGCAGCAGGCGAAGCTTGGGGGCCGGAGAGAGGCCGTTGGCGACGGCGGAGGAGGCCAGGGCGGAGGCATGGCGCTCCTGGCTCAAGGCCCGGTGTCCGTTGGGCAGCTTGGAGGCGGCCTTGGGCTGCGACGTGACCACCGCTTGCTCTCTGGCCCGGCTGACGCGGTGTTCGGAGGCTTGGGGCATCGTGGAGGCAACGGAGAGGGGAACCCTGGCGAGAAACGCACTGGAGCTACAGCTGGCAGCTTCCGGATGGGAAGAGCCAACGCCGGAGACACCAGCGGACACCTACCTCTCTCACGCCGCGAGCGTCTCCTCCCCGCCAGCTCTGGGCTCACATCCCTCCAAGGCGACTGACGGGCCGGAGAGTCCCGTCGGCGAGGGCCCTGCAGCACAACGAGAAGCGGTTGAGGTGCGGGTTCTTCTGGGACCGCTGGCAGCCGGGACACGGCAGGGGGACAGCATGGCCTTGGGGACGAGCCCCCGTCCCCTCTGCCGAAACGGAGCTCGGAGGCAGCGGGCGAAGCGGCCTGGTGACCTCCCCAGTGCTGCTCTGCGAGGGGCAGGAGTCACCCCACGCCATAGCTGTCACCCTGTCACCCCATGGCGGGCAGGCGGTGGCCCCCCGAGAGCAGAGGACACTGTCACTGCAGGCCATGGCCCCGCATCCGAGAGCTCCTTCCAGCTCAGCGCACGGCTCCGGAGGGGAGGGATGGCGTTCCCGCCGCCACGAGAGAGGAATGCCGGTCATATCCCAGCCGCGGTGGCGCCGAGAGATCCTGTCACCCACCACAGCAGGCCCAGGTCCCCGCCGGGCCGCAGTGGGGCCAGCCAGCAGCCAAGGTGCCATGGGGACAGGTCAAAGGCCTCCAGCACCCACCCACTGCCTGGCCTGGCCCTGTCCCCCACCCTGTGTCCCAGCAAGGAACCATCCTCGGCCATGCCTGGCCCTGTCCCCCACCCCATGTCTCACCTGGGACATGTCCCCTGCCCCGCCTGGCCCTGTCCCCCACTCCATGTCCCAAGCAAGGACCCATCCCTGGCCATGCCTGGCCCTGGCCCCCACCCCATGTCCCACCTGAGACATGTCCCCCACTCCGTGTCCCAAGCAAGGACCCATCCCTGGCCATACCTGGCCCTGTCCCCCATGCCGTGTCCCACCTGGGACATGTCCCCTGCCCTGTCTGGCCCCATCCCCCATCCTATGTCCCACCTGGGACATGTCCCCTGCCCTGACTGGCCCTGGCCCCCACCCCGTGTCCCACCTGGGACATGTCCCCTACCGTCTCTGAGGTCCTACCTGGGCACCATCCCTTGCCTGGCCCAGCCATGTCCCCCACCCTGTGTCCCCTGTGGGACACGTCCCCTGCCAGGCCTGGCCTGGCCCTCAACCCACGACCCACCTGGGACATGTCCCCTGTCCTGCCTGGCCCTGTCCCCTCCATGTCCCACCCAGGACCCCTCCCGAGCCCGGCCTGTCCCTGTCCCCCCCCGCGTCCCCCCCGGGCGCTGCCCCCTGCCCCAGCAGCCCCGCCCGAGGGGGATCTGCCCCCCAGGGCTCCGCAGCCGCCCCTCCCCCCATCGCCCCCTCCCCCCCGCCGACCCCCGCGACGCCCCTCCTCCCACATCGCCACCCCCCGGCGCGCCCCCCCCGCGGGGGTCGCTGCCCCCCGCCCCCCCCACCCGGCCCTACCTCCTGCAGGACGCCATGGCAACAACTCCTGCAGCACCCGCCGCCATCTTTGTTCCTCCCTCCCGCTGCCCGGCCCCCGGCGGCCTCACGCGCCGCATCGCGCATGCGCTCCCGGCCCCGCCCCACTTCTGACGCCACCCCGTCGCCATGGAGACCGAGCGGCGTCCCCCCGCCCCCACACCGCCCTTAAAGGGGCAGCACGACTCCCCCCCCCGCCCGGCGCTCTTAAAGAGGCAGCGTCCCCTCAGGGCAGTGTTAGTGTAGGGTCGCGCGGGGCGGCTGCGGCTGGGCGGCCCCAGGGATCCCCCGGCCCCAGAGACAGCAGACAAGAGCGGGGTGCATGGCGGCAGCGTTTATTAGAGAAGAGGAGGGACCAGAGCAGGCAGCGAGGACCAAGGGACGCAGGAGCCGCCCTGGGATGGGGCAGGGAGTCACCCTGGGACGGAGCCGGGAGCGCCCTCGGGGATGGCCCAGCTCCTGTGGGCGGCCGGCCGGGCTCCGCTCCGGTCACTTCTCCTTGTGCTGCACCAGCCCCTTGGCGATGAGGTCGGGGATCTCCACGGCCAGCCAGGGGCCCAGCTGCGGGGCGGGAGCAGACGCGGTGAGCGGCCCTGCGGCGATATCCCCCCCGCCCGCGCCACCCCAGCTCTCGCCCCCACTCACCCCCAGCGCCATGAGATGCGCCAAGCCGAATTTGGGCACGTTCCTGGCCCACAGGGGCCGGAAATGGTCGGTGAGGCAGATCTTCCCCCCTCTGCAGGGAAGACGGAGCCGTGAGCTCCCCGTTGTAGGGAGCCGGAGCCCTCCCCGGGCACCAGCAAGAGCCAGGCACTGGGCCCGGACCCATTCTGGGGGGGCAGAAGCACCCCACAGCCGGGAAAGCACTGCCCGGGGCCGGCACAGCCCCACGGCACAGCCACAGCCGGGCAGTGCCCCACGCAGCCCCGATGGCCGACCTGTACATCTTGGCTGTCTTCCCGTCCAGCTCCGGAATGGCGATTTCGGGAGCGGTGCCCGGGTACGTCACAGGAATCTGCCGGCGGGGACAGCGAGCGTCGCTGCAGGGTCCAGCACCCACGGGACACCCCGAAGGCGTCCCCGTCCCCACAGCCGTGCCCAAAGGTGGCTCGCAGTGCGGCTTTGACTGTCCCCTCCCCTGTCCCCCCCCCCTCCCCCCAGCGGGTTTGTCCCCCCTCCCGCTCCGGGACACTCACGTCAAACTCAATGGCGAACTCGTACTTGAGCAGGTCGTGGATGTACCAGCACTTCCCGAACCACCTGCAAGAGAGTGGGGGGGTCGGGGGGGGCCGCCCCCGGCCACAGTTCCCGTCCTGCCTCTGCCAGGGACGCGCAGAGCGGCCCCGAGCGCCGCGGGGCCGCTGGGCTCAGGGAGCCTCCCAGCCGTGCCACTGGCTCCGGCCCGGGGCCCCGGCGACCCCGGGGGCGTGCGCTGCCACCACCGCTCACCCACCGCGTGCCTTCCTTGTTGGACTCCAGGCGGAACCAGTCGTTGTCGGCGTTCTTGTTGTTCTCCACGTACTGGGGAAGCGACGGGGGGGTGAGCGGGAACGGCATGAGCCCGGCCTAGCTCAGCCCAACAGCTCAGTGCAGCCCGAGCCCCCCCGCCTGCAAGGCAGCCCGGCGCTGGGGCAACTGGGAAGGGCCTGGGGCAACTGGTGGGGGGAAACTGGGGGGGACCTAGAGCAACTGGGGGGGGGAACTGGGGGAGCTGGGGAGGACCTAGAGCAATTGGGGGGACCCAGAGCAACTGGGGGGGAACTGGGGGAGCTAGGGAGGGCCTAGGGCAACTGGGGGGGGCAACTGGAGGGACACCAGGGCAATTGGGGGAGCTGGGGAGGGCCTAGGGCAATTGGGGGAGGAACTGGGGGGACCCAGAGCAACTGGGGGGGAACTGGGGGAGCTAGGGAGGGCCTACGGCAACTGGGGGGGGGAACTGGGGAAGCTGGGGAGGGCCTAGGGCAAGTGGGGGGACCCAGATCAACTGGGGGGAGCTGAAGCTGGTGGGAGTGGGGACCTAGGGGAGGGGGGAGACGTGGGGCAGCTGGGGGTCCCAGGGCCTCTCTGCTGGGGGGAATGACGGGGAGCCCCAGGGGAACGGGGGAGCGCGGGGCAACCACCAGGGAGCGGCGGGGACGCGCTTCGGTACGACCCTCCTCGGCCACCGTCGCGGCGGGGCAAGCCCCGGCACGACCCTCCTCGGCCACCGTCGCGGCGGGGCGCCGGCAGCCCGGGCGGCACCAAGCCGCCTCCCCGGCGGAGCGGCAGCGGCGGGGCCTACCTTGATGAGCGCCTGGTACTCCTCCTTCAGCCGCTGCACCCACAGCTCCCGGTCCCGCGGGCCCGCCGCCGTCCGCAGCAGCGGCAGCGCCGCCACCACCTTCCGCGTCGCTTCGTCCGCCATCTTTGCCGCGGGCGGGGCGGACCGGAAAGGGCTTTGCGGGGCACGGCTTGCATTGGCACGCCGCCATCTTTGCTAAGGGCAAAAGGCCGCTGACCGGAGGTGACGCTCTGGGAAAGCCTAGGTCCGAGGCCGCCATCTTTCTTAGGGGCAGAGGACCGTGACCAGCAGTGACGTTGCGGGGTGTGGCTGGTCCCAGCGCCACCATCTTTACTACAGGCGTGGGAGGGCCGCGGGCCGACCGTGACGCTGGGGAGCGGCGTGCTCGGCGCCGCCATCTTTACCACGGGCACAAGGGCCTCTGCCAGACCGCGACCCGGGGGGTGGGGTGGGGTCCCAGTACCGCCATCTTTAGCGCTGGCCGCGCTGAGTCCATCGGGTCTCAGCTGTGCCCATAACGTCCTGTCGCCCACCCTGGGGCCAGCACAGCCCGGGGCAGGTTTCCTCCCGCTGCCCAGCTTGTGAGCCCCGTTTGCCCCACATGGCTCTAGCAGTGGCCTGTGCCCCGTGTCCTCCACGTGGCCAAAGGACGCTCTGGGGACAGCACAGTGGTGGCACGGGGTGGCTGCGGGGGCCACCACAGGCCCCAGGGGTGGTGGGGCCGCCTTCATGTGGGGACCAGGGTCACCGCACAACAGGACCCACGGCGGCACCTCCCGCACGGCCTCCATATCCGCCCCGACGCAGCGGGGACCCCCCGGCCCCCCCCTCCCCGGCAGCAGCAGCGACACGGCGGGCGGCTCGAGGGCTTTATTGGGGCACCGGGGCCGGGCGGGCACCGCTCAGGGCTGTGTCACCGCCTGCTTCCCAACGTGCAGCAGCTGGGCGAAGAGCTCGAGGACGTTGGTGCGTAGCTCGGTGGCCAGGGGCGCAAAGTGCTGCCCGGCACGCTCCAGGTACTCCCTGCGGGGAGAGCGGCGGGTGTCAGGGCAGCGCGGCCGGGGGCCCCCCCGGACCCCCCACCCACCCGCCCGCCGCCTGCCCCACGCACTTGGCCTGCTGCTTCATCTTCTCGGCTTCCAGCTTGCTGGGCAGCTCCTTGGTGATGTAGTCGGAGAAGGTCTGCAGATGCCCCTCCAGCGCCTCGAAGGCCGCCTCCACCCGCCTCTCCAGGTCGGCCTCGGCGCCGGGGGGGCCGGGGGGCCCGGGGGGCTCGGCCTCCCGCCTCACCACGGCACCTTCCAGGCAGCCGGTGCCCAGCAGCAGCAGCAGCGCCGCCGCCAGCACCTTCATCGTGGCTCTGGAGCTGTGGGGTGGGGGGGTGCTGGGGGGGGCACCCGAGGGTGCTCCTGGCCCCGCCGGGCAGCCCGAGTGTGGTGCTGGGGGGCGATGGGGTCTCCCCCCCTCGCCTGGGGGCTCAGGCCCTGCACAGGGCTGTGCTGGGGGCAGGGATGGGGCACCCACAGGATCTGCCCCCCCCCCACACACACCCCATGGTGCTGCCATCCCCATCCTGCCCCTTCCTGCCCCACAGCACCCCCAGGGTTGTCCCCTCCCTCCCCGCAGCACCCCCAGGGGCTCTCCCTCCTGCCCCATGGCACCCCCAGGGCCTGTGGCCATCCTGCCCCACGGCATGGACATCCACATCCTGCCCCCGCCCCACAGCACCACCATCCCTGTCCTGCCCCCTCCTGCCCCACAGCATGCCCAGGGTCTGCCCCCCCTTGCCCCATGGCATGGCCATCCCCGTCCTGCCCCACAGCACCACCATCCTCATCCTGCCCTATGGTACTGGTATTCCTATCCCACCCCATGGCATCCCCATCCCCATCCTGCCCATGCTGCCGCATGGCACCACCAGCCCCACCCTTCCCCTTCCCTGTCCCCTCACTGCCCCACAGCTCACATGTCCCCCTCCGCCCCCCCCGCCGCTGCCCCACGGCTGCCCCCTCACCTGGGCAGGGCTCTGCGGGCTGCGGAGGCCCCTTGGGTGCTGCCCTGGCGGCCACGGGCGCTTTTATCCCCCGGCAGCTCCCGCCCCCCGCGCCGGCCCCCCGTCCCGGGTAAACACCGTGGGGCTAAGGGTCGCTGCCGGGGCCCCGCCATGGGGCGGCCCGGGCACCCAGGGGCCCCACGGCATGTTGTAGCCCCACGGCACGTTGTAGCCCCATGGCATGTTGTGGCCCAGGGGCACATCGTAGCCCCACGGCACGCTGTAACCCCATGGTTTGCCTCAGCCCTACAGCACACGGCAGCCCCACAGCACGTGTTGTAGCCCCACAGCACATTGTAGCCCCAGGGCACGTTGTAGCCCCACAGCCCATCGTCTCCCCCTGGCCCACAGCAGCCGCGCGGCCCGTGGTGGCCCCAGGGCATGTGGCGCCTGGTGGCCCCCACCACCTGCCCCACAGCGGGGTCCCCGGCAGGGGCTGGGGCCCCCAGCCGCCCCCCCAGCTAGGCCAAGGCCGGCGCCCGCCTTATCGCTGACCCTCGGCCGCCAACGTGACAGCGTGACTCAGCGAGGGGGAGCGGGCGGCCGGCCGGCCGTCCCCTGCAGCACCAGGGGCAAAGACCTGGTGTCCCCCTGGGGCAGCCAGCGCCACCCTGGCCTCCCGCGCCCCACGGCGTCCCTTGCCGACCCCCCCGCCGGCGTCACCCCTTTCCAGGAAAGCCTGGTGACGGCAGCACGGCCAGGAGATGGGGGGGGGGGGGCACCCAAGGGGAGAGGAGGCAGGGGATGGCCAGGGACACATGGAAGGGGCACGGGGTCGGGGACGTGGGGACACCAGGAGGGAACATGGGGCTGGAGACATGGGGAGGGGACATGGGGACACAGCCAGGGGACACATGGGGAGGGACACGAGGTCACGCAGGGGCTTGGCCCACGCAGGCCACCCAGGGGGCAGGGAGGGAGGGAGCAGGGCTGGCTGCCGGGCCCAGCCCCGGGGAGGCGGCTGCTGGGGACGTGGGTGCCGGTCGGGGGCCCCATGTCGGTGGCCCCGGCGGGGGGGAACATGGCACGGGCGGAACGGCCCCGAGCGGGGCCTGGACCCGCGGAGCCCCCAGGCCCCCGTCTCAGCCAATGGGCTTTGAGCACTCGGCGCTCCAGCCAATGGACGGCGAGCACTGCCCGCTCCAAAGATGGCGGCCGCGCCCTCGGAGCGCGAGGGGTTCTGTGAAGTCGCTTCCGGGTGCGGTGGCGGCGCCCGCGCCCAAGATGGCGGCGCCCATCAAGATCAGGGGGAGCGAGCGGGGGTAGGACCGCGCCGCCGGGGCCGCCATGGCCGGCCGGGTGCCGCCGCCGGGCGCCGCCCGCTGAGCCGCCGCGCCGGGGCCGGGGCCGGGGCCGGGGCCGGGGCCATGGGCAACGCGCTGGGCCCCGCCGCTCGCCGGGCGCCGCGCCGGGGGGAGCCGCTCGGGAACCCCGGCAGCTTCGACGAGCTGCACCGGCAGTGCAAAGGTGGGCGCCAGGACCGGGGGGGGCACCGGGACTCGGGGAGGGGCACCGGGACCGGGCTTGGGGCTCGTGGCTGCTGGGGGGTCCCGTGTCGCCAATGGGGGGGGGGACAGGCCTGGCCCCGGCCGGGGGGGCCCGGGTGCCACCGGGGGGGGCAGGGACCCGGGCGTGCGGGTGACACCGGGAGGGGACGTGGTGTCCTGGTGTCCTGAGAGCAGTGGCAGGGGTTGGTGGCCCTGGGGGCGGGGGCATTTGGGGGGGGGGGTCCTAGCACGGGGGTGACAGCGGGAGGGTGACAGCTGGGGGGGGCGGGGCTGGGCTGCGGGGTCCTGGTGCAGCACCGGGTGGCCTGGGGGGGGGGGGTCCTGGCAGCTGGGGGGGCGGTGACCCCGCCCCGGGGCGTCCCCGGCGCTGACCCCGCTCTCCCCGCAGAGGTTTTCCCCCAGCAGATGGAGGGGGTGAAGCTGATCGTCAACAAAGCGCTGAGCAGCCACTTCCAGGTCGGTGGCAGCTGCTGGCTGCGTCCCCTGCAGGGACAGGGCCACCGGTGGGGGGGCGTGGGAGGGGGCCGTGCCCCCCAGCTCGCCCCCGCTGACCCGCCGCCCCCGCAGGTCACCCACACCGTCCACATGAGCACCCTCGGCCCTTCCAACTACCACTTCAATGCCACCTACGTGGGCGACCGGCAGCTCAGCCCCACCGAGGTGAGGGGGCGGCGCGGGCGGGGGCCACCGCGGCTCCTGCGGGGCCCGGCCTGGCCCCGGTGCCCACGGGGCGGGGGGGCAGGGGGGCTCTGCAGCCCCTCCGCCGCCGCGGCTCAGCGCCCGCCGTCCCGCAGGCCTTCCCCACGCTGGTCGGGGACATGGATAACTGCGGCAGCCTCAACGCCCAGGTGCTGCACCTCGTGGCGGAGCGGATCCGAACCAAAGCTGTCTTCCAGGTGGGGCCGGGCGGGAGGCTCCCCGGGGCGGGGGGACCTCGCCAGGTGGCAGGGGGTCTCACCGGTCCGGCCTGCCGGAGCCCGGAGGTGGCACCGGCTGCTTGCGGGGAGCCCGGTGCCGAGAGGGACCTCCCGGCCTGCTCCGGCGCTGGCATCCGGATCTGTCCCCTCCGTGTGGGACAGTGGCGCTGCCCGGCTCCGGGCTGAGCTGCAGCAGGACCCCGTCGCCTTCCAGACCCATCAGTCCAAGTTCGTGACGTGGCAGTTCGACGGCGAGTACCGGGGGGACGACTGCACGGCCACCCTCACGCTGGGCAACCCCGACCTCCTCAGCGAGTCCGGTCAGTGGGGCGCCGTGGGCCGGGGCGGCGGCCGGGGCCGAGCCCTGCGGCGCGGAGTGGGGCCCGGGCGCTGAGGGCTTCGCTGTCCCCGCAGTGATCATGGTGGCCCACTTCCTGCAGAGCGTGACCTCCCGCCTGGTGCTGGGCGGAGAGATGGTTTATCACCGGCGGCCCGGCGAGGAGGGAGCCATCGTCACGCTGGCGGGGAAATACACGGGTACGCGGGGGAGCGTGGGGGGAGCTGGGGTGACCCACAGGTCCAGCACGGGGCCACCATCCCCACCCTGAGCCCTGTCCCATCCCCGGAGCGCGGTGACTGCCCTGCCGTCCCCAGGGACGTCCCGGCTCCTCTCAGCCCTTTGGATTTCTTCTTCTCCCAGCCCTCAAGTGGGTGGCGACGCTGAACATCGGCTACGGCGGTGCCCACGCCAGCTACTACCACAAAGCCAACGAGCAGGTGAGCGGGGTCCGCGCGGCCCCCGGCCCGCGTTGCCGCCGCGGGGCCTCACACTGCTTCCCCCCCCCTGCCCCCCGCCAGGTCCAGGTCGGGGTGGAGCTGGAGGCCAACACGCGGCTGCAGGACACCACCTTCGCCTTCGGCTACCAGCTCAACCTGCCGCAGGCCAACATGGTCTTCAGGGGTAAGCGAGGAGCTGGGCCGGGCACCCAGCGCCCGTGAGTGCCGGCGGTCACCCCCGCCTCTCCCCCGTACAGGGCTCCTGGACAGTAACTGGTGCGTAGGGGGGGTGCTGGAGAAGAAATTGCCCCCCCTGCCCGTCACCCTGGCTCTGGGCGCCTTCCTCAACCACTGGAAGAACCGTTTCCACTGTGGCTTCAGTGTCATCGTGGGCTGAGGCGGCTGGGGACGCCTGCGCAGAGCGAGCGCCCGCGCGCGGGCTGGCAGCTCCTGCCACCCTCCTGCTCAGGGAGCCTCGGCGCCGCGGGGGGGGCCGGGCCGGGGCCCCGCTCTCGCCCCGTGGTCCCGCCGCCCGCGGGGGCGACTGACCCCAGCCCCAGGACTGACTGTGCTGCCGGGGCGGGGGGTGCCGGTCCCTCGCCACTGGGGGACACTGTGTGACAGCGTGTGACAGCTTGTGAGCTATTAAAGCCTTGGGGCTGATGAGCGGCTGCTTTTTGGGGGGGGGGGGGGGGGATGGACAGGCGGACTCACTGCCCGAGCCCTGGGGGCCTCCGTCTTCCGCAGGCAGGGCCGAGCCCCTGCCGCCCTGCGTGGTCCCTGGAGCATCCCGGTTTCCTTCTATTCCCGCCTCTCCCCGGCCTCAGTTTCCCTCCAGCCGCGTGACGAGCTGCTCCGGGCAGCAGAGGACGTGGCAGGAGCCGGACGCGCCTGGCAGCGCCCGGAGCCAGGGCTGTGTTCACACACAAACGCACCCCCAGAGCCTGGAAAAATAAAGGAGCTTTACTCCACCCTGTAAAGTGCGCTGGTACCGGGGGGGCACCGGCCCCGTGGGCACGGCCAGGTTTGGCTGGCGCTGAGCGGGAAGCGGTGCCGGTGCCCGGCTGGAAGGGGGGGAGAAGGCTGGTGCCACCGGTCCACTGCGGGGGCCGGGGCTCGACGTGCAGCAGGGCTTTGGCGCGGAGGCTGGCGGCGGGGGCTCTAGCTGATGATTTCGGAGAGCAGCGGCGTCATGGTGGACAAGTCCTGGATGTGCAGGATCTGCCGCGTGTTCTCCACCTTCAGCGTCTGCAGCTCCGTCAGCAGCAGCAGCAGCTTGGCGTAGAGGAACCTGACAGGGCGAAGGCGCCCGGCTCAGCCCGTCTGCGCCCGCGGTGGGGGCACAGGGCACCGCTGCCCCCGGCAGAGAGGCTGCGCTGAGCCGCGGGGGTCTCGGCACTGGGCACAGTGGGCTGTGCCAGCCCTGCCAGGCTCTGCCTGTGCCCGGGGGCACCCCCAAATCCAGTCTGGGCCATGTTCCTGTCCCACCTAGGCAGGGTCTGGAGGCCTCATGGGCAGATCCGTAATGCTGGTCCCCAGGGGCAAAGCGAGGGGTGCGCGGGTGCCGCCGGGGCTCCAGGCGTGGGTGCCCACCCTGCCCCATCCCCAGCGCGTACCTGCCCTCGGGCATGGGGTGCTGGTGGTCGATGTAGCTCTTGAGCGTGAGGGCCACCTTCTCCTGGAGCTGGTCGATGAACTCCCGCTGAGAGATGCCCGCGTGGTCTGCAAGCGCCGGGCAGGTGGCCGTGAGCCAGGGACCACGGGGGGTGGGACGTCCCCGCGGTGCCCGCCCCGGTGGCCCCTACCTGGTGAGAAGAGGAGGATGGCCTGGAGCAGGACGTACTCAGCCTCGTGCAGCCGCAGCTTCTTCAGGCTGATGTGGAACTTGAGCAGCGGCTCCAGGTAGATCTGCTGAAACCCAGCTGGGGAGAGCGGGGCGGTGATGGGGGAGCCGGGCTGGCCGGCCAGCGGAGGAACGGGAGCCGGGCAGGGATGTCTCTTGCTTTTCCCTTCCCGGGGGAGGCCCTGGACCCGGTGTCAACACCCTCCTTGGTTGCCCTGCCCTTATGGGGCAGCCCCAGGCAGCTGCCGCCCCTCATCCCAGCCCCGGTGCCACCCTAAGCCCACGCCAGCTCACCCAGGGCCCCGTCCTGGATGGTGTAGCAGTGCTGCCCGCACTCCCAGGCGTTGGTCTCCTCGTTGAAGACCGTGTTGAACTGGATCTGGCAGATCTCCAAAGTGGCGCCTTTGAGCAGCGAGATCTGGTCGTCGATTGGCAAGCTCCTACCGGGAGAGACTGGAACGTCGGAGCCGGGGCGAGGCGCCGGGGACGCCCGCGCCGGGCCCGTGCTGACCTGAAGGCTGGGATCTCCTTGGCGAATTTGATGACCTGCTGGATCATGAAGGTGCTGAGGTCGGCGAAGTGGGGCAGCATGGAGAAGACGTCGGGCAGCACATCCTCGGGCAGGCAGTCCGGCTCGGGGGACGCCACTGCCGACAAGGAGAGGCCGGCGGGTTCCGGCGGGCTGCGGGGCCGCGGGCTGTGGATGTAGAGCCGCACGGCGGGCTGGCGAGGGCGGCAGGGCGTTAGCGGCGGGCCGGGACCCTCCGGGTGGGCGCCGCCGGGCTCCTGCGGCCCCACTCACCCGGTAGTGCACGAACTGGGAGAAGCTGGAGTCGAAGTTTCTCTTGTGGGCCGTGATGAGGATGCTGATGAGCTCCTGCTGCTCCGCCGTGAGCCCCCCGGGCTGCTCCACCGCCTCCCGCGCCAGCCGCCGCTGCCGCCGCAGCGCTCGCCGCGTCCGCAGAGCCTCCTCCGACATGATCACTGCGATGCCGGGGGCCGGGTCAGACCCGCGGCGCCGCGGGGGGGGGAAGCAGGATGCCTGGGTCCTTGCCTCAGCTTGGGGACGTGGCAGGGGGAAGAACCCAGTGGGGAGAGGGGACTGATCCCACCCCTCCTTCCCTGCATCTCCCTGTTGTCATCTGTATCCCCCTGTCACCTTGCTGTCCCCTCTCCCCTAGGTCCCTCCATCCCTTCTGCCACCATGTCTCCCCTTGCCATCCTACCCGGACTGTCTTCTCCGCTCCCATGCCCCCCCTTGTCCCACCCCGGTCACCCCATCATCCCCTCTTCTCCATGTCCCCAACACCCCACATTGGTCCTCCCTGCTCCCCCCTTTCCCACCAAGGTTCCCCTGTTGTCCCCTCTGCCCATGTCCTCCCATCTGTCCCACTCGGGTCACCCCATCTGTCCCAGCTAGGTGACCCTGTCCTTTGTCCCCCCATCCCCTCTTCCCCCATGCCCTCCCTGCCATCCCACCCAGGCCCCCCCTGCTGTCCCGTGTCCCCTAGGGCCACCGGGGCTGGTCGCACTCACTGTCCTTCCTCATGCCCACGTCGAGGCACTTCTGGAGGCGGCAGGCCTGGCACTGCCTCCGCTTGGCCTTGGTGACGGGACAGCTCCGGGCGAAGGGGCAGGTGAAGTGGACGCCCTTGTTGATGGACCGCCTGGAGGGACACGGGGACACAGAGCAGGGTGGGCGCGGGGCAGAGCCATCTCGCTCCTGACCTTCCTGTCCTGTCCCCTCCTGTCCCACCTCATCCCACCTGACCCTCCTTTCCTGTCCCATCCCATCCCACCCCGACCCTCTCATCCTGTCCCATTCCATCTTGTCCTGCTCCATGTTGCCTCATCCCATCTTGTCCCATCCCATCTTGTCCCGTCTCGCGCCATTTTGTCCTGTCCCATCTTGTTCCTCCCTGTCCCGTCCCCTGGCACTCCATCCCGCCCCGTGCCGTGCCGCGGCCCGGCTGCGGCGCCCACCTGAAGAAGCCTTTGCAGCCCTCGCAGGTCATGACGTGGAAGTGGTAGCCGGTGGCGCGGTCCCCGCACACGGCGCAGATCTTCTCCTCGTCGGGCTCCGCGTCCTCCCTCTCGGCGGCCCGGCGGCCCCGCGCGCACGGACTGCCGCCCAGGCTGCTCTCCGGGTCCGAGGGGCTGGACACGGACATGGCCGGGGCTGCGGGGACGGCCACGCGCCGGCCGGTGCCCCCGGGGGGGCCGGCAGCGAGGAGAGAGCCTGCAGGAGAAGAGCACGCTTATACATGTGCACACACGCGTGTTCATGCACACACGCGTGTGCGCTCTGCCTTCCAGCGCTGGCAGGTCCCCACTGCGGGGACTGCGGTCACCGTTTGCACGTGGGGGCTTGCAGATGTGCTGTGCCACACGCTCGTGTGTGTGTTATTGCCGACACGCTCGTATGTCCACGTGCATTTCCAGCTGTGCCGTGCATTTCCAGCTGTGCGTGCACGCGTGTGCATGTGCCGCTGCAGATGTGCTGTTAACGCAGCTGCGCGCGTGTTTGCAACGTGCTGCCGCCGCTGCGTCGTGCCCCGCGGGCCGCACCACGTACGCGAAAGCTGCCACGGCCGCGACACGCAGCTCGCGGGGGCATGTGCCATCGCTACGGCAGCCGCTGCGCCGTGTTTGCGTGCGCGCGTACGAGCCGCGCCGCAGCTCCCGCCCGCGCAACGCCGGGGTCCCGGGCGGCGTCGCCGCGTCCGGCAGCGCTCGGTGCCGTTTGCGCCCCGCGGCCGCCCCGCTCCCGCGCGGCCCTCTCCCCCGCGCGACCCGCGGACGCCCCTCGCCGCGGCCCGGTCGCCCCCGAGACGCCCCGGTGCTGCCCGCGACGGGCAGCCGGTGCCGCCGGGGCCCGGGCTCACCCGCCGGCGGCTCGCGGGGGGCTGCGGGGCCCCCCGGCCTCCTCCGCGCCGCTGCCACTGCGCCGGGAGCCCGGGTGGAGTTTGAACCTTGAACTTGGCTGCGGCAGCGGGGGCGGCGCTGGCGGCGCCGGGCGGGGCCCAGGGGCCTCCCGGCTGCCCGGCCGGGCCCTGTCGGCCCGAAGCGGCCGCGACCCTCGCGCTTGGGCCGCTGCCGGTGCCCTCCCGGTCCCCCCGGCCCCGGCGGCGCAGGGAACCCGCCGGGCACCGCCCCCCCCCCCCCCCCGGGGACGCCTGGGCCCCGCGGCGCCGCGCGACGTCGAGGCACCGGGGGGGGGGGGGGGGGGGGGCGGGGGGAGGGGGAGGGGCTGCGGCGCACGTGCGCGGCAGGCGCGCGCGGGAGGAGGCGGGGCCTGGGGAGCGCCCCGCGCCCCCATTGGCTGCCCGCGGCCGTCACTCAGCGGCGCCCCCCTACAAAAGCGGGCGCGGCGGGCTGGGCTCCACACACCGGGCGGCGGCGCGGGGCGGCGATGAGCGAGGTGAGGGGCCCGGGGGGGGGGCGCCGGGGGAGGGGGCGCCCGGCTCTCCCCCGTGCCCCGGGAGGGCCCTGGGGGTCCCGAGGGGGCACCCAGGGTGCCCGGTTCGGGGCTGGCAGCCTGAGGGGGGGCTGGGGGCCTCTCCAGGACCCCTTGGTGGCGGGGGGGGGGGCTTGAGGGACGGGCCCGGTTTTGGGGGGCGCCGGGGCACCGGTGCCAGCCCCCCCCGCCCACCGGAGCGGCTGCTCCGGTGCAGCAGCTCGTGCCCTGGGGGCAGTCGCAGAGGGATGGAAACAAAAAAAAACGCCAAAAAAGAAGGGGGGAAAAAAAGAAATCCCGCCGTTTTCCACCCCAAGCTGGGATGGGGGGAGGATGGGGCCTGGAAACGAGCCGCCCTCCCGGGGGGCACTGGCGGTGGGGGGCTCCTGCCCCTCTGCGCGGGGTTTCGGGGCCCCACTGCCCCCCTGGGACGGCCACACGCCCAGGGACCAGCCAGGCTCAACCGCTCCAGCCGGGCAGCAGAGCGGCTCAGGGCTGCGCCGAGCCCCGACGGAGCCCCCAGCAAGGGACTCGGGTGTCCGGCCAAGCCGGCTCCCTGCCCGGCTGCCCCCCCAGGCAGGGCGAAGCCAGTGGGACATCCCGCTGTTTGCAGGATCCTGCCCCCCTCTGCGGTGCCCTGGGGGGGTTAAACAGCGTCGTTCCCCCCTCCCCGTGCCCACCGCGGTGCGATAAACCCGGCAGTGCTGCAGCATCCCACGGCCGGGCTGGAGCCCTCCCCGCTGCCCCGGAGCATCCTCGTGGCCGGCGGTCACACGTGGGCTTTGGAGCCCTAGCAGCATTGGGGACCCCCAATTTGGGGGGCGCAGGTCCCAAACGCCCCTCTCCTTCTCTCCGCAGCTCAGCTCCAATGAGTCATCGACCTCTGCGGAGGCCCCCGGCGGGCAGGAGAAAGGTGAGGGCTCGGGGCCTCTCCGGGAGCGCCCCACGGCAGCGGGACGCCTCGGTGGCCGTGTGGCACCGGCGGGGCGAGGACACCCCGGCCACGCTCTGCGGAGCTGCTTTCCTAGTGCCCTTGCTGATGGGGGACCCCGTGCTCCCCTCCCCAAACCCCGCGGGGATTTGTGACCCCGCTGTGGGGACCATCACCCAGCCGGATTTGGGAATAAGACTTCCAGGCTGGTGCTGGCGGAGAGGGGGCTTTGCGGGCTGCTGGGGCAGATTTTGGGGGGCTGGCAGTGCCCCCGCGCAGCCAGGCTGTAACCGAGGTGGCCGGGTTTCCCCGTAGCCAAAGCCGGGAGCTCCAAGAAGGTGGAGGAGGAAGAGGAGATCGACATAGACCTGAGCGCTCCCGAGACGGAGAAGGCTGCGCTCGCCATCCAGGGCAAGTTTCGCCGCTTCCAGAAACGGAAAAAGGACTCGGGGCCCTGAGCAGCACCTGCCTCTCCGGTCCCGCGCTGCCGGTGGCCCCAGGCCCCCACGCCTGGATGGGGCTCCTGTTCTCCGCACGTCTCCGGCTGGGGGCACGGCCCCGTCCTGGCCTCGCCCCCCCCCCCCAGCGTCGCCTCGGTCCTCGGAGCCGTGCCGATGGCGTGGGGCTGTCCCTGCGGAGATGGGGGGCTGGGGGGGTCCCGCCGGCCCGGGGCAGCTCAGCCTTTCCTGCCCCCGTGCCCAGCCCTGAGCTGGGGCCCTGCCTGCTGGGGTGGGGGGTAGGTGGGTGGGGGGCTGAGGGGAGCCTGTAGAGCCAGATGGACCCTAGGGCAGACCCCCCCCCCCCCCGAGTTCCCTGGGGTCCCCTGTGTCCCTGGGGGTAGATGTGGAGGGAATGGCAGGGAAAAGCCCTTCCCTGGGGGGGGGGGGGGGCAGCCCCATCTCCATGTCCTCGGGGGTCCTGGTGGCTTGGTGCTGGGGGCAGGACACAGGTGGGGGATGACCCAGCCACTGCTTGGAGGGGCCTGGGTGTCCCCTCAACAAGGGGGGAGGGGAAAAAACCCCCTGTCCTGTCCCCTGGGGTGTCCCAGAGGGGTGGGGTGGTGGCAGGGACAGCAGGATGAGGTTGGGGGCACAGGTCTTGCTGCGGGTGTCCTTGTAGCCCCCAGCGTGGGAAACCAGGGGGTCCCCAGGTGCTCAGGGTCCCCATCCTGTGGTGCAGCCCCCTCCTTGCACTGCTCTGTCCCCTGTGCTCTTTGTCACCGTCCCCCTCCACCCCGTGCCAGCTGTGGGGTGGGGGGGACGCGCTCTTTTAGCATGTGTAAAGAATAAACCGTCTGGGGAGAGCCGCAGGCCTGGCGTGTGCTCTGGGGGAGGGCAGAGGGTACCGGAGAGACCAAGAGCCGCCCGGGGCACCGTGCACGGGAAGAGTGTCACTGTCCCTGCCACCCTTGTCCCCCCCCCCCTCCCCGTGGCACCCTTGGCTCCGGGGCGAGCGGGGTGGAGACCTTGCTTAAAAATAGCGTGCCGGGGCGGTGCTGCTCCCGCGCGTGGCTCGCTTCCCAGGGCTGGCCCGACCCCGGCTGGCGCTGCCCGGCCCCCACGGGGCTATTTCGGCCCCCGGAGCCGCGTTCCTGGGACGCCCGCCTCGGCCCCGGGAGCCCGCGGTTGTGGTTAGGAGCTGCTTTATAGCACGAGGCTGGGGAATAAAATGCTGGAAGCTGGGGCTGAGGGAGGTGCGTGGCGTCCCCGTCCCTGCCAGGGGTTTGTCCTGGTGTTGGGGACCGTTGTCAGGTGGCTGTTGCCCAGACGAGGGGGTGGTGGCTGCTGGGACGGGGTTGTACAGGTGGGAGAGGCAGGATTTGCCCCAGGAAGGTAGGAAAAGCTGATTTCTTTGCCTGTGCCCCGGGGGTGTGCGCAGAACTTGCTTTGCAGCTCGGTTGTCCCACGCTGTCCTGATCAGCGACAGTCTGAATTTCACCCTTTGGGATGGGTCCCCGTTAGGGAAGGAGACCCCAGCCTCCAAAATCCCCCCAAGCTCTCCATAACTACGTGCTCCCTCCTCAGCCAAAACGAAGGGCTCTTCCTTAGGAATTTGCTTAATATCTCCGTCCCGGTCCCCGTTTGCATCTGTGCTGGTTTCCAGCCCCGCAGCAAGCACCTCCCATCCAGCCCCTCGTTCCTGCGAAAGCTGGAGCTGGCCTCGTTTCCCACCGCACTATTTTTACAGCGATGATAAAAGAATTGCCATAAATCAGCCCGTTCCTCGGCAGCTGCTTTTCTTCCTCTGGGGATGAAGATTTCGCCGGGTGTTTCGGCTCTTGTTTGCCTTGTTTCCTGGGATCGTTAATCACCTTCATAATCACCTGCCTGTGCCGGCTGGATCCCGGGGGGCTGCATCATGTTTTGCTGCCGTTGCGAGCTGGAAAACGCCGCTGGGCCCCCGCGATGGGCTGGGAGGGCTGGTTGCGGCGTGAAATCGCCCTGTGTGAGCCGGGCAGGGGCAGGTTAGCGGGGAAATGGGACCGGGGAGGACCTTGGCGCCGAGCCTGGGCTGCCCTCCCCCTTTTGCAGCCTCCCTTTCACAGCTTTTATTTTCCCCGGGGCTGTCGCTGAGCCCAAATCCATCTCTTTTTCCCACATCAAAGTTTTTCTTTTGCCGGTCGAGGCTCGCTTTGAAGGCGCTGCGTTAGCATCGCCTTGCATCGCAACATCGTTAGCGCCGCAGCCTGGGCGGCCCTGGGTTATCTCGGCCGGCCGCAGCACGAGTTTGGCAAAAATAGCATCCCGGCAAAAATAGCAGCTGAAGGCACCTGGGTTCTGGCCAGGAGTGACCTCGGCGTGCAGGTGCTGTTGTTAAAATCGGGTCTGTCTTTCCCTCCCGCAGGGACCCGTCGGGGTTTCCGTCATTCGCTCAATGGCTCCATCCTGGTGCATCCTGCACCGGAGCCTCCGACAAACCCCGGAGCCCGCAGACTTAATTAAGGTGTTACTACGGCGGGCAGCGTGCCAGAGCTGGGAAACCAGAGCGATCCGGGTGAATTCGTTAGGCGCCGGTGGCCCGGACCCCCCCGGGGCGAAGCCTCCCCGGCCCCTGCCCTCGCCAGCCCCCCGGGACACCGCTGCAGAGCTCCTGAGCAGAAATAGCTCTCCCTGGAAAGAAAAATAATCAGCGCGAGGATTTGGGACGGGACGGCCCAGATGTTTGTGTGCGCCCTCCCTAACGACCTGGCCTCTCTGGGGTGAGCTTTAATTAGGGACGAGCTTTGATTACATGCAAATGCAATGGCCGGAGATGGGGCCCCTGTGGGGCTGGCCGAGGGGGAAGGACGTCCGCACTGGGGGTGGCAGCAGCTGTGACGAGTGGCCTTGGGGACAATCCCCGGTCCCCCGTGAGCCAGCGGGAGGGTGAAAATCCCCTTGGGCCAGATGTCACCCTGCACCCGGGGAAACTGAGGCAAGGTGGGGGTGGGACCCATTTCCTTTAGGAGCCACCGGGGGGGCAGCTTCATGCAATGAGTTTGCAAGTGCTCAGCCCCCTTCCTCCCACCCCCCCAGCTTGGTGACGCGCTCTGAACGGGGGGGACAGGTACGAGCCGAGGCCGGTCCTTGGCTCCTCAAGATGTCAGTCTTTATTAAGGTCGGGTTCGGGGGACGTACAGGGCGTAGAAAAACACTCCAGAGTGATGGGCGCCGCGGCGGGGGCTCCTCCAGGCCCGGCCGAAGCCTCTCCTCCTCCAAAAGGCTTTGGCCGACGTAGAGGGGCTGGGGCTGGGCGGGGGGGTTATCGGACGTGTCGTCACAGGGGGTTAATCGGGGAGGGGGACGAGGAGGGGGTCTTTGGGATGGAGGGGACGTGGCGGGGGCCACCCCACGACGTCATTGCGGCTCGGTCGTGGGGAAGAGACGAGAAAACGGCCAGAAAAGGGGCAACGCTGGGGCAAAGAAACCCTCCGGGAGATTTTGGGGGGCGATCGGGGCGGTGCGAGCCCGTGGGGACCCTGCAGGTCCCCGGGGAGGGAGGGGATCGAACCGGCCAGGGACGGGGCCCAAAACTCAGTGGTTGCATCTTCGAATAGAAAAAATTACAGCTGTGCCTGGGGCCGGGCAGGGGCAGCGGTCGTGCGGGGGAAAGCGCCGGTCGAGGGGCTTCGGGGCGTCCTCCCGGCGTCCTCGTCCGGGCTGGGGACCCCGGGGCGTCCCCGAGGCCGAGGGACCCTGGGCGAGGACCACACCCCGCTCCCCGCCGGGTCCCGCGGCTCAGAGCCGGCCGCGTCCTCGCTCCTCCCCGGCGGCCGGGGAGCCCCGAGGACGCCCCGCGGGCCGCGTCCTGGCCTCTCCCTCGAGGAAGGGGGGGCCAGGAGGGGCCGCCGGGGCCGGGCGTCACTTCTCCGAGTCCATCTTGATCATGTTCATCAAGGCGTTTTTGAGGCTGGTCTTGCTCGGGGACTTGGCGGCGGGCGGGAGGCCGGCGGCCTCGGCGGCCTCCCCCCTCAGCTCCATCTCGATGGTCATGACGACCTTCGGGGTGCGGGGGGATTCAGCGCCCGCCGCCGCGCTACCTTCCCTGCCCGCTAACCGCTATTTCTTCTCCTTGCGGGAATCGCCCAGGACTCCCTTGGCCTTTTTCTCGCTCGCCGCCTTGGTGCTCCGGCTGTGGTCCAGCATGGCGTAGAGGACGGGCGCCTGCGGGTGCGACGGGCACCGTCGGGGCCAGAGACAGCCACCCAGCCCCCCCCCAACCTCAATTTTCCAGCCAGTGCCCCGGGCGCTTGGCCCCTCTCCCCTCAGTCTTGGCCGTGCTGGGGAGATGCAGCTCCCGCCAGCTGCGTTTTGCCCCTAAATGCAAAAGGGGAAGTTTTCCTGGGCCACTTTTTCCCTTTTTCCATCATCTTCTGGCTGCTCCCGTGGGATTTTCCCCCCTGACAGGCTACAGGGCTGGGATCTGCAGGAGATGGGGATGCTTTGCCTACGCACGTCCCCCCCGAACGGAGCCCATGAGCCGGCGCTTACCTGGCGGCCGCGTTTGGACGCGTCCTTGGCTGATCTCTGCAGCTTCCCCTTCTCCATGGCGCTAAACCCGGCACGGAAAGGCAAAGAGCTCAGGAAGATCAGCGGGACCAGGGCACGCACGGTCCCCCCGACCCGCTCCCAACCACCCGGTCCCACCGCAAAAGCCAGGTCCTGTCTCTCGGGCTGCTCCGGTTTCCCCGCCAGCCCCCGTTTCGGGTGCGTCCCCCCTTCTGCGCTCACCTGAGCCGTCTCTGCAGGGCCGCCTGCCTCCGGAGCCAGCAGTACCGGATGAGATACACCAGGGCCACCACCACGATCACCAGCAGCAAGGCTCCTCCGATGATGGAGCCGAGGACGACGCCGTAGCGGGTGGGCACTGCGGGGACACGAGGTGCCCTGAGCTCCCGGAGAGCCGGGGACGCGGCGGGCACGAAGCCGGGGGGGAAACTGAGGCAGGGACGGGGACTGGGAAGGTACCTTTCTCGAGGACGTAGAGCGTGACCTGGGAGGACTTGCCCACGATGTCAGGGGGGTTCTTGACGTCGCAGGTGAAGGTGCCGTTGTCGGTGTAGTCCAGGTTGTGGATGACGATGGAGCCGTCCTTGCGGTGCGGGTTGCCCACCCACTCCATGCGCTCCTTGAAAGTGCCCACGTCATCGATGTAGGGCTGCCCCTTGGCGTAGTGAAATATCTGGGGCGGGGAGAAGAGAAGCAGCGGGGTCAGGATGGCTCTGGGCACGGCGGGGCCAGCCTGACACCAGGACGGACGGACGGACGGACGGTGCTTACGGAGATGCTGTCCCGGGAGCCCTCAGCCTGGAAGTGCCAAGTGATGGAGATGTCCTCGGAGATCCACTCGCTGGACCAGAAGCTGCAGGAGAGGGTGACGTGGGAGCCCACGGTGCCGTAGACCTCCCGCTGCGTGTAGACGTGGATGGCCAGCACCGGAGAGAGCCCTGCGGAGGGGGCAAGAAGGCATCAGCGTCGCAGGGGGATGCACGGGGCCGCAGCCGGTCCGGATCGCCGGCACGCCGCTCCCGGGGCTCCGCATCCATGCGCCGGCGCTGCGCCAAGCCCGGGGCCGGCACCAAAGGGCCTTTGTTGGCCCTGGAGAATGCACAAGGGCCGGGGGGGGGGACAGCGGTCCCTTTGTGCCACCGCGGTGGCTTCGGCGGGGGCCTCCGCTCAGCCGAGGGGACGCCCTGGGGCGCTCAAAGGGGACATTATGCGCCGGGACGTCACCCTGAGGGCTGCGGCTCGATTTGGGCGGACGGCCGGGGGCGCTAGTGGGGTCTGTCCCCCCCCCGGGGAGGTGGCTATCGCTGGGGACCTCGCATAGCCCCGCGATGGGGACCGGGGGACATCGGCGCCTGGCGAGGTTTGGCTGGATACAGCCCGTGCACAGCCGGAGAGCGGGGGGCACCATGCCATCCTGAACACCCCCACGGCCCCAAAATTTGGCTGCCACCTGTCCCCAAGGTGGACGTGTGGGTGGCCCCATGGCTACCCCAGACCTGGGCGTCCGGAGGTCCCGATTCCCTGGACCGCTTCCTCCGTCACCCTCCAACATCCCGCCCCAGCGCCCGTCTCCGCACCCAGGCTCCCGCGTCCGGAGCCGGGATTTCGGCCCCGGCACGGTGCCCGCAGCAGCTCGTCCGTGCCCACGCCCGCCCTCCCCGTCCCCGCCACGGTGCCGCTCGCCGGAGCGGCCGCTTACCCAGCGCCGCGAGCAGCGCCGCGAGGAAGACGAGGCTCCCGCTGTCCCCGGAGCCCTGCGACATGGTGGCTGCCTGTTACCGGCGGGCTCCGAGCCGCATGGGAGGGCTGGCGGTGCGCGGGGCCCGGCGGTCGTGCCGAAGGGTGCCGGGAGGATGGGTGCCGAGGTTTAAGAGCGAGCAGAGCCCAACGGTGCCGGCGGTGCCCCGGCCTCGGGCCAATGGGCGCCGGGCAGCCGGGGCGGTGGGGGCCAGAGGGTGCTGGCCACCCCGAGCTGAAAGGGGGCATTTTGTACGGTGTTGGGCGAGGAGGGGAAAACATGTGGCAGGCGGGGAGCCGGGCACACAGCGCTCTTTGTCCGGCCGCATTCCCGGCCGCAGCGGAGGCGGCTCGGCAGGAATGTGGCCGGAGCCAGAGGGCAAAGGCACACGGACGCATGGACGCACGGATGCGGAGCCACTTGGCTCTGCCATGAGTCAGGGCGTCCTGGGCCACAGCTCCAGCTGGCCGCCACCTCTTGGCTTGGTCCCCACAGGTGCATCGGCCTTGATCCGACCGTGCCGTGGGCCCCCCGGGCTTCCCTGGGCCCCACGTGCGTGAGGGCTGTGGGGCAGGGGGGTCCAGGGTCACAGTCCGGCTCCGGGCGTCCTCCAGCATCCCTAGGTCTGCGGTCCTACCCCATCATGGGGGGCTTCCCAGTGGCACTGCTAGCTATGACCAAGCAGGCTCCCAAGAGACTCCACTCCGTTTTGGGGTGAAAACACTGCTTTGAGATGGTTTCAGCAATTTGGTGGCTTTTGCTGAGACAGCCGGAGACGGGCTCCCCGGGCAGCCGTGCTGCAGCTGCAGTGTACTGGCTGCGGCGGGATGTATCCTGCCAAAATGCAGGGAGAAATGGGGATATTTGGTTTCCCTGGAGGGGATTTACCACCCTGACGACAGATGGTCACCCAGGGCACGGAGCCACCCAGCTCCAGCTGCGGGATCACGGGCAAATCCTTCCCCGCTCAGCGTCCTGGCTGCACGCGAAGCAGTGACCCACCAAACTGCCACCACCCCCTTGGTGCCAAGAGGCCAGGGCTAATATTAACCCTTAGGGTGAAGCTGGGGACCCATTTCCACCTGCTGATGTGCCCCCACCCCATCGCTGCCCCTCCAAAACACGGCTCTGCCGGTAACTGTGCTCCTCGGATGCTGCTACACCCCGTTGTGCACCGTGGTGGCATCTCCCCGGGTTTGGGGAGGACTGAGCGGTCCAGCACGTGGGCACAGTCGGGGACATTCCCCAGACTGAGGGCATCACAAAGCGGCTTTGTGCCAGCCGAGCCGGGCTGCCTGCGGTGGGTGTCCCCCCCCGGGGTGCTGCACTGGCACAAACGCCACTGAGAAGTGGCACCGGGGTGGCAGGACACACAGCAAGATGTCCAGGGGACGGAGCGCTATGGGTGTCAGGGTCCAACCCGACCAGGAGCTAACCAAGAGCTCCGAGGGCTGTTGGGAGCCGCTGCCCCCCCAGGTGATCCTCCTCCAGGGTTTTTTGACTCGACGCTTCAGTTATTGATTGAAAACAAACTCCCGAATACTTCAGCCAAACTCCGAGGCGGCCAGTTTGAAGGAAAGTCGGTGTTTTGGGTAAAAGCTTGTGTCAAAAATGCAGTTTTTGCACACACAGTTTGCAGCTATGAGAAGGAGCAGCTGGGGAAAGGATGGGGGTGGCGCAGGGAGACGCCCACTTGGGGGGAACGTTATCTCCCTCCTCTGGTACCGTCCACCTGCTCCCACGGTACAGCCGGGGGCTCCCGGAGGGCTGCAGCCGCCCCGGGCCGGACCCCGGGCCAGGCCTGAGCGCGGCGGGAGGCCCCTCCCGGTGCCGGGGATGCGGAGCCGCCCCAAACACGCGTCCCGGCGGCCGGGGAACACCGATGGGCCACGTCGAGGGGGGAACGGGCAGCCCCGGGCGGGGAGGAGGTAACGGGCTGCCGCGATCCGCTCCCGGGGCCCGCGGGCGACCGTCAGGGCGACGTGAACCCCCGCCCCGAGCGGGCGCGGCGGGAGCGGAAGTGCGTCACGGCCGCTTCCGGCGTGCAGGGCGCTCCAAGATGGCGGCGCTGGCGTTGAGGTGACTCCCGCGGCGGCGCGGGCCGGGGGGCGCCGTGGTGGCGCCGAGGCCCCCCGGGAGCGGCGGCGCGGCGCTCCGGGCGGGTGGGGCTGCCCCAGCGGCTCCCCCCGGGTCTCCTCTTTGGCCTCGCTGCGGGTAACCGCGCCCGGCCAGGCACCGAGCCGCCGGCCGTTACCTCCCCGCCCCGGCCGTTACCGCAGCCCGCGTCTCTTTGCCTTTCCGGGGGCACCGGCGGCTGCGGAAACTCGCTCGCGTTTTGCCGCTGGCGCTGGTTCGGGGGAGGCGACGCCAGAGCCGCTTCAGGGCCAGGAGCGAGGACGCGGCGGCTCTGGCGGCGGTCGGGGGCAGCTTTCGGGAGGAGACCGGTCGCAGGAGCCACCGGGGGTGGGACGGGGCGGGGGGGGGGCTGGGGAAGGAGCCTCTGCCCCTGCTGGGGCTGGTCGCGGGGGGAAGGCGGAAGTAACAGCCAGAAATGTTAAACCAGAAATACAACCCAGCCAGCTCGCTTGGTGCAGCAGACACTGGGCTTTCTTTCGTGCCTCCGAGTTATCGCTTAGTGTGTTTAAAGCAGGATAAAGGCAGGATTTGTGCATCTGCGGCGCTTCTTTCTGCAATGCTCCTCTGCGATTTGGCAGCTCCAAGAGGGGCTGCAGGGATGCAGCGAAGTGTTACCCCTGCGGGGGGATAGTCTTAAGCGGCAGTCAGTTTACCACACTGTCCCGCCAAAATAAGGCGGAGGAGGTAACTTTTGGGCCGTGAACGTAAAGAAACAAGGCATGTAGCAGAGCAGAAGACCAATTCCCATTGGTGTGAGGTCTGTGAAAGCAAAATTGAGGCCTGGATGTTTTTACAAAGGTGGAGTTAAACGTTATAGCTGAGATAAGCGTGCCTGCAGGTGAGATTAGGAGCTTATTGCCACTGAAAGGGGCAGTGCTGCTCCTTCCTGCTCCCGGCTGTGCTGTCCTGCCCCTTTCCTTGCTCGTCTGGCTCTTGCTGGCCTCGATGCCGGAGTCCCTGGGTGGATTTCTCTCGCCTCTGTGTCACTGAGCTTCAGAGCTGGCGCTCGGGCTGGTGATCCCGAACTTGCAGAGCCACCTTACGTGGGGCTGGTGGCTTCGGTTGTAGGTGTGGAGGGAGTTCGGTGGCCAAATGCAGGAATATTTCCTGACCTGTGCGTGGGGTTGAGCGCAGGGAGGGAGTTGTGCTTGTTTGAGCTGAAGGAGCCTCTTCAGATTTGAAACCCCCACCAGAAAGCGTTCTGCTTCTTCAGGGTTGTGACCTCCCTCCTCCCGGCCTGCCGTTATTGATATTCTTCTTGATGTTGGTGTTCAAACAGTGTTTTGGCTTTTGTTCTCTTAATAAAAGTGGGGCGGCCATGCTTTGGTGGAAAGCTTTTTGTGATGTTTGCCGATTTGCTTAAAACGAGACTCCACCGGTAGCAGATGAGAATGCCTCCGCTCTCTGCTGGAGCGAGGAGTTCCGCAGTGCGATCGCATCCTCTGCTTGAAAAACAACAGAAAAGTAGATCTTTTTAGTTTTAGGTCTGTGCCTGATAACTTCATCTCGTGTCTGCTTCTGCTTGTCAGATGAAAAAGCATATATAATCGCTGCTCATTTGCCTCCTCCATAGCAAAATCCAAGCGATTTTTATAGACCTGTCTTGCAGGATAAATTTTAAAGATGTCTATTCATGTGACACTGAGCTGATGCTTTTCTAGAGCTATCCCCAGTGGCTTCTAAAATTTTCTTTGTGAGTTATAAAAGGCAGCTGCGAACTGTGATGTTATGCGTATCGTTAGCGTTGTTTTCATCGAGTGTGCCGCTGTGCATTTATAGACATTTCATTTAAACTGTCGCTTTATGGCAGAGTTGCTCGGCATCGCAAGATCCTTTGCAAGCCCTTTACAATCCGTTGTACTTTGTAAAGTCTCTGAATAATTTATGTTGTTAGTGAATTGTCTCCTTAGTTTTCGCACCCTTTTTCAGGTGTGATGAAGAGGTGGGGAAGCTGTATGGGGAAGCTGTTAGTGGGGGGGCTATAGGATTCTGTTTTAGGACTAATTTTCCTTTTTTAAAGAAAACATGTTTATCAGTGATCTGGAAGAAAATGTAAGCTAATGGATGGGCAGCTAGAGAAGACGCAACAACTGAGAGAATGATAAATAATGAAGAGGACAGGTCTTTGGTACAGAGTGACCTTGATTGCTTCGCTGGAGGGCTGTGTTTTGCAAGCAATATTCATTTCACTGAAGCAAGATGTAATGCCTTGCATCTAAAAAAAAAAATAAAACTTGCGCTGAGGGGATGGGGAATTCTTGTTGGGGAATTTAGCTTTGAAAAATATGGATGTACTGTGGATTTTAATCTGATTTTGAATGTTGTGGGTGATTCAGATCCCGCCCTTGCTCTTTTTCCACCACCCCTCCCCCCAGGAGAGGTATGGAGCAGCTTTCGTACGAGGGGAGACGAAGTAGGTTAGGACTCTTAATCTGGAAAAGATGACTGAGGAGGATGTCGGAGAGGTATATAAATCATTAATAGTCTGCAGATAGAGATTAATCATTCACCTCCTTTGCCTTAACCAAGAATTAGGAGGTACTGGATAATGCTGGTACGTGGTGGGCTCAGGACAAGTGAGGACGTGGTTCTCCACATCTGGTTAAGCTCTGAGGATTCCTGCCTTTGTGAGGGCTGAAAACTTAGGGGGTTTGAGAGATGACAACACAGTGCAATGGAGGAAAAAAGTCCATTTATTGTGTACTGAAACCATGTCTGGCTTGGGAAGTCTGTGAGCAGCAAAAGGTTGCGAGCTGGGAGGCTACCAGGGCAGTGTTCCTGTTTTTGCATACTTTTCTCCGGGGATTTGTTGTTGGCTGCTGTTGGAAATGATATTGGGGTCAGTGGAGGTTTGGTCTGGCCCCGTCCAGCTGTTTCTGTTTCATCCTGAAATTCTTGATATAATTGCCAGGCCCATGTGTCCAGAAGAACATTGATAAACTGGAGAAGATGCATAGAAGAGTTTTCCAATTGGCAGTGTTGCTCTGCAGTGCGGGACTCAATATTGAGTCTATTTAGTGCAACGGAAAGTCGCACTGTCTCGATTTTTCTTAAGGTAGATGCATACAAATGGTAGAAAACTGGAAACAAAGAACTCTTCAGCCTGCTTGCAAAGGTGTGGCACTATTCGGTAGGTAGGAGTTGAAGCCAGACAAATTCAAACCAGAAGTAAGATGTACATGTTAGTGCAGAGACCTGGGAACTGGGGTGTATTCTGTATTGCTGAAAATTCGTATATCAAGATTGGATGCTTTTCTAAAGATCTGCTGTGTTCGAAGTCCAGCATTTGAACATGAGGGAGGATTTTAAAAGGAAACATCCTATAGACCATTTGTACAGGAACTCAGGGTGGATAATAAGAATGACTTTTCTTATGCAATTACACCTGCTGAAGATCTGACCTCCAGATGTTTCTCCTACCCTGTCCTCTAGACTGGCTGTGGAACAATTTAAGAGCACTAGTGCTTTGTTTATCTACTGCTGTTAATGAAACAGTGGGAGATGCTGGTGTGTTTGAGAAGATTAATTAATGTTTGTCACTGTGCTGCGGATGAATGTGCCAAACATTATTACACACTTTGTTCTCATCATGTCACCAGGAAATGCCGTGCTGTCTTTTATGCTTTGTCCTTGACAGGAGCGTTCGCGAGCGGGTGCTGTAGATTCCAGCCCACATCTGCAAACTCTTGAGCTGGAGCTGGACTGGGGGCCTGTTTCTCTACCCCAGTTACTGGAGAAATGCCCTTGAATGTCAAAGTCACAATTACTGCAATTGATCTGCAGAGAATAGCTCCCACTCCTTTGGGCACCATAAAATCCCTTTTTACCTCCTGCCCGAAGTGTTGGTGTGACTGAAATGCTGTGTGCACTGGGCTGTGACAGTGACTTGTCATCTCTCTAATGCTTGGAGCTTAACGAATGGCGGTGGTGAAACAGTGTAATGAAAACAAGTGTTTAGAGGAAGGCGGGGGGGTTTATATCTTTATTTTAGATGCCTGGATGGCTGTAGCCGAACCAGCCCTTTTCACAGCGCTTGGCAGATGCACCTTTCTGGGGACATGTGCCACCTGCCCTGGTAATTGCTTTAGCGAGTGTGAAAAATGGACTGCATCGGTGTAGCTGTGAGCTTAGAGTGCCGTTTATGTCTGTCTTATAAACAAGGTCTTACAGCTGAGTAGACTAATTATAGGGTATTGTAAAGAACGAACCCCTGGGCAGAGTCTGGAGACTCTATTTAAGAGCGAGGCTCAGTATTACAGCTCGAAGATTTGTTTAAGAACAGCCCAGCTCCACTCGTGTTAGAACTGATATTTAAGACGTGAACCGCTGAAATGACGAATCCCCTGTGCTGGTCCCGTACTCCTTGTGTTTTCAGGCATTTATTTGGCACTCACAAAGCTTCTCTATTTTCTTTTGCAGATGTGTCGGACGGCGATGCCTCTTGGCTCGGCTTGGCCCCGGCCTTTCTGTGCGACAGTGAGTTGGAGGTTTTATTGAGAGTAACGGGATTAAGTTCTTTCCCTGCAGGATCCCGTCTAAAGCTTCGGTGCATGTGTACGCTCTATCCGCTTAGGAATTCTGATCAATCGCTGCCATGTGGTGCCTGGGTGCTTACCGCGTCATGCCATCGTGGCCTATTTACTGATGGGCAAGTGCTGCCTCATGGGTTTGGGGCTGCATACGGAGATGAAGGAAATCTTTGGCTGGGGGCTGGGTGCTGAGGCTGGGCCTGAGCATCTCGCTGAGGAGGCAGTGCCGCTGTTACCCTTCAGGATCGCTTTTTGTGACAACTGCACGTTAATTTTGCCCCTGATGAGAGCGAGGATCAGCAGAAGCCCCCTTGTTCCTGTGCTTCGTGCTGCCAGGCTTAGGGAGAAACAGTTATTTTCTGCTAAATTGGGCTGTAAGTGTAATTGCTATGTAATCTCAGGAACATTAAATTACAAGCTCTTTATTTGGTACAGTGTGCAATTACCGTGGCAGTAAAGAGCAGGTTGCACGTTATCAGTATTATATAATGTGTTATCTGATATCCTATACTCTGATTTGGGGCGACGGGGGGGTAGCATTGCTCCGGTGGCTAAGTGGATTTCAATACAGAACTGAGCTTAACACAACAGCGGCTTCCCATCCTGAGTATTATTATAAACTCCGGAGAGCTGGCAGTGATCCTCTCCTTACCCGTGTTTGCACACAGCTGGACCCATTCTTTTTATTGCTGTAGTCAAGGTCAGTTTGGAACTCGCCTGCTGTGAGGGTGGAGAGCCACTGCGGCATTGCCCAGCGGAGCGGGGAAGGGTAAATCGCTGCCTTTCTCTCTGCACATCCTCTCTCCTCTCTTTCACAGTGTTGTCCCCATGGGAACGACAGCGAAGGAGGAGATGGCCCGCTTTTGGGATAAGAACACCAAGTCCAATCGCCCCTTGTCCCCTCACGTCACAATTTACAAGTAAGAGCCTCGCCAGCCTCCTCGGCTTCGCACAGGGGCACTTCTGGGCTTTGATGTGTAGCTTGGGGCCAAACCCTTCCTCAGTGTCACCCCTGGGTGGGAGGGCTGTGCGCGTCCCTGCTGTCACTTCAGGCGGGTGGGCTGGCTTTGCAGGGGAGGCACAGGGTGGGGAGACACTGTGTTACGCTGCAAACAGTCTGAGCTTTGAGGGGTTGGAGTACAGCTGGAGCGGGGGGGAATCACATCCCCAATTATGTCATGGAGTTGATGAAACTTGCTTTTATCATATGGGCTTGAGAGCAGGTAAAATTCCCCAGCGGCAGGCGATGTTTTCAAACATGCTGTCGAAAGGCAGCAGCCTCTGCGGAGGGTGGCTGTGCAGAACAGAGTGTCCCGCTCTGGAGCTGGCAAAAGTCTGGGGTGGAGGCAGGAGGCCAACTTTGGGCTGTTAGGTTCCCTCTGCAGAGAGATGGCAGTTTCTTTTGGGCTGCTTCCATCACTTTTCCAAGGTTCTCTCATTTATCCATATGTCTGGATGCCTGAACCCTGCTCCCTCCGTTCCTAAATTGCAGGAGCCCTGCAGTTTTCTCTTGTTCCTCTCTCGGCAGACATAGCCCTTCCCCTTCCCGAACCCGTGCCAGTGGTATTTGTCATTCCCAAGCTGCCTCTGCACATTCCCCCGTCTTTCCCCTTTTGCTCTGGCTGGATTCCTTGAATAATTCTGAGTGCAGAAATACCCGCCCAGGAGCACAGAGCTGTCTAGGAACAGACGGGCCGTGCTTTGTGCCTCTGCCTTGGGAGCGGCTCTAATGTTACGTTTTCTACCTTTGGGCCCTGTCTGTTCAGCTCATGAGGTTGGTTGTTTTGCAGGTGGTCTCTGCCCATGGCGATGTCCATCACGCACCGGGGCACTGGCATTGCGCTGAGCTTGGGTGCGTGAGTCTCTGCGCCGCTCTTGGCGATCGGTGGGCTGGGGGTGCGGGAGTGAAGACCTCTCGGTCGTGTTAACTCATTTGGAGATGTGATTCCAGTGGGCTGTTTTCTCCCCTTTCCCCCAAGTCGTGGTGTTGGCTTCAGCAACAGGTTTTCTCCTGTCCTCCATCTTTCTCTGCCCTCTGATATCTCCCCATCCCCTGGATATCTGTGCCCGAGACTCCTTCTGCTGTGAGTTGCTTCGGTCCCACAAAGGGAGTGATGCACCCCCATAAGTGAAATCCTTAAAAGCCTTTGTAGCACTGTGGCCTTTCCTCCCCCATGACTCCAAATGCTGTTTCCTCCTGGGCTTGAAGAAGTTGACTAGCTGCTTCAGGTCTCAGACCTCTTCTGTGCCTGTTTTTTCCTGGTTTTCCCTAACAAGAGGCTCTGTTTGAGGGAAGGACTGGCAGACAGGCAGAGCTTCCTGATGATTTTCCTTACGCACAGGTGGAGTTTCTGAGCCTCCTGTGAGTGGCTGCTGCCTTCCCAGAGATGCTGGTGGGGGGAGAAAGTGGCACCATCATCAAAGCCGATAACCCCCCCACCAGCGATTTGATTTATGTAGTTTGACTAATTGATCCAAAGTCTAACAGGGAAGGTCGGTTTTATTTCCATTAATGCCCTCTCATGGCCGCAGGAAGGTGCTTGTCTAGTAGCTCAGAGCCTCCTGGGGAGCTGGAGGAGCTGGGCTGGTGTCTGTGGAAGGGAGAGAGTGAGGGGGCTCAAAAAGGATGTGTGACAAACTGAGGACTTGTGTTCATCCTGAGGGTGCAGCTGGGTAGCTTGGGAGGAAACAGCGAGGGCCACAGCCTGGCCTCCCGCGAGGAGCACAGTTTCCAACCTCGAGGCTCTGATTTCTGAGCAGCTCTGAGAGTTTCCAGACCAGTTGATGCCAGTGAGAGCTGTGTCTTTAGCAGAAGTCAACTTTAGTGGAAGCTGAGGTCTTGGAAAAGAGCAGCTGAGAGCCCTTCGCCACCAGCATCCACACAGCAGAGCTCTGGTGAGAATTCGGCCCTTCCCCAGGGCTGTGCTCTGCCTTGTTGAAGAGCCTGGGCATCCTCTGCGGGAAAGCAGCAAATGGCCATGCGCTTGGTTACCGCTCCGAGTGTCAGCAAGGTGACTTTCGCAGTTGTCTTTGCACCCTGCGAGCCCCGCTGGCTCCTCCAAGGTGGGCTGTGTGCCCTGCTCTGCGCACAAATCCAGGGCATCGCGTGGCAGCGATGCTGGCCAGGACGGCTGTGTGCTGGCACCACCCAGCTTTGGGACCGTAGCTGCTGCTCTCGGCACAGAGCTGTGAGCAGCGAAGGCACAGCATCTCCAGTTGGCTCCGTGGGCTGCTGTCTCTGCCAGCAGTTCGAGCCGTCCAGCTTGCTGTCGCACAGGCCAAGCTGGCAGATTCACTTTTGCCCTTTCTGCTTCCTTATAAAGGAACCGTCTATCAGACTGGTATCGGAATGAAAAATGGCCACTTCCCAGTACGAGCACGAAGGAGAATCCCTTCCGCCAACCACAGCTCGAGCCCTGACGCCGGGAGGAAGAGCGGAAGCGTTAATCTCCTCTCTAGCGAGGCCTGTAATTACAGGAGCCTCTGACTTCCTGCACTTTCTGCAGGGCGAACACAAAGGCCATTCAGGAGACGAGTGGCTGAGCGGGGAAGCAGCTGGTGACTCTCGCTGCCAGCGCCGGCCTCAGCCGAGGCACTCGAGCTAGCGCGCCGCAGTGCAATCAGGCGCTATTGAGCGGAGGGTAAATCGCGACTTGGCTGACTCTGCTCGCTTTGATCATTCCCATTCTTTTGGCAGCACCATCTGGAGAAACCCTCTTGGCCTAGAAACGACGGGGAGACGCTGCCGCGGCTCCTCCAGCTAGCGCAGCCACTTGTGTCAAGCTGTCTCTTTGCTTCCCGGTTTCTTTGCTGATGTTAGCTTGGGCTGCGCGTGGCGCTCCTCTGCTGAGGCCGTCTCGCTAAATTGGCACGTTTATCAGTGGCTGGCAGCAAAGTGATTTTTGTCCTGAAATGCAGGTCTGAGGACTTCAATGAAGAGCTGCCATCTTATGTTTTCAACCTTGCTTGTCCCTTTAACTTTGAATTTGGGCTGGTTGGGCTGCAAATGTCTGAGCTCGTGACAGTTTCCTCTCAGGGTGTTGTATGAGTAATGCAGCCCCTGGTGCAGGACCCAGATTCAGTGTGTTGCTGCCCCAATTTGAGTCCTCTCATCACCCTGGGGTACATTGTCACCGCGCGGCTGACGCTGCCGCTAAACAGGGAGAGCCCTTCTGCCCCCTCATTCCTCCCTTAGCCATGACGAGCTGTTGGTTTGGTTACGGCTGTGTCACAAAACCAGAAACACAGGTGGTCTCACCAGTGAAACCAGGACAATTATCCCCGCTGCCTTCTTCGAAGTTGTGGGGTGTGTGGCTGAGCCGGCGGGTTTGTCTGTCGGATTTGTCTGAATTGCTCTTCGGTGTAGGCGTAGCTCATCGCGAAAGAAATGGGCACAGAACCGCTCCCAGGCAAAACTTGTGAGCTCTGTTGCGTTGGGGCCGGGGAGGATGTAAGCACTGTGGTGACACTTGGTGTCCTCCTTCAAGGCCTTGGACTTTGGGCTGCGGGTGCTCCTGCCGGCCCGGGTCTCTGCTGGCAGTGAGGTGCTGGTAACGCTTGTGGTGGCTTTGTCTTTCTCAGGAGTCTCCCTCTTCGGTCTGGCTGCCCTGGTTCTCCCAGAGCAGTTTCCCCACTACCTGGCAATGGTGAAGTCGCTCAGCCTGGGGCCTGCTCTTATCTACTCCGCTAAGTTCGCTCTGGCTTTCCCCCTCTCCTACCACACCTGGAACGGAATCCGGCACCTCGTGAGTAGCCTTGGGAGGGGAGTGTGTGCGTGTGCACGTGCCTGGGGTGGGGCGAGAGAAGGGAAAAGTCTGCTGGAGGAGGGAGCAATGTGCGCAGTGTTTGGGAAGGTGCCCTTGGAAATGGAAATTAGTCACCTAAAGTGCTTCAGAAACGAGGTGCTATTTTTGGGTACATCTCCGTTGCAAAGAGCATCGCTACGCTGATACTTCTCCTAGCAGCAAGGATAGCTGGAGCATCTCCCCCTGCCCTGTGCTACCTCCTCAGCTGCTCGCGGGGCCGTGCAAGGAACGGATCTGGGATAAGAGGGGTGGCGGGGAGCAGACGTTACAGCTGAGGGGAAGTGCCTGCAGAACCGCAGACTCGAGCGCTGCAGAAGTGACGCCCTTCGCTCGTTATCTCACGCTTGTAATGCAGCTGTTGTGCTGCGATCTTCAAAGCGCTTTGTGCTATTTACTGAGCCCAGAAAACATGTAACGGAGGCTTGGAGACAAGTGCGCTCTGCTTAAAAGTAACCTGTGATGTTTGCCCTGGGCTGAAGTTTGGAACAATCAGCTCAGTTCAGCCAAACTTCCTGTGTTTAACAAAGGAGGGGGAGCTGGAGAGCAGAGCTTTTGAGCTGGGAACAGTACAAGACGTGCTGCTTTTGTAGTTGATTTTGTGTTTCTGTAGCTCCAGATACGTTTGGTTTTACAGGAGCAAATTGCAAAGGCAGCTGGCCCGAAGCGTGACACGATCCTCCTGTTCCAGGGAGGGAGCACCACGTGGAGAGCGGGGCTTTAGACATGGGCTTGCTCTGCGCGTGCTGACAGGTTCCCATGCTTCCAGCATGGAAACGCGCGACTCGCGCGCTCAAACCGTTGAATGTTATATTTGCATCCTACACCTGAGAGCAGCTGTTCCTAGATGCTCGTGTCAGAGTGCTGGGAAGCGCCTGGCCGAGCCGTTCCGGGTGAATGACAGCTCTGCGAAAGGAGCCCGCTCTGCGGGTCCTCAGGGCAGACAGCGTCTGGCCGGCAGTGCTGCGAGCGCTCATTATGCCGCTTTTGAAGACCTCTGCATCAGATGAGGTCTCTGCGCGTGGGGCCTGCAGCAGGCTGAGCCTCGCTCGCTCGTGAGATGCCGTCAGGCAAATGGAGCAGTCAGAACCGGCTGCTTGTTCAGAGTATCGTGAGTCCAGTGCATGCTGAAGTCTGTGACTGCACATATGTCTTAAGATGCCAATTAAATTGTCTTCCAATGCCCGAGGACGTAACCAGCCGCATCGGTCCCTGGCTGAGCTTGGCAGCACGGCCTATGAGATAGCAGAAAGGGAGTAAACAGGGAGCAGGTTCTGTTTAATGGCTCTGCCCCAGGTACTTCTCCTCTTTGAGCTCCTGGAGGTTGGCTGGCAGGCTGGGACAAGGTGTGGGCTCCACAGTGCCGCACTGAGCGACCCAGCTTTTACTTGCGTTTGACCAAAGTTAGGTGAGAGATTCAAAATCCATCTGACGCCTGGAAGCTGAGGGACTCCCGGCTCTGGGTTGTCATTCCACCGTCCTCCCTTGCAGTCTGGGCTCAGCTTGGCTCTTTGCAGCCCACACTGTACCCCAGAGGTTAACGTGGATGTGCTGGGGGCCAAGACTCCTTCCCCCCTGCGCAGCTCTGCCCTCGGGGGTGTTGCTGCTGCCTCGGATCTGTGCCTTGTGCGAGGGCTTCATAACCTCCTTCTGTCAGCAGGAGCGAAGCAAGCAAAGAGCAGCTGCCGCTCTCGAAGGGAGCGTGGTGCGCTGCGACGGTTGCGGATTACGGGGAGCTCACAGGCAGCTTTGCTGATAGACGAGGGGGAACTGGTGGGGGACAACTTCTTCTTCTGGCGTGGTGCATGTGTGCCTGCATCCAAGGAGATCCCTGCAGTGATGGGACACTTGTAGTTGAATTAACCCTGCCCACTCCCTGCAGCGGATCCCTGGCTCTGGAGGTCTGTCCCATCTGGGAATTGTCTCACTCCTGAATAGAAGGTGCTAACTGCTATGTCTCTTCTCTCCTGGTAGGCATGGGACATGGGGAAGGGGTTCAAGCTCTCCCAAGTCAACCAGTCTGGTGTGCTGGTCCTCGTCCTGACCCTGCTCTCCTCTGCTGGCCTCGCGGCGATGTGAAGGCATCTCCTGGTTGATGGCCTCCTTTTTCTTGAAGATCTGGTCTGTCCGTCCTGGCCCACCTCAGGATTTGGGAGGGAGGTGGGAGAACAGACTCCTGAGTAACTATAAATCTTTGGGGAAGGTGGCACTTCCCCTCCTCGCAAATTTTGTGGATGATCAGAGTTGCTTATCATTAGCCTGGACGATGCGCTCTGCCTTTTTGACGGTGGGGGGAGAGGACGGGGTGTCTCCTCAAATACCAGAATAGCCACAGAGAGCTGGGCACAAGTTAACAGCTGATTTCCAGCATGCTCAAGCACTCGCAGAGAACTGCCTAACTCAGTGCTGTTCTTTCAGGCAAATTCCGGTGCATTTTTTTCTCCCTGCTCTGTCCCAATGCTTGAGACAATGCCCATTGTGTCCTCTCAGGTCCGAGTGGGCTCAGGGGAGGAGATGCCAGCGCTGCTGGTAGTGCGTGTGTAGGCCTGGTGCAGGACAACCATCTCCATTGAGGCGCCCTGTCCTAGGGGAGGGAGAGCAGATGGAGCTGCCAACGCCAGTGCCCGTGAGGGGAATGGGTAATTGGTGCCATCCGGGATGCAACACCGGCCGCGCGACCCTGGGCTTTCCAAGGCTGCCAGCGGTGCACAGGAGCAGGCTGGGTGGTCGCGCTCAGACCTGCAGATGTTCGGTCCTGACTCCTTCTCACTGAAAACGTGGTGGTTCAGCAAACTTGGGGGCTCTGGAGCCCCTGCCAATGAAAACATCCTGTTTTCCCCTGTATTTTCCTGTCTCTAAAATGGGAGTGATGTGGTTTTCCCATTGCGTGTTGTCACCAGCTCTTGTGTCCTTGCCTGTTTGTAACTCGTCCACCATTGCAATAAAGCAGCCTTGATCTTTCGCACTTGATGGCCGCTGGGTCACTGTTTGGGGCTTCTTTGACACAATATTGACTAAGGGTTATTAACTAATAGGATGAGAAAGGGGGGTTTGCTTTGAGATTAAGGGAGTCACAACTTCCTGGAGAAGCTGAGTGATGGAAAAACAAAGTCTTTGCTGTGTTAGTATTTTTTTTTTTTTTTGATAGAGCCAGGTATAATGTGACCTTTGGAGTTTGTGGGTGTGGGGTTGATCTGGCTGTGAAATACTGCCAGCCCAGCAAGGAGGAATTTCCTTTGGGACTGTGTTTACTTGCAGTGGTACAAATGCCTGTGCAACACCCAGCACAAGAGCTTCTTGCTCAAATTTGCTGACTTTTAATGTCCCCTGCAGCTCAGCTCTGCAAGGAGGATGCTCCTCATCAGGACCTCTGTCCCGTTTTTATGTCCCAGCGAGAGTCTTGGCTCTCTGCTTTAGGAAGGATCCTCCTTCCCGTGCACATTGGCAGCTAGCAGAATGACAGCTTCATCAGGAACATCTGCTCTCATCATCCTGCTTTTGATGGAGACCTCAAGTGGCAGGAGGGAAGCTGTTCTGATGAACGCTTCCCGAGATCAGTTGCACCAGACAGAATTGTTTTCACCCGACTGCTTTTACTTCTGCTGCTGATCTAAGCCCCTTTCTCTCCCAGTTGCTCAGTTCGTTTGGCTGCCTAGTGGCCCTAACAAATCTGCCACTTCTTTAATTAGCAGAAGGCACCCTAGCCCTGAGGGGACACGAAGCCTTAGAGATGAGATATCAGGAAGGAAGAAAAACTGTCTGCTGTCATCATGTTAGAGAGAGAAAACTTACTGCTGAATTGCTTTCAGTATAGCTTTAAGCCCCAGCGGGAGAGATCTCCTGGGTGAAAACTAATGTATTTTAGCTTTAAACCAATTACTTCCTGCAGTTGCTGAAATGGCTTTTATTTGGAAGCTGCTTCTGATTGCTAATGAGTTAGTCTGTGGTGCATGCCAGCTGCTAACGAAGTTGGACTTTGCCGCATCTCTTGTGCGTTCGCAGACTCTATTTCCCTTCTGCAAACAGCCCCAGCCTGGGCAACGCAGGCTTCCCGCGTAAAGGGGGATGGAAGCGCTGCCTTGGAGCTCTTGGAGCTCTTGGAGCTCCCACAGCCCGAGGAGAACCAGCTTCTACCAGTTTCTCAGTGATGAAAACCAAGTCAAACCTGGCTCTGTCCCCCCTCACCTCCTGTAAGAGCCTGGTTAATTGTGTAAATGTATTTTACCGTTAGACAGTATTAGATGAGCTGTGCTGCAGCCCGGTGAGGACACGCGAAGGGAAGCTGAGGCTGCCCCGGGTCCGACACCAAAGCACCGCACAGGCCCCTGCAGCCCTGACGCTGGCCATTAGCTACTGAAACCAAAGCACGGAGGATATATTCTTTTTTTTTTTTTTTTGCTTTTATTTTTCCGGTTGCCATGAAAACACAAATGCTGGCTGTGTAGTGCTGTCTGCCTCGCTTGGGCTCCTTTGACCCAGCTCTCCTTCATCGCTAAGGCTCGGACACAGGCTTAGGTGGGAAAGCAGTTTTTGGTTGAGCGCGTTGCTGGCTGCTGGGCGCTGGGAAGCTGCGTGTCCTGCGGCTCCGCTGGAGCCTCCTACTTGCCAGCGAGATGAAGGGAGGCTGGTTTGTGCCAGACGCAGGGAGCAGCAGGGGAGGGGAAGCGCCTGCAGCCAGGGGGAGGGAGCCGGGAGAGCAAGAAGGGCTCAAAATCGCAGCCGGGGCGTTTGCCCTTGTCTCGTGCTTGGGCCCAAGTGGGGTGTTTGTCCCGCTCTTTCCTCGGAGCACGGCGGGCACCTCGTCCACCCGTCCCGCTCTGGGGACACGCTCTTCTCTCTCTTGGCCATGCCCTTGCGTGTCCTGGAGGCACAGCCAGCCTTGGGGAGAGCGTGGCTGGCCACCAGCGCCTCAGGTGAGGTGGTTCCTGGGGGACTGGCCTCCGCTGGCACAGGGCAAGGCAACACCGTGAGAGTGGGTGAACTACCCGCCTTGGGTTTGGCCTCCACGGCGCCAGACCAGCTCGGAGCAGAGACCTCCGCCGAGGTGGCCTGCTGAGGACTGGCCTCCCGTGAAGTAGGGGGGATTTCGGGAGAGATGGCATCCCTGAGTCTAAGATCTGTAAAGGCAGGCTGGCGGGAGAGCGGGACCTCAGCTGGGACATCCACCCTGTGCTTGGCCTGCTTGGAGTGAGGCTGGCGTGAAGCCGGGATCTCCGGTGATACTTCTTTGAGCCGGACATCCAGGCGGCCAAGCTTGCGAGAGAGCGGCACCCCGACCGTGGCACCCGCTTCGTGGCCAAGCTCCTCCTCCAGTGGCATTTTGGGAGAGAGCTGGGGAATCTGGATGCCCTTGCTAGATGTCCGAGTGGCCTTTCCGGAAGGTTCCCTGGTGTCCTGTGTGTCTGACCAAGGCTCTTGGGGCTGCGTGAGGGAGAGATGCGATAGACTCACGTTGCAAAGATGGGGACGGGGGTAGCGAGAGAAGGGGGAAGGGGATGGGAGGACGGGCAGGGTGGGAACGCTGTGGCAGGTTCAGACCGACCCGAGGAGATCTGCTGCTGTGGGCAGGGTTTGCTGCAGGGCCGGGCTCCTCGCTAGGCTCGCAGGGAGCACGGGGAGGACTGAATCCTCGGCAGACCGGCAGCGGTTGGTCTGCCTGAGGCTGCCCAGGAACGAAGAAACGCTGCTGAGCTCCCCCAAGAGAAGCTTGAACTGAAGAGGGGCGCTGGGGGCTGTGGGGAACACCTCTGCGTCAGGGCAGTTCCTATTCCAGGATGATTTTCTCCAGGAGAGCAGCGGCTTGCGAGCTCCTCCTGCTGGCACGGTGGCCGCTGTGACAGCCCAGCCGCCCTGCTGCCACTAGCAGAGGGACAACCTCAAATTCAGGGTGAGGCAGAGAGACCCCAAATCCTGAGAGCAAGAGGAGAGGGTGGCCCAGGCACTGAGCGCAAGTGCTGCAACGCTGAGTGCACCACATCTGCTCTAATAGCGAGTGCAAATTGGGGACGTGGGAGGAATGAGTCTGTCTAAAACACCCTGTGGGAGGAGAGGGAAGCAGCACAGGGAGAAGCAATCTTCTACGTGCACTCAACCAGTACGTCCACGCTGCCTTCTCCCCTGTCCCACCCTTCCCTGGCCTGGCGCAGACCTACATATTAAGAGGAGGGACATGGGATTATAGCAAACGTCCCTGAAATCTGCTCACGGGCCGTTCTCATCTCTGGAAATCCTCTCCCAGTGTTCACCTGCTTCTACAGCGCGGGGACCACATGCAGTGTCCCGGTGCAGTTATTTGCATCAGCTCATGGAAGCTGGACCCAGAGATGGGGCTCCCCATCCATAAGGCCAAGCCAAAGCTTGGCAAAGAGAGGTCCTGCGCTCCTTGGGTCCCTTGGAAAGCGGCACCCACCTTGCCGGTGATGTCCGGTCGGAGGCCGTTGCAGGCGCCAGTGAGGGCGGCGGACTCGTGGATCCAGTTGGTGAGCTGCGACGCCGCGGCGGCCGAACGGGAGGTCAGAGTCAGCCTGGCTGGGGGAATTTTCAAGGGCATGTCCCAGGTCCCCAAAAAGGTGCCCCAGGGGGAAGCCTGAAAGGAAAAGGGGGAGCAGAGCGGGGCTACGGCCCTGTTTAGGAAAGCGTCTGCCCCACTCAGCCAACGTTTTGCTGCTTCGCTCAGGAGACCTGGCTCCAGAGCCCATCCGAGCTGGGTGCCTCCGGCTCATCACCTCCTGCGCCATGGGTGCCACACGGGGTGCAGCGGGCCGACAGCACTGGGCCCAACACCAACCTTTGAACGTGGCACGGAGGGGAGCAGGTGTCCTCGGTCGTCGGCGATGATCTGCGTGTAGCCGTCCCGTGGCAGGGGGCCCTGAGGGGAAGCATGGGGGGAGCAGGGAGGGTGAGCGGGTGTACGCACGCCTGCGGGGAGGGGAAAGCTGCCGGGTTATGGGGGGAGCAGGGCGGGAAGGGGGCGGTGGGCTGGGACTAGGGGTTTTGGGGGGGGTGGCAGGGCCTGGCTTGGCAGAGGGAGGGGGGAAGCAGGCCAATACACTGGGCCACCCTCAGGGGGTGGCAAGGAAGCAGGGGTAAGGGGCAGGGGACATGGAGGGGACCTGGCTGAGCCAGGGAGACATGGAGGGGGCCGGGCTGAGGCCAGGGGACGTGGAGGGGGGCCGGGCTGGGGCCTGGGGGCCTGGCTGCGCCTGGGGGACATGGAGGGGGGCCGGGCTGGGGGTTGTCCCGGGGCGGCGGGGGGATGCCGGGCCCGGGGCTACCTGCCAGCTCCGCAGGCCGCTCGGGTCGCAGGCGGCCCCGCAGCGTGAGGAGAGCGGGGAGGGGGGTGAGCCCGGCCCGCCGCCGCCTCCCGCCCCACCTGCCCCGCGCCGGCCCGCGCCGCCATGGCGCCTCACAATGCGTGCGCCCGTCTCCTAGCAACCGCTCGCCCCGCCCACCGCGCTCCCACGTGACCCCGACGGCCGCGCCAAGGGCACCGCTTGGCGGTCGGACAGGGGCCGTGCGGCGGGGCGGGGACGTGGGCGGGGCCATGCAGCGGGGGCGGGGCCTCACCTCGGGGGCGGGGCCGTGGGCGGGGCCCGGTTCCCCGTCGCTGTCCCGGGCCTGGCCGGTGCCGCCGAAGCCGAAGCCGAAAGCGGCGACGGGCGGCGATGATGGCGGCGGCCCGCGGTGAGTGCCGCAGCCCCGGCCAGGCCCGCAGGCGCGGCGTGTCCCGGGGCTGGGCCTGGCCTGGGAGTGGGGCTGCGGCCGATGTCGGTGTGGGGTCATTCCCGGCCTTGGTGTCCCCGTGGGGTCATTCCCGGCCTTGGTGTCCCCGTGGGGCCATTCCCGACCTTGGTGTCCCCATGGGGCTGTTCCTGGCCTCGGTGTCCCTGTGGGGCCATTCCCGGCCTCGGTGTCCCCATGGGGCTGTTCCTGGCCTCGGTGTCCCCATGGGGCCGTTCTCAACCTTGGTGTCCCCGTGGGGACGTTCCTGGCCTCGGTGGGGCCGTGGGGCCATTCCCAACCTTGGTGTCCCCGTGGGGTTGTTCCCGGCCTCGGTGTCCCCGTGGGGCTATGGGGGCATTCTCGACCTCTTCGAGCTGCAGAGCAGGTCGTCTCACCCCAGTCTCCACGCCATGCTGGACGAAATCATTCAAAACGGTATCTGCACGTCGCTCGGCTGGGAAGGGGCCTGGGAACAGAGCGGGGCAGCGTATGAAGCAGACCCCGAGGTTCGGAGGAGAGGTGGGAAAGGGGAATGGGAGACGTAGCAGCAGGGAAGGAATAGACTCCGTGTGGAAGAGGAAACCTTGGACATGACTCCCTCACTCTGCTCGCGCAGCAGCAGGGGCGAGGTTGCCGGCGGTGGCTCTGCCAGCTCTTGGCGAGGGTCGCTGAGATCTGCTGTGCTGCTGACATGAGACAACGTTCAGGTGTCGTAAATAGGAAAGGGATTTCACGATCACCATATTCTTGTTCGTTAAATAGGTAACACAGACGATGCTGCTATTCACACGGCAGAAAGTCCTGTGCCAGCTAACAGCACGCATTTTGCTTTCTCTCTCGCTCTCTTTAGGTCACAGTCTGTTAAAGGAGCAATTCTTGAATAAATATGGCCATCCCGTTGAGCAGGAGCTGCAAGGTACTGTGACAGGACGGGGCTTTGGGCCGCACAGAGACTGTATTGTGCCAGCACGCAGCAGAGCTGAGTCTGGCAGGCATCTGTCCACGCTGAGGAGGCAGAGAGGTGGCTCGAGGACAGGTTCAGGTCGGTGGGCTGCTGTTCTCAGCACATGGCATTCCCCAGGCCCTGGCTCTGTTTGTGCCCTGCCTGAGCCTCGGTGCACATCCCCGCTCAGCTGCCGTTTCCCATTTTAATGGAGAAATGAGAGTGAAGAACAACATGCTAAAAGAGTCGATCAGACCAGTCCAAACCCAGGTGTTTCTGGACTGAGAGGCTGAACTGGAAGAAAATGTCCATTCCAAGGCCCCTTTTCATTATCTCTGAACGCAAATGAACAGAAAAGAAGCCATGGGCGATGCAGAAGAGATGGAAGTGCAAAGGGAGACAGAGGGGATGGAGGACAGGGGTTTGTGCTGTGTCCATCTCATCCCGTGTCCTCATTGCAGTTTGCCAGAAAAAGCACCGAGAAACCCTTTGCGCACTGACGGAGAAGCTCGCAGAAGACGCTTTCCCAGGGCACTCCAAGGGGCATCAGAGTTTCCCCATTTCCAGCCGCTACGTGGAGCTGAAGGTGGTCTCTGACTGTCACTTCAGGAAGCCGGTCCTCCAGGAACACGAGGTGCTGGAGGCCGCGGGGGAGATGCACGAATATCGTCTCCGCAAGGAAACCGTGGTGGAGCTGGAGCGCATCACTCCCGACCGCCTCTTTCGCTGGTGCGCCCGGTCTCACGGGGTGCCTCTCCTGGTGATGCTGAGCGGAGTAGCTGGCGTGGGCAAAACAACGCTGGTGCAGAAATTTGTCTTCGACTGGGCGAGGGGGAGACACTACCAGAAGTTCACCTTCGTTTTCTTCTTCAAGTTCCGGGAATTGAGCGAGGAAAAGATGAGCCTCGAATCTCTGCTCTGTAAAACCTACCCAGACCTCAAGGATACACTGAACAGGATCCTGCAGGACCCTGAGAAGCTGCTTTTCATCTTTGATGGCTTGGATGAGAGTAGGAGTGACTTGATGCTAAGCAGAAGTGGGTCTCAGGGCCTGTGCACAAAGCCGAGGGACGTGAAGCCCGTCGGCGTGATCGTTGCCAGCCTGCTGAAGCAGACGCTGCTCAAGGGATGCTCCGTGCTGCTGACCAGTCGCCCCAGCAAGCTGGCCAGTCTGGAGGCCGGAGTTTTCCACACGGTGGCCAGCATCGTGGGATTCCTCTCCAGGGAACGGGAGAGATACTTCACCAGTTTCTTCGGAGATGACAAAACCTCAAGGGAGGCCTTGGCGTACGTGCGGGACAGTCAGGTTCTGTACACGCTGTGCTACAACCCGTCGTACTGCTGGATCACGTGCACCGCGCTGCAGCCCTGCTTCGCGGCTGTCGCTGGGAAGCCGCAGCCCGTGCCCAAGACGATGACCCAGCTCCTTGTGAGCTACCTCACCCACATCATGACCAGCCACAGCCAGGCACGGCCGGCGTGGGAGGACATCCGAGGTATTCTGGCTCGTTTGGGGTGGCTGGCTGACTACGGCCGTGCTAACCGCCTTCTCGTCTTCGATGACAACTATTTAGAGGCTTTCGGTGTGCAGAACTCTCCGTTCCTTACTGCCTTCCTGGTGGAGAACCCCAATTGCTGGGAGCCGTGCGAAGTGACCTACTCCTTCTTTCACCTCACCCTCCAGGAGTTTTTCTCTGCTCTGGTACATTATCTTGATTACCAGGAAACCAACTTAAAATGTGTATTGGACAATGCCAGGTCTTGTAACGAAGGCAACTATGAAATCTTCTCTCGTTTCCTGAGTGGTCTTTCCCATCCCGCAACCAGAGCTCCACTGGAGAGATACCTGGGCAAGTTTTCATGTTATTGAGTGGCTAAGCAAGATCGACTACAAGAAACTGCAGAGTGGGAAAGAGCCCAAAGAGAACAGGAAGCTGATAAATGTATTCAGTTTGCTCTTTGAATCCCGGAACAGCCAGCTTGTGTTTGATGTGGTTGGCCAAGACGCTTTGCATGGACTTTTCAGAGCTGTACCTCATGCCTGTGGATTGTGTGGTCCTCGCTTATGTCTTGAATTGCTGCAACAAGATGGAGCGCCTGATCCTGGATTCTTGCTACATCCAGGATGAAGGCCTGGAGAAGCTTGGTGCTGAGCTGCACAAAATCCGAAAGCTGAGGTGAGAAAGTAGCTGAGGAAGAGGGATGGGATACTGCCTTCACGGGAGAGCTTTTATGATGAGGAGCTACAAGGATCTCACCATAAGCCTTGTCCCAACCTGCCTTCATCCCTAAAGCTGTGCTGCGGTGCTGCTGTGGAGCACCTCATCTGGGGAGAGAGGCATTTCAGCATCTGGGAGAAATGCGGTTCAGAGGAGAGCTTGGAGGAGGTCAGGAGGAGGCAGGCTGTGCTGTGAGCGGCGTGGGGATGATGGCTCGGGAGCAGAAAGAAGGAATGAGGAATGGAGGAATGGAGGGATCTGAGTGTAGAATTGCGTAAAAGCTGCAGATCTTATTCCTTAATCCTGCTGGTTGCTAGATCACTTGCTGTGGAGGCCCTCGTGGGCCTAGCCCTGCTTTCCAGGCTTAGGTTTTCTTCTTCAACTTCCACAGTCTCATTCAAAATGATCTAAAGGATACTGCGATGAAGGACATCTGCGCTGCCCTAATGAAGCCGGACTGTCGCCTGGAGAGCCGGAGGTACCTCTGGTCCACCTGGGGCTGCAGCCAGCTGCATCCCCTTGCCACGAGCTGCATTTCTTCGGGCTGCTGGTCCCTTGCCTTTTCTTTGGCCTCTCGCAGCAGCCCCACGCAGGCATGGCCATGCACGGCGGCATCCAGGCCATCCAGCAAAGACCTTGCAGAGATCTCTTTCTCTCCCAGTTTGTGCTGTGGCTCCTATCTGTCTCTCACCTGTAGCCCTCTGTGCCATCCCTTCTGTTCTTCTTTTTCACCTCTCTTAAGATAACTGGTCTGTAGCCTCTCACCAGTGTCTCATTCCTGCCCTGCCTCATCTGAGCTGTCACCAGTCCTTTTTTTGTCCTCATCCCTTGTAGTATCTCTCTTTCTAGCTTTCCTGTTTTCTGCCCTTTGTGCTGTTCTGACCTCCTCATTCTCATCAGCGCCTTCCTATCCTTGTCTCCATGCCTGTTAGCCTCGAGGAGAACGCCTTCACCGAACTGTGCTGTGAAGGTCTGGCCTTTGCCCTGAAAGAGAACAAAACCCTGTTGAGGCTTGACCTCAGGAGGAACAAGCTGCGGGACGAGGGCCCTTCCCACTTGTTAGGAGCGCTGGAGAGTCCAGAGTGCACGATACAGAAATTAGGGTGAGCGTCACCCAGATGACCATGGGCACATGGCCACATCTCATGTTGGTGTGGATCTCCGGCTCATATCTGTGTCCCATCTTGTGTTACGTGCCCGTCACTGAGCAGAAAGGGAAATTCACCTCCAGGAAGCTGGAGGGGACCATCGGCACTGCCGTCTGTGGTGTCCCCTGAGCTGGAGCCCAAGGTTGGAGGCAGCCGCTGATGATAACATGACGTAGATGGTGCCTGGAGCCAAGGGGAGTGCTGCCCCTCTGCAGTGGCCGTTTGGTGGTTAAAGCTGTCCGATGCTCCGTAGTTCTCAATGGTCCAAACTTTTCAGACACAAAAATTTATTTCTCATCTGAGCAGAAGATAATGAGCCAGAAGTATCCACAGCAGGACAGAGGGACCTCCTAAGGGTCCCATTACATAGTGCTCTCTTTCAGGGACAGAATGAAAGAAGCAAAACATCCTTCTACCCACTCTTTTGCCTTGGTGGGGGAAGATTTTTCATCAGAGCAGCTGCTGCCTGCAGGAAGCTCATGTGCAGCTGGATGATCAGACCCAGGGCTTTGGTCCGGGAGCAGCGATGGGTGGGCGGGAGGCCAGCGAGGCCAGCGAGGAGGTCAGTGCTGTGGCCCTGCGAGGAGGGATGGTGGGTAGATGCTAACAGGTTCCCCCCCATGTTGGGTCCGTTGCAGGCTCCACAGCTGTAGTCTCTCAGATGGCTCTTGTAAACAACCCTCATCCGCTCTTGCCAAGAACTCCAGCCTCCGGCATCTGAATCTGTCTGGGAATATTTTCACTGACCGATGCGCTGCTGACATGAAGATCCTCATCCAGAGATGTCCCAGCCTCACTGAGCTCCGGTAAGCTCGCACGCTCCGTTCGTCCACGCACAGCGGGATCTGTTGTGCACGTGTGGGTCTGCACTGCACACCTCACCGTTCCGGCTAATTGCCTTGGTGGGGTCACCTTCATCCGGGGGCTACTGGCCTAAAGTGACTGTCCCAAAATAGGTATGTCCCTCTGAGCTGGTCACTCAGGGCTTTCCTCAGGTCTGGCAGTATTGGAAAGAGTTACTTTCAGCCAAAAGTTGGCATCCTCAGCCACTGCTCCAGGACACAGGTCTTGTGTCTTCCCTGCCAGCCCTGAGCAGTCAACTTAGATACCCCAGGGCTTCTCCTGTGGCACCAGATCCACAGTTTAGGCCGAAGCCCCTCGATGGGATTTGGTTTTGGGCCGCAGACCCCACACCTGCCTCCGTGGCGGTGCCTGGAGAGCGATGCAGCTCGCCCTGAAGCACAAACCTGTTCCTGCTCAGTTCCCCAGGACCGTCACGTCCCAGCCTTCGCTCCCGGTTCGGAAAATCCCCATACTGCAGGTTGCTGCAGGCAGGAAGGGTGATGTTGGGGCGATTGCCACGTATGTGCCCTGTTCCTAAACACTTTCCTTAAGCACCTGCTGGAAACAATGCTGCAGAAGCAGATAAGTAAACGCTGGAAAATGGTAAATGTGGGAAAAAATGATGGTGTCTATGTTACCCTGGTGTGGTGGCCAAGCTCGCGGAGCCGTCGGTGGCACGGTGCACACCAGAGGGTGCTGCCGAGACAGCGCGGGGACGAGCTCTGCTCGGGAGGCGATGGACCCGCCGCTGTTGCGTGTGACAGCAGGTCTCAGGGCTCCGAAGTCACCCCACAAAGTGTCACCCTCGTTCTCCAGGGCCTCCGCGCCTGTCCCTGCAGTGAGAGTGAAATTCTCCGGCGCTCCGCGAGGATGAGCTCGCCCGGATCTGGGATACCGGGGTCCGAGTCCCACCGCCTCCCCTCCTCTCTCTTGCAGGCTGGGCTTGAATGGCTTCGTCCCCGCAGTGGAGCGGCAGCTGAAGACCCTGCAGAGAGAAGGTCTGAAGATGGTTTTCTGACGGTCGCTCGCCGGTGCTCTGCTCGGGAAGCTCGGGTGACACGAGCTCGCGTCCGCCGCAGCGAGCCCGGAGCTGCACGTTGTAACGCGTGCACGGGCGAGAGGCTCAGACGACGAGAAGCTCGTTAACGGGGCGGCTCTGATGAGTGGCAGCAGGTCGCTCACCTGCTTGGTCCCTTTCTGCTGCCAGCCCGTGTCCTGTGTCCTTCTTGGGGTGACAGCAGCTGCCGTTTTGGCTTGGTGGCATGGTGGGACGCTGAGGGACGGGACTGGCAAGGGAGCGGTGGCCGCGTGCTCAGGCAGCCTCGCTGTGTCCAGACCTTCCCGAGGGGAGGAAGGACGCCGAGATGCGGCTCATGGAAGATCCCTGGTGTCCGCCCGGAGCAGTGACACCCAGATAAGGAAGCAGATCCCATGCAAGACATAATGACTTTGATTGCAGCCCAAAAGGGGTGGCAGAGGCCGGGAAGCCTTGCCCTGGCCCAGGGCTCGTGTTTACGCGCCGGTGCCATCTCCATGACGCAAGAGCCGTCTCCTTATTGCTGTCCTGCAGGCAGCCTCTTTGATAGCCGCCTGCCCCGTCTCCCTCCTCTTCCTCATCCCGCCGAGCGAGACGACGTCGCTGAGCTCTGTCACCGGAGGAAGGGGAAGCTGCGCCCTCACCGCAGCCCGGCCGCATGCACTGAGCCACGTGCGGCCTCTGCACCCTTTGCTTTTTGGGGGGTGCAGGAGCCCGGGTGCCACTCGCATGGGACCCGGCTGGGGGGACCGTGGTGGCTGGGGACCCTCGGTCGGGCTGCGCTGGGGACTTGCCACCCTGCTCAGCGCTCCCGTGGTCGAATTAAAGAGCAGTTTTGTTTCACGCATGGGTGGGAATCGTTCCTGCGCCGGGAAGGAGATGACATGAAGGAGCCGTGGGAGGCTAAAACCCGCCCAAATCCCTCAAAACGGGAAACGAACCCTTTCCGTTTCTCCGGCCAGCGGGAGCTGTGGTTACGCACGTGGCTTTTCAGCACATCCCCATCCAAGCCCGGGGTAAAATCCTCTGCTTTTGGGTGTCTTCCCCTTTTCATGGGCTGCCGGTTCTGCTTTCGCTCTTGCTTCCCGGTGCGAAACCGGTGGGTGCCCGGCGCTGCGGGGCCGCTCGGTTTGCCTGGACCAGCTCAATTTAAGCGGCAGCAGCCCCTCGGTGCAAGATTTGCCTGCAAACCCCCTTCACCGCCTCCCTTGGCCTTTTCCTCGGCCGCGGCCGGAGACGCCGTTGTGCAAGAGCATCCGCGGGGGGAGGCAGGACTCCGCTGCCGGCCGGGTCCGAGCCCGGCTGCTGCTTTCCGGGAAGAGCCGCCTGGAAATCCCCGTGGCCGCCCGGTTTGGGGAATAGCCAGGAGAAAAGGCGTCTGGCGTGGGCGGAGGAGAGGAGCACGCGGGGCTGGCGCGAGAGCAGGGGACCGAGCAGGACGAGGGGATGGCGAGGATGCAGGGACGCTGGCCGGCGAGGCTGCCAGGCAGCACCCGGGAGGCCGTGGCCCTGGGAAGGGGACGGGGACGTGCCGGGTGCCCCCAGCACCCGTTAGCGGCCGGGGCAGTGGTACCAGCTCCCAAGCTCAGCGCTGCCGCATGGGGCAATTCCTGCATGGGGCAATTCCTGCATGGGGCAATTCCTGCACAGGGAAATCCCTGCATGGGGCAATTCCTGCATGGGGCAATTCCTGCACAGGGAAATCCCTGCACGGGGCAATTCCTGCACGGGGCAATTCCTGCATGGGGCAATTCCTGCACAGGGAAATCCCTGCATGGGGCAATTCCTGCATGGGGCAATCCCTGCATGGGGCAATCCCTGCATGGGGCAATTCCTGCATGGGGCAATCCCTGCAGGGACGATGCCTGCAAGGAGCAACATGTGCCCAGGGCAGCTCCTCCCCGGGGTGACACTTGCAGAAAGCGATATCTGCACCAGCATCGCCGGTGTGGGCAGTGCCTGCACTGGGTGCTGCCCGCAGCTTTGGGCAGCGATTGCCCCCCCCCCGGGTGCTGGGACGCGCTGCGGCTCGCGGGCGCTGCTGGAAAACGCAGTCACGTTTGCAGGGAGAGGTGGCAGCTCCAGATTTTCCTTTTATTTTTCTGTCGTTCCCGGATGCTCCCACCGTTCGGCAATACGGAAAGTGCTTTTCCCCCTCTTTCGGCCGGCGTCCTAGGCGGCAGCGGGCTCGGTGTTGGCGCTGGTGGCCGGTGGCTTCCCTGCAGAGACGGATGGCAGTCATCGCGCCGCCGCAGCCCAGCAGCACCCATGGGTGCCGGCGGGCGGGAGGCACCTACCAGGGCGGCGGGCGCAGGCCATGGTGGCGGCGAGCACGGCGGCCGCGGTGGCGAGGACCAGGAGAGGGGTGGCGAAGAGCAGGACCTCCCCGTAGCGGCACGCGGCCTCGGCCAGCCCTGTGCGGGGACGCGAGCGGGTGGGTGCCGGCGGCGGCGCCCGCAGCGGGTGCTGGGTGCCGGGTGCCGGGTGCTGGGTGCCAGGTGCCCTACCTGTGCGGCGGCAGTGCTCCCAGGGCAGGACGGAGGTGGCGGTGGCCCGGCTCACGGCGTTGGCCACCGTACAGGTGTAGGTGACGTGGCGCTCAGCCGGGGACAGGAGGACCCGCAGCACCTGCCCGGCCTCCCCGAGCACGCGGCTGTCGGTGCCGGGCGCCTGGCCGGCGCCGCGGACCCAACTGTAGGTGACTGCAGTGCCACTGGCCACCGTGCAGCTCAGAAAGGCCTCGCAGGGCTCCCCGGAGCCGGCCCAGTGCCGGCTGGGCATGAAAACCTCCACGGTCACCTCTGTCACCGGTTCTGCACACGGGGGACGCCGTGGCTGAGTGGCGGCAGGCGGAGTGTCCCCCACGCCGGTGCATGCCTATGTGCATGCGTGCTAGTGCATGCGTGCTAGTGCATGCATGCACGTGCATGGGTGCATGGGTGCATGCATGGGTGCATGCATGGGTGTGCATGCACATCAGGGTGCATGCAAGCACGTGGGCATGCATGTTCATGTGGGTGCATGCATGTTTGTGAGTCGCATGCATGCACGTGTGCATGCATGTTTGCATGGGGTGCATGCATACACACACATGCATGCGTGTTTGCACGTGCACTTGCAGGTTATCCTCTCCCCGAGCCCCCCCCAGCTCCCGCCACCCCCTCGACCCGCCGCCGTACCGTGCACGGTGAGCCGGAGCGCCCGTGTCTCCGTCCGGCCCAGCGCGTCCACCAGCAGCGCTGAGAAGGTGCCGCTGTCGCCCAGCTCGAGGCGCAGGATCTCCAGGCTGAGGTTGGCGTGGAGCCGGCTGCGGCCCTGGAAGCGCGACTGGTACAGCGTCTCCGCTGAGCCGCGGAAGTAGGTGGCCACCAGCTCTTCGTGGGTCGCCAGCCACCTCCAGATGACGTCTCGGCGCTGGAAGCCCGGGCCGGCGTCGGCGGCCAGCAGCACGGCTCGGCCAACCTCACCGGCCACCGGCACGGGGGACCGGGCTGCAGCTGCGAGGGGACACGGTGACTCCCGGGCACCCTGGCATCCTCTTGTGCCCTCTGCAGCCCCTGTGTCCCCTGTCCCCGGCACCGTGCTGGCCTTACCGTGGTGCAGGAGGAGCGTCAGCGCCAGGCAGGGCAGCATGTCGCCGCGAGCGGTGCCCGGGCTGGGGCGGCCGGCGGCTGCCGCAGGAAATCCCCCGGCTCCCAGCGGCGAGCTTTGAGTCATCGCCCCAAACCGCGGCCCCGGGCGGAAGCCACCCGCAACGCTCGCCCCGGTGCCGGGGAGCCCTCGCGTGGCCGTCGTGGCCCAGGGCGCCCGGCCGGGCCTGGCCGCGACGTGCACGGCCGCGCTGTGCCCAAGCTGGCTGCGCTGTGCCTTGGCCAGATGTGCTGTGGCCAGATGTGCTGTGCTGAGCTGTGTCCCACTGTGATGTGCCATGCCCATTTGCACCATGCCCAGCCTCACTGTGCCATGCCCAGCCATTTCGGGCTATGCCATGCAATGCCATGCTGTCCCCAGCCATGCCCAGCTGTACCATGTGGTGCCCAGCCCAACCGTGCCCAGCTGTGCCGTGTCCAGCTGTGCCCATCGGTGCCATGCCGTGCCCATTTGCGCCATGCCCAGCTGCACTGTGCCATGCCCAGCTGTTTCGTGCCGTGCCGAACCATGCCGTGCCATGCCCAGCCATTTCGTGCCGTGCCGTGCCCAACCGTGCCGTGCCCATTTGCACCATGCCCAGCCTCACTGTGCCGTGCCATCCCCAGCCATTTTGGGCTATGCCATGCAATGCCATGCTGTGCCCAGCCGGCCATGGCACTGGGACCACGCGGGTGACCCTGGGGGGGGGGGGGCTGCAGCACATGGGGGTTTCACCCTGCTCCATCAGGAGGGATTTCCCCAAATCCAGGGCACATCTGGCTGCCCCAAAGGGCTCCGCGGTGGAGACCCCAGCTCGGACCCCCTGGTCTCGCCAGCGTGGCGGAGGCTGAGATGAGGCCAGGGCTGGGTCAACTCCAGCTTTGCTGCACTTGTGCTGTTTTTACTGTGTTGGAGGTGAATAAGGAAGACGAAAAGGGAGCAAAACACTGTCCTGCAAGCTGGTGTCATCTGCGTGTCCCATTGCAACAAGCCTCTATTAAACACCGGTTGCCATCTTTATTTAACCGGGCTTTTGTTACCTCCTTAATTTGCTCCGGCCCTCGGACCCCGATCAACCTTTCAGTCGCTGCCTAATAACATCGCGCGGCGCGTGGGAATTTACCACCGGCCGGGATGAAGCATCGCTTCAAAGCGGCTGCGCCGGGGCCGGTCCGACCCGTCCGACCTGGCCTGGGGAGCAGGGATGGGTTGGTGCTGTCCGGCTTGGAGGAGCCGGCTCCGTCCCCGGTGTGCCGGTCCCCAGGGTCCCCGGGGTCCCCGGGGCTCAGCGCTCTGCCGCCGGGGCGTGCGGCTCACAGGGGTGGCCGATGCTCGGTGGGGACGAGGTTAGTGCTAAGGTTAGGCTTAGCACAAGGGCTAATGTTACGGTTAGGATCAGCACTAGGGTTACTGTTAATGCTGATGTTAGGTTTAGGGTTTGGATTAGTGCTAGGATTAGGTTTAGCAGTGAGGTTTGGACTAGTGCTAGGGTTTGGGGTTGCGTTCAGCTCAGGGTTAGTGCCAAGCGCGTCCGTCCCCATGCGATGTGGGGACGCTCGGGGACAGCGGAAGGTCGCAACCCCCCAGCATCATCCCCTGCCCCACGGCTCGTGGGGACCTCAACCAGGTGATGGCGATGGCTTTTGGGACGGGCTCAGCTGCTGGTGCCAGGGTTTCTCGGCTCTCGGGCAGCCGCAGGGACCGGTGGGACCGAAGCCACACGGCTGCACCGGCCTTGGGACGTGCCCGTTTTCGGTCACCGGCGGGTGAGAGCAGGAGCGCAGCGACTCTAAAGGTTGGGGAACAGGATCGGGATTAGGACAGGGCTTAATTTCAGGCTTTTGGCGTTTGCGGTCGGGATGCAAGGAACTCCCTTGTGGTGACGGGTGCCGCCGAGGCCGTCGCCTGTCCCTGGGGCTTCGCCCGGCCGCCGGTGCTGACACGTGCCGGCGCGGGAGCTTGCATCAGCGGCGACGTGGGACGCGGGGCCGGCGAGCGTGCTGGGCCGGAGTCGGCTGCTGGGTGATTTACGGGCTTCAGCCTGCCCGGAGGAAAGGCTCAGGGCTACGGCGACGGTCTGAGACCCTAAAAACACCAGCCAGCGCGGGACCTGGGGTGCAAAATCCCCCTGGGATGGCACTGCAGGAGCTGCCTCCAAAATTAGCCTTTCCTTCCCCAATCCCATTTCAGTAAATCAGTGCTGCAGACACAGGAGGGCTCCACAGCCCGGGAAAAGCCTGGGACTCCCTTGGGTCTTTCCCGACGGATGCCACAGCCCTTGGAGGGCTGCAAAGGTGGCAGCCTGGCCAGAAAGAGGGATGCTGCCACCTCCCCGGGGCTCCTCCACCGCCTGCCGCGACGAAACACAACGTGGCAGCGGGGTTTAATTCACTTTTTGGTTTATTTTGTTTCATTTTCCGAACTGTAAATCCTGGTACCAATGTCAGCAGCATCTCGAATAACACACAATCGCTAAGCCAATCCTGGAGGCATCCGCCGCGCCGAGGCCGGGAGCGGGCGGCTGCTGGGCAGCGAGACCGGGGCGTTTTGGGCTGGCGCGGCTCTGCTCGACACTGAGCAAATGCCGGGGACGGGGACGGGGACAGGAGAAATAAATATTGCTGAAATCATGCGGGCCTGGCTGGGGGCCTCCAGAGTGAGGGGGCTGCAGAAACGCTCCAAAAGCTGTTCCATTGATGGGGAAAAAATACAAAAAAGGGGCCAAAAAAAAAAAAAAAGTGATGAACCCAAACGACAAGATTACTGAGGGCTGGGTTAAAATCGTGTCTCATAAAGGAAGGGGCGGGGGGTGGACCTGAATTAATCATCCCAATTTGCATGGCAATGCCAGGCTGGGCACCAGCAGCCCTCGGCGGCAAGGAGGGAGCTGGTGTCACCCCGCGCGGCAGCCTGGGAGCCGGGCTGGGGCATCCCTCCGCGGCGGGTGCATCCCGGAGCGGTGGCAGCCGGCTGTGTCACCCCGGCCCCGCGAGCTCGGCGGAGCGTCGGGGACGGCCCCGTGCCTCCTGCCACACGGGGCAGCCCTGGCCGGGCTCGGCTCATCGCTTTGGCTCCCCGGCGCCGCTCGGTTCGGGCTTAGCCCCGCGGGTGCTTTCTCCACCGGGGAGCCAAATGGGGACGTTCGGGGTGGGACAGGGCTGGTGGCAGTGGTGGCTCGGGGGTCCCGTGGAGGCCGGCGCTGCTGCTCGGGGCTCACAGGGCCGGGCAGGTGACCTGGTGCCGGAGGCCCTCGTTGCATATGAGGGCGGCCGCCCGCTCGTCGCTCTCGCCGTGCTGGCACTGCATGTAGCTGACGCCGTGGGGCGAGTAGCTGTGGTGGCACACGTTGCACGGTCGGGTCATGGTGCCGCCCGTGCTGCTCCTCGAGAAGCAGAGAAAAGGGAGCGTTGGTGGCAACCCTCGGTGCCCAACGGCCTCCATCGGTGCCTGGTGGCACCCGTTGGTGCCCATCAGTACCCGCTGGTGCACATCGGTGTCTGGTGGCACCCATCAGAGCCCAGTGGCACCCACCGGCACCCATCGGTGTCCATCAGCACCCAGCGGTGCCCGTCATTGCCCAGTGATACGCAGCAATGCTCATCAGTGCCCCATGGCACCCATCAGTGCCCGGTGGCATCCATCAGTGCCTGTTGGTCCCCAGTGATGCCCATCAGTGCCCATCATTGCCCGGTGGCACCCGTCAGTGACCAGTGATGCCCATCAGTGCCCATCATCGCCTGGTGGAACCCATCAGTGACCACTGGTGACCACAGTGCCCATCATTGCTTGGTGGCACCCATCAGTGACCACTGGTGACCACAGGGCCCATCATTGCTTGGTGGCACCCATCAGTGACCGCTGATCCCCAGTGGTCCCCAGCGATGCCCAGCAGTACCTGGTGGTGCCCATCATCGCCTGGAGGTCCCCCGAGGTCACCATCGGCGCCCAGTGGTACCCAGCGATGCCCAGTGGTGCCCAGTGCTACCTGCCAGCGCCTGTCGGTGCCCGCTGGCCCCTTTCGGTTGCCGGCCTGGGCGCGCTGTGCCCGCTCACCTGCAGTCGCTGCACGCCCGCTGGCACTCCTTCCGCCGGTAGCGGCAGATCAGCGCCCAGATGAGGAGCCCCAGCAGCGTGAGGAGGAGGAGGGAGCCCAGGATGGAGCCCACGATGATGCCCGCTTGTCTTCCTCCTTCCGGGGGAACAAACTCTGTCACCGCCGGCATCCCTGCCGCCTGCCTACAACCGGCCCAGCTCCCGGGGCAGCCCTCGGCCGGGCTGCCCCGGGTCGCGGTGCCCCCGGGGAGCAGAGCCAGCGCAGGGTGGGCCCCGGCTGCCCGAGCTCTGGTTGGGGTTGGCAGCCTCGGGGAGCAGCACCCTCGCAGCAGGACCTCCCCCCGCTTGCACCTACTTGGCGTGGGGTGGAGGCTGAGCTGGCACACCGAGTAGCCCACGCGGTTGGTGACGCGGCACTGGTAGACGCCGGCGTGAGCCTCCGACAGGCTGCGGATTAGCAGGTCGCCAGGAGCACGTCCTGCGCGGGGGAGACATGGTGCTGTGAGCTCCCCAGAGCCCCCACGGCTGCCGCGCACGGGGCCGGGGGAGTCCTCTGACGTGGGTGCACACAGACAGGTGCCCATGGAGATGGGTGCGCATGGAGAGGGGTGCACACGGACAGGGGAACACACGGACATGGGAGCACAGATGTAGGAATGCATGGATACAGGTTGCATGTGGACATGGGCTCGCGTGGACATGGACACCCATAAACACGGATGCACATGGACATGGGAGCTCACAGACGTGGGCACTCAGACATGAGCACATGCAAACAGGAGAACATGCAGAGAACATGCAGACATGGGCAGACACAGGTGCACATGGACATGGGCACCCACAGACGTGGTCGCACATGGACGTGGGCACCCATGGACATGGGCATCCGTGGACAGGATGGGCACTTGCAGACATGGATACCCACAGACACTGATGGACATGGGTGCACATGGACATGGGCACCCATGGATATGGGTGCAGACGGAGATGGGCACTTACAGACATGGGTACCCGCAGACACCGATGGACATGGGCGCACATGGACATGGGCAAACGCTGACATGGCCACACATGGCCATGGGCACTCATGGACGCAGGCACCACCAGACATGGGCACCCCCTCGCCTCCCTCCAGCCCACAGGGCCGCTGTCCCCAAGGGAAGCTCCCCGGATGCATGCAGCCCCGCTGGCACCCGTCCCCACCTCTTACCTTGGATGGTGCCAGGGGGCAGGCGGCCCCCGCCGTAGCCATCGGCCAGCTTGGCCCAGTGGTAGGCGAGGGGGCTGGTCCCTCCTCGGCTGTAGCAGCGCAGCAGGACGCTGCTGCGCTCCGTCAGCTCCCCCTCAATCCAGCACTGCGGGGTGGCCGGCTTCTCTGCAGGGTGAGAAACGCCATCAGCGATGCAGAGCCGTGGCAAGAGGGTCCCAGGGCCACCGGGGGACGGGGCAGCGGCGGTGGGTGCCGCACCATCACCCCTGCACTGGGGAAACCTGCTGAGGCTCAGGGACAGGGACAGGGGCTCACCTTGCACGGTGACGATGACTTCGTGCACGGCTACGGTGTTTTTCTTCACGCGGCACTGGTAGGTGCCTGTGTCGGAGACCTGCAGGTCGGCCAGGCGGATGGAGGCATCGTACTGGCTGGGGTCGTTCTGCACGAAGGACACTCGGTCCCGCAGCCCCGAGCCGCTGCCGTAGTTCACGTGATGGTCGTGGTAGGACAGGAACTGGCCAGGGAGCAAGTGGTGAGGCTGAGCAGGGCCAGCCCAGGCTGGTGGCAAGCTGGGGCTGCTAGCCAGGATGGGAAATGCCTCATTTCCATGAGAGCCATCCTGCCTGTCCCTGCCGGACACGGCTCAGCCTTGCCTGCACTGCCTGGTCCTGCCCAGACCCACCGGCACTGCCTGGCCCTGGCAAATCCTGCTCGCCTGGTCCTTCCCTGCCCTGCCAGATCCTCCCCAGCCCTGCCTGGTCCTGCATGGTCATTCCCTGCCCTGCCCGGTCCTTCCCAACCCTTCCAGGCCCTGCCCAGCTCTGCCTGGCCCTGCTCACCCCGCTGGGCTCTGTCTGGTCCTTCCCATGGCTGCAGGATGCAGCTGGGTGGGGGCCCCGTGCAGGTGCACCACCCCCCCCCCCAAGCTGGGCAGAGGGGAAACTGAGGCACAAAGGGTGAACCGCACCCAGGAGCTGCCGTGGGCACCCAGCACACTCACCACTTTCTCCGGGCCCGTCCGCTCGGGCGTTATCTGGATCCACTCGATGCCCAGGTCATGGGGACCGTTGTCTTCAGGCTCGAGGACATAGGGGCAGCCCAGCTTCACGGAGTCACCCTTAGCCAGGTACAGCACCTCCTGGCCCTTGCTGTTGATCCTCACAGCCAGCAGAAGAGCTGGGAAGAGAAAGGCACTGCTATCGCTGGCCAGGGAGCGCGTGGGTGCCCAGGCAGGGCACAGCCCACCCAGAGCCCTGGCACCCCATCCCCGCATCCCAGCAGCACCAGCATCAGGGACGGGGCACAGCGCTGCAGGGACCCACGTGCCAGGGCCAGGCATCCCGCCGGGAACCGGCATCCACCAGGGCCGGGCACGCGCCAAGGCCGGGCATCAGCCAGGGCTGGGCATCCCGCCGGGACCCGGCATCCACTGGGGCTCAGCACTGGGACTGGGCACCCGCTGGGGCAGGCTGAGCCGTCGGCACCGTGTGACGGTGCCGGATTCAACGCCAGCCGCCTGGCTTTGGACGTGCCATGTCCAAAGAGCGGGTGTCAGGACCTCCCTGAGCGTGATGGGCTCTGGCTGCTGTTCCGCTGGCTGCAGGGTGTTTCTGTCTCCAGCCTGCGACCCGGCCGGGCACCCCAGGGTGCTCCAGGGCTGGGCAGGGACACGTCCATCCTTGGGAGCGCCGCTGCGGGAGCGCGGCCGGGTGCTCGGCATCCCTCGGTGGCACCCCGGGGAGGCGCGGGAGCCCGGTGGCGCCTACCTGGCATGAGACCCAGGAGCAGGAGCAGGCCAGCGCCGTGCCCTGCCATGACGCTGCAGCCGTGCCGGCAGACGCGGGCAGGGAGGACGAGCGGGAGCGGAGGAGGCTCCGAGGCGACGGGGCAGCCCGGCCGCGCGGGGCTGCTTTTACATGCTGGGCCGGGGCGCTCCTCCCTGTGGGGCGGATGCCTTTGGGATGACTGAGTGGCTCCAAGCTGTGACCGAGCGATGCCGCCCTGCTCCACTCCCTACCTGCTAATTAAGCGCTGCCGTGCCGTGGGCTCCCTTCCAGCCGGAGCTGAGCTGGGGGCTGCTGCAGGTGGCACCCGCGGGGGACACCCGGCGAGGCTGGGGGCACCCGTCCGGCGGAGCGGAGCAGGGAGCAGGGGGCTGTGGCCCCGTGGTGTCCGGCTGCCGGCAGCCCCAGCGCAGGCACCAGCAGGGATGAGCGTGGCCGGTGGGAAAAGGCTGCCCGGGACCTGCCAGGAGCAGCCCGAGCTCGGCCTTGTGCCCCCGCTGCGTGAAGAAGGCGGCTTGGCTCAACACAGGTCCCAAAAGGATTTTGGTGTCCCAGCAGGACTCAGGGCAATTGTAGGAGCTTAAAGGTGTGGTTTGACATGGGTTTAAGCTGCCCGCAGTTCCCTCCTCCAGTCCTGCCCCCTCGGTGAGCGGGCACGGGGATGCTGGGGTCCCACGGGGACTGGAGCACCCACCGAGCCCAGCCAGCACCATCGGCCCTGCTGAAATGCCGCGCTATGGCCCAGTCGGTCCCCCACGCCGAGGCTCACTGCACGGGGATGTGGTGGCACGACTGCGAGGACAGCAGACCCCAACGCGTGCTCAGCAGATGAGGGTGGACATGCAGCTCCAAGCGCAGTGGGAGAGCCGGGAAGAACCAGGGGATGAGGAACAGAGAGGCTGAAAGCTGGCCCTGATCTGAGGATAGGAGCTGGGGACAGGGATGCTCTGCAACAGGGCTGGAAGATTTGGGGACAGGAAAGCTCTGCAGTGGAAGACAGAGGAGTTGGGGACAGGGATGTTCTGCAGTGGGGATGGAGGATTTTGGGATGGGGATGCTCTGCAGTGCGGATGCAGGAGGCCAGGACAGGGATGCCCTCGAGCAGGGTGGAGGAGGCCAGGGTCAGGATGCTTTGCCCTGTGGGAAGTCCCCGGATCGGGCTGGTCCTTGGCAGCCCTGCACGCAGGGATGCTCTGGTCCTGGGAGCCAGAGGTCAGTCCCAAAGTCTGGCTCATCCTGCGCACTGGCCTGCGGCACAGCACAGACCGCGATGGTGCTTTCCAAACTGCGACTGCCAAAACCAGCTCGGCAGCACCGCCTAGCCAGTCCCAAACACTCCCTGGGGCCACATGCTGCTCCATTTACTGGCCCCAAGCTGAGCTCACTGCTGCCAGTTAACCCTTGCTGGCACTGTGCTGGGAATCGGGGCTGAACGGGGCACAGGCTTTGCAGCACCCATGATTTCATGACCCCAGTGCATGTCCGGGCCATTCCCCAGCGGCACGGTGCTCTTTGCGGTGTGACGGGGCCATGGCTCACCGCAGCTTGGGGCTCCTTGCCGGCGCGGCGCCCTGGCCCTGCTGGATCCCCAGGCTGGTGACTCCTGCATTCCTCAGCGCGGGGCACCGGGCTCATGCAGGAAGGGTGGGGAAGCTGCTCCACCCCAATGACCCTCCCACCAGTGGTCAGAGCACCCTCAGCGAGGTGGGAGCAGTGGCTTTGAAACCCTCCAGGCTAAGCCTGGGCTAGAACAAGGCTGGGACTTCCCGGCCGAAGCGATGACCGAGAGTGACACGGCCAGTGTGTGGCCACCACCTCTGAGGACCTGGACGCAGACAGCAATGGAGATCAGGGCAGCCGAGCCTGGTGCTGAGCACCGCAGACACTTTCTGGACCAGCTGTTGGTGCAAAAGATCCAAGGGGACCTGAAGAGTTTGGTGGCTACTGGGGAACATTTCGGGCTGGGTTTCTTGACTACCTGTACTACATTTTAGGTGGCAGAGACATGTCCTGGATGTCCTGCAGTGCCAGTGATGCGTGTTCAGTTCATGCACCTTACCAAGATGAATTTCACAGCCCAGCAGTGCCTGGCTCCATCACTACTTGGAGACACACAGCAGCTGAAGAAAAGAGACAGGGAAGGGATAACAAGAGGCTGTGACATTTCCTCACCTGCATTTATCCACCCTGGAGCAGTGTTGAGGCTCAAGCAGAGTCCTCCAAGCCATCCCCTTATCCTGGGTAGTCTCACCTTTGCTGGCTCTCCTTATTTTTCGGCTGCTCTGGCAATTAATCAGAGCCACTCCTGTAGGATCCCAGCCCTCGGCCCTGCCTTGCCTCAGCGGCTGCCAGTCCCCATCCAGATTGGTTTTAAATGTTTGCATCAAGCTCTGCTTTCCTTACTTTGCCCCTGGAGAAGGCCACTGCAGCAGAGCCTAGAGGTGAAATGTAGGTGAGAAAATGACACTCCCAGGGCTGACGGAGCTGTGGTGGCAGTGACAGCCCTGCACCTATGGTGGCAGCCCTGGTGAGCCAATGTCAAGGCTGCGTGCATGGAAAACAGCCCACCTGGCTCATGAGAAGCCTGCCCAAGCCGCCCCGTGTGGGCTGGGAATGCCCAGCCTGCTCCGATTTGCTTTGGTGCTGACGCTGACAGATGCTGGGCAGCTAAACCAAGGGCCTGGGGATACTCCTGCCCCCTCGGAGGACATAGGCTGCCTCTGACACCTTTTTACTTCCAGATGTGAGGATACAGATGTAGGATCAGCCTCCCATTCTCCCTGGGTGCAGAGGTAGATCAGACAACAGGCCTTCAGACTAGTCAAGCTCATAGAGCTACTCCCAGCATGTGAACCCAAAGCAAGCAAATGATGAAAGACACCGACTGTTCCATAAATATCTCCATTTATAAAACTTCAATCTAAGAAAATAGAAACTTCTAAGTTGCTGGGGAAACAGTGCTCGGTTCCTTGCACGGCTGAGGCAGGCCAGGGGCTGCACTTGCTCCGCTCAAAGCCTTCCGCTCCACCTGGGCACAGTACTTCTCCGGGATGCCAGAGGCTCTACAAAGGGAAGAGAAATCATCAGGCACCCTGTGTTACACCAGGGTTGGGGCTTCAGGAGCACAGCCCTGGAGTGGATCCCGTTTAAAGAGGATGTGAAGGAACCTCTTGCCTCCTGGGAGCCCAAGGGTTAGGAGACAGAGGTAGGCCAGGAAGGACTTATCAAGATACATGGAAGCGGGCTCCAGGGAACCAAGTGGCCACTGACGGTGCCTTACCTGAGCTCCTGCATCTTCTGCCGCTTGAGCTCGGTGAGGCGCTCACTGCGCTGGCGGGCCTCTTCCTGCAGCCGCTGGCCCTCCGCGAAGGCAGTGACCCGCTCTTGTACCAGCTTCTGCTGATGCTCCCGCATCTGGCGCCGGACTTCATTGGCATGGGCGAGCTGCTGAGCCGCCCTCTGCGCCTCCTCCGCCTTCTCCTTCTCGATCTGCTCCCGCTGGGCTCTGGGAGAGACCTCGGGGCAGATGAAAGCAGCCCCCCTCCAGCCCCTGCCCCGAGCGCCTGCTCGCTAGGCCTTGGCCAGTGCCAGAGCTGCAAGGACTGCGCTGGCTTTTGTCACTGGGAGCTAATGCAGTGTCCCCTCCCGGCAGGCTTCGTGCTGCCGGGAGCCCATGCAGCCTTGAGCCCTGGTCTGCAAGGCAGGGACCGGCCATCCTGCCAGCGAGCTCCTAGCAGCATCCATCTTACCTGAGGATCCTCTCGAAATCGTCGCGGTCCTGCTGCACCTGCACGGCCACGCTGTGCTCCCGCGCGGCAATCTGCTCCAGGCGGCTCTGCTTCAGCATGTCGTCCGTCTCTGCCTTCCTCCGGGCTGCCTCCTTCTCCTTCTGACGCCACTCTCGCTCGGCTGCCTCTTGGCTGCGCTTGGCCCTCAGCGCATCCTGCCAGGGGGATAGCTGTAAGGCTGGAGGGTCCATGGGACCACACCAGTCAACATCAGAGCAGAGACAAGTGGGTGGACAGGTTTGGGGGGGGAAGTAGGGAAGAACCCAACCATGGTTTCACCTCTCTCCCAAAGCCACAGAGACGGCACTGCTGCTGCTCACCTCTCAAGATGGTAACCAGGGATCTAGCAAACAGCAGAGCACATCTGGGGAAAGGGATGTGACAGGGCAAGAACTTAGCTCCCCACCTGCAGCTCTTTTGTGCTGGGAGGCATGAAGGGATCCTACTGCCCTCTCCCAGGGTTGGGAATGCAGCAAGACACTATTTCCCACTGGTCCGAGGGGTAGTGGGGCTGGTTTAACAAGCTGTTGCATATTTTTCAGGAAGTTTCCCTGAACTTCCCATCTCTCCCAGAGGCACAGGTGAGGCGAAGAGCTCTTCAGCCCTGGCTGCTCCATCCTGCCTCTGGTCCAGGGGCCGTCATGGCCAGTGCCCAACTCCAGGACAGCACTGGTCTGTGCTGGCCTGGACCTGCAACACCCCAGGTATACCCACCACATCTAGGGGAGCTTCCACTTTGCTGGGGTGGAGACGAGGGAGGTGGTGAGAGAAGCTAGGACTGCACGGGAGCGAAGCACAAGTCACCAAGCTGCTCACCTTCTCTGCCTGGTAGTCCCGGACTCTCTCTTGCAAGGCCCTCAAGCGTGCTGTCTCCTTCTCCTTCTCCCGACGGATTCTCTCCTGTTCTGCTTCAAACTCAGCTTCCCGCGCCTACGTGGGACAGAGCCTCGTGGCAATTCCCTGCAACACCCTTGCTGCCTGCTGGAGCTACGCTGGCACCAGCACGTGTGCGCACTCGCAGTCTCACACCCAGCATTCACACACATGTACACAGTGCTCACACACAGCACTGCATGCAGACCGGTGCCCATAGTATCTACTTTATGTCAGAGCACATATGGACCACATCAGCCCCCTCATATAGGTGCAGAAATACTGAGGTCCTGGCAGAGGACCTGGGGGAGACAGGATGGGATGGGACAAAACTGGAGAGTATATCAGCCCGCTTTGCTTGAAGCACAGCAGGTTTCAGGCTGCCGTCTCTGCGCAGGGGTTGGTGATGCCATCTTGACTCTGCCCCTCCTAGTACCATTTTCTGCCTCTGATACTCGAGCACCCGCTGGTCTGCCATCTTCTCCTGCTGGAGCTGCTCCTCCTTGAGCCTCTGGTTTTCATTGTTGATACGTTTAATCTCAGCCTGGATTTTCCTCTGCTGCTCGTGTTTCTGCTCCAAGTCCTGAAAAAGGTGCGAGGCAGAGGATTGGCGAGGTGGCAGGGAAAGAGCCGCAGCACAGACCGCTCCCACTGTGGCAGCTGCCTGGCGCCTTCCTTAGGGCCCAGCAACAACGCTCAGGTTGACCAAGGGCTGATCGGTTCAAGTTCACTTTCCAAAGACGTCTCTTTCAGCTTCTCCAAGAGACCAGAGCCTTAATTCTGCTGACTGTTGTCTCCACACACTGAATCTAACTTACCCGGCACTGGGACACCCTTCCAACGAGGAGAAAATCTAACTCCAGCCCCCTCTACTCCACAGTGGCTCACTGCTTTCTGCCCGTCACACCTTCAAGTCTTCCATCTGCAGCTTTTTCAAGTACTCCAGCATCTCCTGAGCCTCCTGGTCCCGCTGCTCAGCTCTCATAGCCCTTTCCTCTGCATTCTGCTCGATCTGCTTCACAAGCTCCTGTTTCCCTCTGTAAAGAAGAGGCAAAAAGGGTTCTCTCTGGCTCAGCCCCACTGTCAGAAGCAGAAATGTCAGCATAGACATCTGGGGAAGTGTCTGCTACGAGTGCCCCTCTGCGGCCTGACACTCCCTGGTCTAGCTGCTGCGACTGTGGGAGGTGTGGCACGAAGCTGGTGGCCAGAGGTTATCCCAGTTCCTGCGCAAGGCAAGGAGGAAGCAGGGATGCCTCTATGGGAAAGAGAGACCCTTTCACTAACCTGATCAGCTCCTGCTTCCTCTTGTGTTCCAGTTCCTCCTGCCTCTCATTGGCCTTTTGTCTTTCCACCTCCATCATCCGGGCCAGGCGTTTCTCCTCCTCCTCTAGCTCCTTTGCGATTAGCTGCTTCTCCAAGATCTGCGTGTCACGGATCATGTGGCACTTGGCACTGAGGATCAGCTGTGGGGACAACAGGCCTCTGGTCTCAGCAATGGCAACAGGGACAGACATGCGGATGAGGAGGAGGTGGAAAAGGGAAAGAGAGAAAGGCCAAGGGTGGCAACAGGTAGAGCAGGGTTTAGAGCTAGTCCTAGCTGTGCCATGAAATGGCTGAGGGTCTTGAGGCAGCGCCTTTAATCTCTACCCACTGGTTCCTCAGATGCAAAAGGACTGAAGGAGGGAGAGCAGGCTTGGGTGCTACTAGTCCAATATGAAGCCATCCTGCACATAGAGCTATTTCAAACACAAGCTGGTGCCAGCACAGCCTTTCTCCTCGCTGGTGGGGACGCAAAGCTTGCGGGGGGCTCTCAGCAGCCTGTTCTAGCAGACAGCTCAGGCAGGCCTTAACATCACCAGTGTTGCACCCACTCTGGATAAACCTGGCCCCAAGCCTCATGAACCAGCAGGTATTTACATCGCCCCACTCTGCCAGAGGAAGAGCACCTGGGTCCCAGCGTGGCTGAAGGCCCTGCGATGCCGGGTGATGATGGGAGAGCACGATGGAGGGCAGCAAGCCCCTGGTCCTACCTCGCTGAACTCCTTGATCTCATCTTCCTGCTCCATACGCATCCTGTTCGCCCGCTGCAGCAGGTGCTGGGCCCGGTCCCGCGCTTCCTCCTCCAGGTCACTCAGCTTGCTCTTCTTCTGCTGCAGGACGGCCCTTTGCTTCACCGCGTTCTTGCGCTCGCTGGCTGCTTCCTGAGGAGACCGGCAAGGCTGCCGAAAGCTGCACACCCTCCCGGGGCAGTCCCACCCCACGCAGCTCTGCAAGGGTGACCATGTCTTGTGCTGAGCCTGCCTGAGGGAGCCATCGGGGAAACCTCGTTCAAAAGGAACACACTCCAACCATGCTGCATCGCAGACATGGAGCCTAGGAGCACAGCGGGCTCTTCCAGCTGCGGCATAAAGACTGGGCAGCCCCTTTTCCACATGCTTAAGGAGAAGCCTCACTCCAATGCAAGCGCATCAAGAGGCTACACCTTCCAAGGTGGCAGAAACACAGCACAGAGGCTTTATCACAGCCTCCAGGATCACAGCACAGCCAGACAGCTTGGGGAGCTGGTAGACGCAAGCAGCGTTGGATGGTTCCTCCAGCCGTGAACCAGGCAAACCCAGGGATCCTGGCATAGCCCCTCCTAGGCTGGATGGGGGCTCCGAGGAGATCTGAGATTTCAAGCCTCCCCTGCACGGCTGGCTCAGGTGATGTCTGGCAGGAGTCTGCCTGGCCGAGCAGTCTCCGGGGCACCACAGCACATGGGGAGCAGGCAAGAAGGTCATGGTCCTCAAGCAGAGCTCCAGGGACAGCCCCAGCTGGGGTGTCTGACCCGAAAGGTTGGCTCTACCTGGGAACATCCACCTCCACCAGCACCCTGAGATCTGTCTACAAGCAGCTAAAGAAGGGACTAAAGAAGAAATACCTACTAGAACGGCGTTCTTCTTCGCTTTGAGGGCTGCCAGCTCGGCCTCACGCTCCTCCTTGGTCAGGACTCGAGATGCTTCTTTAATGCGCTGGAAATCCTCCCAGCCGATAACAAGGGCTGCTGCCGGGTTCTCTGCAGGGACGCTGGTGGCATGGGAAGCAGGGCACAGAGAGAGACCAGTCAATGGCACAGAGTCTCCTACACCTCCTCCATTCCCTGACCCACTAATTTCCCTGCCTGGCAGCAAGACCTGCCTGGGCTGCCAATACCAGGGGTTACAGGAGCGACTAGGAGTCATCTGAGAGCAATGCAGAAAGCGTCGGAGCTGCAGGCTCCCCCAGCGTGAGGAACGGGACGTGATTCTCCTGGTCTGGGGGGAGGGAGAAACAGAAAGTCCAGTGAAAGCCACACCATGCCGGGGAGGCCAGGATGCATAGCAGGGCAGCGAGAAGCCTCCTGCAGAAACCCCACAGCATTCAGCACGGGCCTAGTCAGCCCGGACAAAAGATGCTGAAAGCGTTTCAGACCTTCCCAGCTTTCATTTAGGGAAAGTGTGACCATAGCCCTGATCTCTTTTCCAGTGGGACACACTGCTCATCCCTGCCTCTAAACAGTGGGCATCTCTGGAGCTCTCCACCCACAATGAAGGAAACCACAGGCTTACCCATATCGACCCTTTATGTCTCCTCTCAGCCTGAAACCTTTGTTCCATCCAGAGAGATTTTGGGAAGCAAAAGCAGTCTTTTCGTTCTGTTTTATAACACGCAGCCTGGTCAGGCTCCAGATTTGCACAGCACAGCTTAGCTTTGGCTCTACTGTCCTAGGAATCCATCCTGGCATGACAATAGGAAATGCTGCACTGCCCAAACACGGAGCACCTACTCCCCTCCCAGTGCCGGCAGGTGACCCTCCAGCAGTCACTGGGTCTTTGCAGGAGACGGCGACGTTTAGTGGAAGCGAGCCACGAACTCTACACGTGACTCGCGCTGTGGCTTAGAGGAAATCACCGAAGCTTTTGGTGCCCCCATTTCCCCACTTGTAAAAATGTGGATAATAATATGGGGTTGTTTTCCAGGGGAGTTGTAGGAAGCTAATTACTCTTCGTATTACTCAGATACCATGGTGACGCGTGTGGTGCAGGAGCATGTATTAACAAAATGCATAGAGCACTTTGAAGATGTTCAGGACTAAGAATTTAGTCATTATTATTATGCATCACCTTTCATCCACCCATATGAATACGAACAGATACCTGCATAATGATCATTCGAGTGACTGCATCACAGCATCGGATTCCAGGACACTTTAAAGAATGGCTAATGGTAACAACGGCAGTAATAAATGTAATGACATAGTGGCCACTACTTTAGTCGTCTCAGTGTTTGGGTGACCAACTCGAGATGTCTAGGGCTTGATTTTCAGGAATGAAACCAGCACAAACAGTTTCCATTAGCTTCAGCTGGGGCTGTGCCTGTGCAGCACATCTGGAAATTGGCCCCCAGCTCCATCAACATGACTAAATAAGAATTTGGGCAAACAAAATAAGCCACCAGTCTTGAGAACCTGAATCAGTGGCTCCATCATTTCACTCTCCATAAAACCCCCAAACAAAGCCATCCATGGCGCAGATCCCATGTTTGTTTTTACAAGTTATGAGAGCACTACATTATAGTTCCAAACCGGAAGCGAAGATGAACTTTGCACAGAGCTACAACTACAAAGAAAATTCAGGGAGGTAAAAATTAGGCTAAACTGGATCTTGCCAGGATAATGGCCTTATTCGTGTCTATGTGCTGCAGGCTTTTAACGAGGTGCAGTAATTAGGACCAGGGTTCTTGAAGTTCAGCCCTGCTTATAAAACATCCTCATAGAGAAACACATAGCTCCCTGCTATTCATGGGCAACAGATGATACTCCGCTGCCAGCCTGCCTTTCCCACGTGGAGATTTTTGATGTTTGATTGGTGAGGGAGAGCAGTTTGCCTCTTTGACAAGTTATTTGGTCCCAAAAGAGCTTTTCTGGCTGCTGAGAGGGCTTCAGGGCTTTATGTTGCTTTTCACTGGTTCTCATGATGATTCACTGCCTCTGTAAAACGTCTAGTGCTCAGCGCTTGCCAGCTCCGTCGCTGTCCAAGCCAGGCATATCAGATCATTGCTGTTCATTCCTCCCCTGAGACGCTCTTGCAAACAGGCGTGACAAGCTCAGCACACAGAGACGTTGCTATGACAGACACATGGGCCCCCAGTTCCCGAAAGCTCCTCAGAGCTGACACTCAGGCACGGACTTACACGAGGTCACGGATGAAGTCCTTGGTGACAAGACGGATGGTCTCAGGCTTGGGCTCACAAGCGGACGACATTTTCTGAGCCGTCTGCACATCCCGAAGGATCACGACGGGGCTGCCAGAGCGTGACCGCTGCAGGTTCTGCAAGGAAGGTGACATTTGCTCCCTGCCACCACCACCCCAAACCCATCTCTCGTCTCCCTAACCGCTGTGCACAGAGGTACACTGGACACGTGCCAGGCTGGAGATACGAAGGGGACATGGATTTCTGTCAGCTCCGTTTTCAGAGAGCATCCGTGATGCTTTCTGACAAGCACCTTGTCGCACCACCTAATTCAACAAAATCTGGGCAAGGGAGGTAATTTTTGCCTTGATAGCATCAGCTTCAACTTGGCCCCAGCTGCGAGGGCCTGGCCAGAGCAGGGAGAGAACTGAAAATATACCATTTTACCCTGCAGCACTAGGTTTAACCGAAAAATGTGGGCACCAGTCTTTTTAGCCTGTTTCACCCAAATCTGATGGAAACAACCAGGTAACAGATACTTTTCTGTGGCAAGACCCAGCAAACACACAAGCACAGGCTCAGCTAACTGGAGCTGACAACAGTTGCAGTCTCCCCCTCCTTACCTGTGGGGACTGGTACCTGTGTCCTGCTGAACACCCTGGGCTCTGGCAGGGGCAGGAAAAACACGGCAGAAATAAAGTGAGCCTGAGCCAAGCTCACGGAGGGCGAGCACAAGAGTCCTAGCAAGAGGGAAGCAGGGAACTCCTCGAGGTGCCACTAGTGCAGGACAACAAACCAGCAGACAGTAACCTGCTTCCTGGCCTGCCAGTGCTGGATCCTGGACAGAAACCAGCCCTCCCAGTACAACCTGCCCTGAAGTTGGTCCAGGTCCCTTTGCTCGAGCCGACACTGCCACCTAGTGAAGTGTCACTCAGTCTCTGGGGTGACACAGAGGTAGAGATGGGTTAGGCACAGCCCAGCATCAGAGCCTTGCTAGCTGTCTGGGCAGGAAAGAACACCCCAGGAGCACTTCCGAGACAGTAACGGAGACGCTGGTTTGCAGAGCTGGGGAAAGCAAAGCTCCTTCTTCATTGAGCAATGGAGCTAGACAGTCCCCAATGAGGTGGCCTGAGTCTGGCACAGCCAATTTTGGGGTACAAGGCACAGCTTCCCAAAGCCAGGATGGCTTCCAGGCGTACCACCACGAGTGCAGGCTTCCCAGCCAAATCCCTGCCCAAGGGGCTGTACCACAGTGGTGAAAGGACCCCCAAGAGCTAATCTGAGGTGCAAGCAGATGTGTGTTTCTCTTTGAGCTTCTGTTTATTATTCCAGCTTTAGAAGTCTGAGCAGCCGGCAGAATAAACGCTTTATCTCCTATAACCAGGCTGGCGCTGAGCACAGTTTCTTGGTAACCTGCTGCCAAGATTTCCATCCTACCAGTCTGGTGATCCTGAACCAAGGACTCTCTGTAGCCCACAGCTGCAGATATCAGGGCAGTAAGATGCTGTTCCCCTTCTTTGTTCTCTCACTCAAGGGAACAGGTTAACAGGATCGATTCCTCGGCACATGCGGATTAAGGGGAAGATGCCTGGCACCCAGGACAGGGGAGCATGCAATACTCCATCCACAGGGAACAGAACAGGCTTAGCTCATCTAACAGGCACAAAGTGAGACCCAGAGAAATCAAGCCGGGATGTAGGTACAGCCACTCGGTGCAGCTGACTTTGTGTTGCTCTAGGAGCTTCTATAAGGAACGTCCCGCCTCTTACACACTAGTTCTCAGCAATATTAATCACTTATCTAACAGTCACTGTGGCCCCTAAGTGTGAAATGTTGAATTAAAGGGTTTAACACCGAAACACCCGTACAAACAAAGATTATAGCATTATTCATTGCACCGAGCCTTTATGTTTTCCTCAAAGCCAGGAGAACTCCTTGGAGTAGATGCAGATTAGTCTGTGCAATCACGCAGCTCGAGGAACCCAATTAGCACTCAGATGATTATTGCAACATTTTATATAACTACCTTGAAGGCCTCTGAGATAACAGATTATTAACCTGCCTTGGGCTCCTCTGGCTGACAGCGTTTCAAGGTACCTGTTTGCACGTGACTCCAAGGACTCCCGGACCTCAGATCACTTGCAGCGCACACTCCCATCCTCCCGCACCAAGTGAACGGCTTGTACAGCCTCCGACTTCAAATCAGAGGTAGTTTTTAATCCACACTTCTTCCTCTCCTCTGATTACTTAGAAAAGCCAAACGGGTTTTTGGCAAGTCTTTTTTTGAAAGATTTGTTCTGAGCGATAAGGCTATACGATAGGAAGTTCCAGCCACAAACACACACCCACTTGGAGAAATGAGTGTGTCGAATGCTACGTGCCAGTCGCAAGCTGCAGCTGCAACACCAGCGGGCGAGCAGCCCCGGACAAGAACAGTTTTGCATTTTATTGGCCAAAGAGACAGTAAGATGGGCTAAATACAGTAAAGTGTCCAAATTTGCAGCCCTGTCCTTGTATCTGTGTGTCAAAGACGAGAGCAAAGACAATACAAAAGGGCGGGGAGAGCTCAAGGCTGCAGGGTGGGAGCCATAAATCCAACCTGCCAAGTGGGGAAGCATCTGAGAGAGTCCATAAAGGAGCTGGGGCAAAGACAAGGCGGGGGGAGGTTGTCTAAAACATCACTTTTCTCCAGCATTTCAAGGCCCTGGTCACTCTGCCTAGAAAATTTCATCTTCCACCTCAGAGTCAGAGGCTGGAGCTCTTCTCTCCACGTTCTCTCAACAGCCAGGGGAGAGCAGAGGTACAAGAGGGGAGGAAGTGAGCGTTTTCCTTGCAAGAACCAGAGAGGAAAGAGCTGTTGCTCTCTGTTTATCTGCTAACTCAACAACCAGGGCACTCAGCCAGGAGGTCAGAGACCTGCTTCAATTCTTTCTGGTATCCAAAGGAATTGAATTCATAGCTCCCAGAAGAAAAACCCAAATCTGTCGGCCACAGGCTGCTCTGGAAGCTTCCAGCCCCTGCTCCAAAGACTCTTTATATATCCCACATTAAACAACTACCATCTAATGTACAGGCCCTGTAATGTGGGCTTCTCTCTTTTACGCGGATGTCTCAACTACTCACTAATTAACTAATTATCTTCTGAGAGTGAGGCGTCAACGAGGACAGAGCCACGCGCAGCCTCTAGCCTGGTGGTTGTGGTGCTCCTGGAAGGCAGGGATGGATTTTGCACCTTCCTGGCTTGAGGGAGGACTTGAACTTAGGTCTCCCACAATGCGGTAAGGGATTAACACAGCTGCATCTGTGCAGACGCAGCGGCTCACCCGCTCGCGCACCGAAGGAAGGAAGTGGCCACCGCAGCTTTCTGTGCAGAGCCCGGCTCAGCAGTGATGCTCCGAGATAGGCCCACCATCACCGCCAAGGTGATCTTGGGGTTACGGCAGGTTCATGACAACGTCAGCTCAGTAATGTCAAAAAAACCCTAAAGAACTGCATCAAATGATAGGAATTAGCAGGAAAATAAGAGCTGGGCAGGACACCATCTGGGCAAGGCCCTGCTGGCCCTGAAGTGGAAGCAGCCCAGGTCCCCTCAGCCCCGAGAGGACTTGGCAGGGGCGGAAGGGCTCGGAGAGGGGCAGCCCACGGCGCGGGCTGCTTCTGTAGGAGCGACGAGGCTTTAACCCGGGAGGGTCGGCGGAGGGGCGACCGCGGGGGCAAACTGCTGGTGGCGGCGGGGAGGACGAGCCCCCACCGGGAACGGGCGCAGGCCATGGGCTCCGGGCCCACGGGAGAGGTGGGAGCACGGGAGCGGGGGGCTCCCTGCGCCGGGGGGCACCGTGCAGCTGGGCAGCAGGATCCGGCCGTGCCGGGACGGGGCTGCGCCCCGCCGCCCCGTCCCCCCCCCACACCCCCGGGCCCCCTTACCCGAACCTCCCCGAACAGCGACTCGTCCACCTCGGTGCTCCGGGCCCTGGTGCGGTAGCGGCCGCGGCCCCGCGAGCGGCTGGAGGCGACGCTCGGGGCCGCGGAGACGCCGGCGGGCTGGGGGGGGGGAGAGGGGGGGCGTGAGCGGGGCACGGCGGGCACCGGGCGGGGACACGGGGGAGGGGGGGGGGAAGGATGGCGACCACCGGGAGAGGGAACGGGGGGGGGCCCCGGGGAGTGGGGCTGCGGATCCCGGGGGCAGCAGGGGCACCGCAGCAGGGGACAGGCGGGGGGGGCCCGGGGGGGCCCGGGGCAGCGGCCCCGCTGCGGCCCGCACTCACCATCCCGCCGCCTCTCCCGGCGGCCGCTGCCCGTCGCCATGGCAACGCCCCCCCTCCCCCGCGCGTTGCCCTTGGCAACCGCCGCGCCGGGCGGGGCTTCCCGCGCGCGCGCCGGGCGAGCCGGGGCGAGGCCAGAGCGGCTCGCGGCGCAGGGCAGGGCTAGGCGGCCGGAGGGGGCGCTCTATGGTGCGGTGGTGGTGCTCGTGGCCCCGCCGCCACGCGTGTGCGCGCAGGCAGTGTTGGGCACACGCGTGTGCACATGCAGAGGCTCGCACGCAGACGTGCAATGGCACACGTGTGCACACACCCTCACATGCGTGTTTGCATGGCCAGGCACAGGCTGGTGGGCACACGCGTGCACACGTGCCGGCTCACACGCGTGTGCACAGCTACGGGCACGCACGCGTGTAAATGCATCCAGTGGGCACGCACGTGTGCGCACATACAGGCGTGCGTGCACACACGCATGCCCGTGGGTGCAAAGTGCAGGCAGATAGCAGTGGGCACACGTGTGTGAACGTGGACCAGGCACACCCCGCTTGGCACAGCCCGGTGCCACGTGCTGCGGTGCCCATGTGTGCGTGCGGGCACCCAGCCCCGCCGTGGGGCCCATGGGTGCCCAGCCGTGTCCCTGTGCCCATGTCTGTACACCAACCCTGTCACCCTGCCCATGTGTCACCCTGCCCACCTATGTCCAGCTGTGTCACCCTGCCCAGCCATGTCACCCTGCTCATGGCCGTACACCAGCCATGTCACCCTGCCCACATGTGCCCCACCATGTCACTGTGCCCCATGTCACTGTGCCCATGTGCCCAGCCGTGTCACCCTGCCTGTGTGTGCCCAGCTGTGTCACCCTGCCCATATGAGCCCCACCATGTCACTGTGTCCTATGGCACTGTGCCCAGCCATGTCATCCTATGTGTGCCCAACTGTGTCACTCTGCCCATGTCACCCTGCCCATGTCCCCAGCCATGTCACCCTGCCCATATGTGCCCCACCATGTCACCCTGCCCCATGTCACTGTGCCCCTATGTGCCCAGCTGTGTCACCCTGCCCGTGTCACCCTTCCCACATGTCCCCAGCCATGTCACCCTGCCCATGTGTCACCCCCCTTGTCCAGCTGTGTCACCCTGCCCCTCTGTCACCCTGCCCAGTTGCGCCCAGCCCCACCACCCTGTCCCCATGTGCCCAGCCCTGTCACCCCACCCGTGTCACCCCACCCGTGTCACCAGCAGGCACCGACACGAGGCTCCAGAGGCGACGGGCGCTTTATTGCGGCGGCGGCCGGCGAGGCGACAGCTCTGGAGCGGGGCGGGACGCAGGGGCCGGCGGCCTGCACGCGCGGGGCCGGGCCGGCGCGGGGGCCCGGCCGCGGCTCGGCCGCCAGCGGCGTTACAAAAACCAGAAAAAAGTATATATATAAAAAAAAGACGACTTTGGTCCGAGAGGCACCGGGGGGGGGGGGCCCGGCGCGGCCGTTTGGTCCGTGGCGACGCGGGGGGACCCGGCGGGGCCGAGGCCGCCCGGGGAGGGAGCGGAGGCGCCATGGCGGCGGCGAGGCCACGACCAGGCCCCGCGGAGGAGGAGAGGAGGAGGAGGAGGAGGAGGAGGAGGAGGAGGAGGAGGAGGAGGAGGAGGGCGGCGGAGGAGGCGGCGGCGGCGCGGGGCGCTCAGAGGATCTGCCGCGGCATGCCGTAGCCCGTCATGCCCGCCTGCGACGCCCCCCGGTTGGTGCCCATCTGCAGCCCGATGACGCTCTGGCCTTCCTTCAGCTTGTCCTCGGAGAAGACGCGCCGGTTCTCCTGCGACTTCCTGGGGGGGCGGCGCGGCTCAGCCCCCCGCGCGGCCCCCCACCCCGACACCCCCCTCCAAGACCCCCCCCACCCCCTCACCACCTACTTGGGGAACCAGTTGGGGTCTCCCACGAAGAGCCCGTCGCCCTTGGTGACGGCCAGGCTGCCCAGGTTCATCAAGGTGCGCTGCACGCAGGCCATGTTCTTCCCTGCAAGGCCCCGCGCCGGGTGAGCGGCCGCCCCCGGCGTCACCCCCCCGGCGTCACATCACCTCCCCGGCGTCACCGCTCACCTTCCCAGAGGTCCACGGTCTGGAAGATGTCGGTGGCGGCGATGCCGTAGCGCTCGGCGGCCTGCAGGAACTGCGAGATCTGCTCCATCTGCTTGAAGGCCATGGCGGAGGCCTGGATCTTGGCCACGGGGCCTTGGCCCCGCGGGTGCAGGCTGTTGATGAGGCGGCACAGCACCTGGGCGGGAGGCGGCAGTGAGCCGGGCCGGGCCGCGGGGCCCAGGGTGCCCGCCCGGTCCCCGGGGGGGGGGTACTCACGGTGCCGTCCTTCAGCCACTGCTGGAAGTTGTCCCTGCCGGGCTCGGGCTGCTTGACGTCCCCGCCGCACTGCGCCAGGATCCACTGCACCAGGATCTGCTCCAGGTCGGGGTCGTACTGCCGGTCGATCTTCTGCTGCACCTCGCGGCTGAGGCCGTAGGACGGTCCCCGGTTGGCCATGGTGACGGCGCGGTGTCTGCGAACAGCAGCCGGGGGGGCGGTGAGCGACGTCCCCCCCGCCACGCTGCCTGTGCCACCCCCTCCGGGGTCCCCCGGGGCGGCTGCGTCCCAGCAGGGACGGGGACACCCCCGGGAGCCCCAGCGGCCAGCACGGGCCTCATCCTGCCGGCACGGCCCCCCTGGACATCCGGAGCGGAGCCTTATCGGCGGTGCCAGGCGCTGCCCGGGCTGCGCCCGGCCCGGCCCTGCCCTGCCCGCGGGGTGCAAAGAGCCCTCGCCGCTTCCTGCGCCGCGGGGCCTCGCGGGGCCCTGGGCTCCCCGCGGGAGCTCAGCACCCTGCGGGCACCCGGGTCGCCCCACGCCGGGGTCAGACCCCCCCCCCCCCCGAGCCGCCCCAGCACCCCTTTTTTTGGGGGGCTCGGCTGCCGCCGCGGAGCAAAGGTGCTTGGCAGGCGCTGGCTGCCGGTCAGCGCTTGTTTGCAGAGCTCGCCGCTTTGCTCCGCGCTGCCGGGCTCGGTGCCAGATCCGGGAGCAGCCCAGGGCCGGAGCGAGCTCCCGCGGCCCTGTGCGTCCCTCTGGCCGGGACCCATGCGATGGCCAAGCCGAGCCGAGCCACCACGGCCCCCGGGAACGCAGCTTGGCCCGGGGCCGGCGGCACCGGCAGCACCCGGTGAGTCGCGCGGAGGAGGGCGAGAGGAGATGGCAGCCCTGTCCCACGCCTGCCAGGCACGGGCCTCATCCTGCCCGCTGGAACCGGCCTTGTGGGCACCCCCGCGGCTGGGCATCGCCACCGCCAACGCGCCTCCGGCGGCATCCGTCAGCTCAGCGCCGGAGCCGTGTCGGGAAGGACGGAGGTGGCACAAGGTGCCCGGCGGCGCTGGACCACGGAGACCAGGCGCTGCCCTGCCGCAGAGCCAGGGCGCTCCGGGGCCCCGGCTGCCAGCGGTGCCACCTTCTCCTGCTGAGTCCCCACGTGACCCGGGGCGTCCCATGTCCCCCTCGGGGACAGCACAGCGGCACCCGCCACGGCACAGCAGCACGGCAGCATTTGCCACTTGCCCTGAAACCCAGGGAGGCGGGTGGCCCCGGTGGCCCAGTCCCAGGTGGGGACACGTGGCAGCTGCAGGCCGGGGGCACAGGCCAACACGTGCTGGACGGGGCCGGGATGAGCGGGGGCGGCAGATGTGGGGCAGGGCTGCCCCACTGCTACGCTCAGCCGGAGCGCGGGGCTCGCGGCGCCCGGAGCCGGCGGAGCAGCAGCAGCAGCAGCCGCTGCGGCCGCAGCTCCGGGGCCGGTGGCACCGAGCGTCCCTGCCCGCTTCCCCGCACCGAGATGGGAAATTAAATAAATAAATAAATAAAGAAACTCCAAGTGCCGAGAAGCGGCCGAAGCAGCCGGAGGAGCGGCCGTGCGGGGCCCCAGCGCCGGTGCCACCCGGGTGACGCTGGCCCGGCTGCCCCACGGCCCCACAAGCCGCTTCGCCGGAGCGCTGGGAGCGCCAGGCCGGGGGCCAAGGCGGATTAGGAAACAAAGAGGAGCTGAAATTGGTGCAGACAGGGCTGATTTCCCGGCGCGGCTGGGGCTTGCCCAGACGGCAGCCGAGGGGAGGGCCGGGCCCAGCCCAGCTGCGACACGGCCGCTCCGGGGACACGGCGCGGGGCGGCGCGGGGGGGACAGCACCGTGCCCGGCTGGGTCCCCCCACCCCAGCCCCGAGGACCCTGCGGACACCGCGGGTGGCGGGGAGGGGACACCCCGCAGCCTGGCCGGGTCACAGGCGCCCTGGGTGCCACCAAGCCCCCCCTCCCCAGAGCCACCGGGCGGGGAGCTGCGGCTGGGACACGGCCACCCCGCGACCCCCACGGACCCCCGGGGGGCGGCAAGGGGAGGGCCCCGGGCCCGGGCGCAGGCAGCCCCCCGGGGCCGCCGGGCCGGAAGCCGCGCCCGGGAGCCGCTGCTCGGGCGCGGCCGCAGCCCGCTCGGGGCGGGCGGGCGGGCGGGGCGCAGCGGCACCGGCACCGGCACCGCCCGGGCCCCGTTACACCGGGGGGGGGAGAAAGGGAGGGACAAGGGGGTCGCAGCCCCCCCCCCCCCCCCGGGGCTCCCGGTCCCGCTCCGCGCGCGCGCGGCTCCCCCCTCTCCCGGGTCCCCGCCGGGGCAGCGCGGCGGCGCCGGGGCCGGTGCCCGCCGGCGCCACGTGCGCGCGGTGCCGGTGCCGGTGCGGCCGCGGCCCGGCGGCTCCTACCTGAGGCGCCGATGCCCCGCGCTCCCGGTGCGGCAGTGGCGGAGGCCGCCGCCCGCGCCCTTTTCACGGCTGATGTCAGCGCGGCCGGGGGCGGCCCGGCGCCGCCCGCTCCCGGGGCGGGTCCCACCCCCCCGGCCGAGCCGCGCCGCGCTGCTGCCGCCGCCGCCGCCGCCGCCGAACCCTCCCGGCCCGGGCGGCCAGTGCAGAGCGGCCGCCCCGTCCCGGCCGCGACGGGCCCAGAGTCGCCCTGGCGGCAGGGGACGGGTCGCTGGGGTGGCAGCGGGGACAGTCCGGCATGCGGCGGGGGGAAGCGGCCGTGATGGGGACAGGGTGGCCGTGGGGGCAGGACCAAGCCGTGGTGGCAGCAGGGCACGGGGTCACCGTGGTGGCATTGGGGGACAGGGCTTGGCCATGGGGTCACCGCGCTGGTTCTAGGGGACAGGGCCTGGCCGCGGTGGCAGCGGGCGGGAGCGCCGTGCCCGGCTGTGGTCGCCGGTGGTGGCAGCGGGGGACAGGGCCCAGGCGTGGTGGCGGGGGACACCACGGCCTGGCCTCGATGGCAGCGGGGCAGGGTGGCTGCGGTGGCAGCGGGGGACGGAGCCCGGCGGGGCGCCCGGCGGGGCAGGGAGGACGGAGGGCGGCGGTTGCACAACCCTCGTCTCCATGGAAAACGCGGCCAAAACAACAAACAGAGCCGGAGCCGCCCGCGCCGGGCGCCAGGGCCACCCCCGCGGTCCCCACGCCATGGGGGGACGGGCCCGGGAGCCACCCCCGGCCCCCGGCTCCGTCCCGAGGCCGCGGGGACCCAGCCCGGCTGGGGGGGGACACTAGCGCCTGGCTGGGGGATGTGGGTCAGGGAAAGTGGGGGTGGCACATGGGACAGGGCTAGGGGACAAGGGTGACATGGGGGCAGGACTCATGGAGGACCAGGCCCAGGGTGACATAGGCAGCAGGAGAGAGGTGACGCAAGGGTGCAGGACGCACGGTGGGGGGGGGGGGGACAGGCATGGGGTGACACCAGGGCGACCCAGGAGCAGGGCCCCAGGGAGACATGTCTGTGGGTGACACAGGCAAAGAACCTCCAGGGGACATGGCCAAGGGTGACACAGGGCACAACCCCTGGGTGACAGGACAGGGTGACACTGGGCATGGCCATAAGCGACACAGGGGCGATGCAGGGCAGGACCCCGGGGGATATGGCTGGGGGTGACGTGGGGACAGGGCTTCTGGAGGACGCAGCCGGGAGTGGCACAGGACCAGGGGGACAGAGGGTGACGCAGGACAGCCCACTGGGGTGACATGGGGTGACAAGGGGTGGAACCACCAGAGGTGAGATAGGGTGGGGTTTGGGGATGACACAGTGACACGCAGGACCCCTAGGGACAGGATGGGGGGGGACATGGGATGGGATCCCCAAGGGTGACCCCGGAGGGCCTCCAGGGGACGACACAGAGTGACACAGGACCCCTGGGGACAGGCAGGGTGACACGGGACAGGACCCCCCTGGGTGCAGGGCGGGGCCCCCGGGGTGACACGCGGGGACGCGCGGCGGGACCCTGGGGGCGGCAGTGGGCGGGGCCGGGGGGGGTGACGCGAGACCTCCAGGGCGGGGCCGGGGGTGACGGGGGCGCTCGAAGCCCCGCCCGCGGGCGCCCCCGTGACGCGCTCACCGCACCATGACCATATAAGGGCAAGCAGGCGCGCAGGCCCCGCCCCGCGCCGACCCGCCGCCGCCCAGTCCCGCCAGCGCCCGCCGCGCTCGGGGCCTCGGGGGGCGCCGGCACCGGGGCGAGGGGAGGCGGCTGCGGGGAGCACGGGGACCCCGGGGGCGGGCTGGGGGGCTGCGGGGGGCACCGGGAGCAGGGCTGGGGGGGGACCCTGTGGAGAACGCCAGAAGGAGGGGAAGCATAGTGCGGGGGGGGTGAAGGATGCACTGGGAGCTCCGGGCTGCAGGGGGGGGCGATGGGGAGGGCACCACCCCCATGGGTGCGGGGCCCCCATGGGTGCAGGGGCCCCTCCCGCTGTCTCAGGGTGCACAGAACCACGCTGCTCTCCCATCTCTTTATTCCACTCACAGCAGCCTCCTCCCCTCCCACCCAGGCCCTTCCAGCCCCCCACCACGCCGGGGTCCCCCCCCCCAGGGCACCGTGCTGGGGGGGGGCACCGGGGCCCCTAGAGCAGCGTGGCCAGCTCGAAGCGCTCGGCGTAGCCGGTGCGGGGGGCGAGCCGCTGCCGCCGCTGCTGGGCTGCTTCCCTGCGGCGGCGGTAGGCCAGGAACTCCTCGCGCAGGGCCACGCAACGCGCCTCGGGGCTACCGCGCTGCTCCGGGCCGCCCGCTGCCTCCAGCGCCTCCGCCGACTTGGAGCTCACCGGCGAGGCACCGGGCCCTCGGGGCTCTGCAGAGAGACAGGCAGGGTCCGGCTGGATGTGCGGCCACCAGCTCTGCTGGACCCTGCCACCCCCCGAAGGGACAGAGCTGGGACAAAAGGGACAAAAGCTGCACTTTGCTGCCCCACCTCCATTCTCCCCATGCAGTTTGCAGAGAGCACCCTGCTCCCCCTTTCATCACAGCCCCACACCGGGGTGCCTCCCACCCCAGGAGGCAGGGGGTGGCACATGGAGGCAGGGGGTGACATGTGGCACTGGGGCCCGGGCACTCACTCTGCCTCTCCAGGTCTCGCACGGCGATGGTGGAGACGGGCCGCGCGGGGTCCCCGCCCCGGTACAGCTGCAGAGCGTCCAGGAGGTCCGACTCCAGCGCCAGCTCCGAGTCCCACTCGTAGTTCTCGTCCACGGACGTGTTCCTCCTGCGGGGCACCGGCTGCCGTCAGCAGCAGGGCTTGCACCCGCACCCCTGCCACCCTCCCTGAGGCGCGGAGCCCGACCCGGAGGGGTGCCGGGGTGGGCGATGGGGTGGACAAGCACAGGGCCAAGTGGGGCATGAGCTGGGACCACAGGGGAAGCAGGAGGTGGGCGTGAGGCCATGGATGATGCACTGGCCCCAGCCACCCTGGTCCCCAAGGGCCACCCTGAGGCTGGGCACCTCCAGGGCTCCCTCAGTGGCCTTCAGCTCATGAGAGGTTTCTGCTGTGGATCCCGTGGGATGCCTGCTCCGGGCTGCCACATGTGCTGGGACACATCCTGGATCCCAGCCAAGCAACACGCGACGTGCAAAAAACGGGCCAAGAGATGCCCGAGCATGAGCCAGCTCGTCCCCCCCTCCTGCCCCCAGCTCACCTCTTGCCCGCGCTGGCGAGGGCTGGATCCTTCCTGGGCCCGTCCTCCTCCGCCGCAGAGCCGCCGCTTTGCCAGCTGCTGCCTTCCCCGAGCGGGGCGCCGAGCAAGTTGCCCCCGGGGGCCGGTGCCAGCGAGGGGGGCCGCAGGAAGGAGGCACTGCCCCGGCCGCTGCTCTGGCTCGTTAAACTGCCCCGCGGCGGCTTCTCCAGCGCAGCGGGCTCCTGCTGCCTGCCCGCCTCGGGCTGCCCCGCCAGGCCCAGAGCCCAGCTGGGCTCCACGGGGACAGCCGAGGGCAGGGCCTCGGTCCTGCCGCTGGCAGGGGACGCCTGGGTCCGACAGAGTGGCTCCGGGGCCGGGAGGGGGCTGGGGGAGCTGCTCCAGGCGGCGGTGCCGGGCAGCGAGGCCTTAGCAGGGCCCAGCGGCAGCTTGGGGGGTTTGAGGAAAGCCGTGGCTGGAGGCGACGTGGCGTTGGCACATGTGTCCATGTAGTCTGGACAGACTGTCCGCTCCGTGCTCGCCGGGGAGCCCCCGCTCCCCCGCAGGGTGGGCTCCAGGCTGCCCGCAGGCTCTGGCTCGCCGGGGGGCCGGCGCGGCTCGCTCGGCTCCTCCTGGGGCGGCCAGTCGCCGTCGACACACATCTCCTTGAAGAAGGGCAGGCTCAGGTACTGGAGGATCCCGCTCTGCGCCGGCGAGCGGCCTTTCTGCCGGCTGCTCCAGAGGCCGGGGCTGTCCGGGGGGGCGAGCCGGAGCGAGGGGGAGCCCTGGAGGGGCAGCGAGTCCCACAGGGCGCTGGCTGTGCTCTCGCCGGGCTCGGCGCTGCCCGTGCCGTCTCGCAGCTCCTCCGGGGCACTGTAAGGCAGGGTTGTGGCGGAGGCCACGGGGCTCAGGTCGATGATGCACAAGGCTGCGCCCTTGTCCGCGGGGCTGCTGCTGCCGTAGCCGAAGTAGCGGCCCTGGCGGTAGCTGGACGCCCTGGCTCCCCGGCGGGCCTGCCCCACGGCCCGGGGTCGCAGCGGGACCTCCTTCCGCCAGATGGGCTCCTTCTCCTCCGAATGGACCTGCAGGTAGGGCTCGGGCTGCTGCGCCGAGGGGGGCGCGGGCGAGGGGTCCCGCTGCAGGTACAGCTCCGTCTCGGAGTAGGGCAGCGCCTCCGAGCTGCCCTCCTGCGACCGCCTGCGGGTCTCCACCACGAAGCGCCCGTCGGGGCCCCGGCAGATCCGCTCCAGGGGCACGTGCTCCCCGACGTGGCTCTCGTACACCGCGTACCTGGAGCTGGCCCCAGCGATGCTGAGGCCCAGGCTGGTGCCTGCCTTCTCGCCCCACAGCAGCGTCCGGCGCAGGCTATGGTATGGAGATGCCTGCAGCTTCAACTTCATGGTACTGTCTGGGCTACCAGAGCCATGAGAATTGCTGTAAAAAAAAAAAAAGAGGGGAGGCACTTGAGCACCCTCATGCTGGCTCCTGGGCTCGTCTGTCTGCACCCTGTTAAGGGGCAGCCTGCATCAGGCATCTCACGACAGGTATCGTGACCCTGCATTGCTGCCCTGGGGTCTGGAGTCTGGCTCCTCTCCGGCTCCTGATCCTTTGTGCAGCCAAAACACTCAGCAAGGGGGAGCAGAGCACCCCGAGGGAGCCCTGCACCACGGCACCTCCTGATGCAGCACCCCTCTCCCAAAGACCCCCCGACAGCCAGCTCTTCCACCTGAGCCAGCAGCGGTGGGGAAGGCCAGGCTGCCCCCCGGCCCGTCCCCCGCCTGCCCTGAGCCAGCAGCGAGTGAATGAGGGGGAGCGCGGTGAGACAGCAGGGGAGTGAGACGGGCAGGGAGCATGGCATGGCGTGACTTACTGTGGAGGTGGAAGCTTCTTGCTGGGGGAGAAGACGAGTGGTGGATCTGGAAGGTCATGAGAACACAAGGGGATCACACGGCGAGCAACGCAGTGATGATGAGGAGACAGCGGCACCCACTCAGTCCTACTACCACCCTTTGCAAGCCTCCAAAGCCCTGCCAGAGCGCCCAGCCCTGGGCTGGCCTTGTCCCCTCCCTGAACACCCACCCACCCACCCACCCAACCAGGTCCTGTCTCCCTGGACACGCCAGTTCGAGCTCTCTGAAAGCCCTGGGATCCAGGCATCTGCACCCGTCCAGCTGGGTCCTACCTTGCCTTCGCTTCTGAATGCGCGCGGCACGCCGGCGGTTCATGATGCAGGCTGCCACAGTGCTGAAGATCACAGCCACGCTGAGGAAGCAGATCCCACCGATGACCCCAGCGAGCACCGGCTGCGGCAGGAGCTCCGGGAGCTGGGTGCGAGATGGATACACCTCCATGCCTGCGCCAGGACAGGAGACACCGTTAGACACTGTTACCTGCAGAGCATCCAGCAGCCACACCACCAGCACTGCAGGGATAAAGAGTAAAGCTTTGGCTTGCTTGCCCTTCCCTGCCCTTGGGGCTTGTCACCTTCAGGTGGACCCACAACCTCCACCATGCTAGGTGGTGGAGCAGGGATGCTCCGGACAAAGCTCTCTTGGTATCTAGTCCATCACACCAATACCATGCAAGTTCCACACACGGAGATGAGTGTTCTCACAGCGTTAGCCTTGGTGGTCCTACTCCAGGACCACTCTACAGGCTGCATCCCCTCGTCTAGCAGTAGGGACACTGGGGGTGGGAGCAGTCAGAAGGGGTTTCTATTCGGGAAGATCCTAGGCTACACTGGACACCTAGTCCCTTGGTTTGTCTCCAGGCCAGGAAGAACAAGTGGGCTGCAGGCCAGGCCTTACCTGCTGTGGAGACGTTCACCGTGTTACTAGGATCGCTGATGTAGCTGCCAGCAAAGGCCACCAGTCGAAACTCATAGAAGGCGTCCTGGGGGAGCAGAGAGCCATCAGCCTTGGCACAGTGACCAAACCTCAGCCCACCAGGCTATGGAGCCAAGTGGCTCCATACTGATCCCCGCCAGGGACCAACCCCCTCCTCATTGCATCCCCGCACTGGTGCAGAGCCACCCCGCTGAGGGGGCACCCTGTGAGGATCCCCCTCGACAACTGCACCTTGATGAGTCCTGGCACCAAGATCTGGGTCTTCGTGCTGGGGATGGAGCGGTCCAGCACCTCCCAGCCCCCCTTGTCCTGCCGCAGCTCCAGCGCGTAGCCGCTCAGCGCCACCGAGAACTGACCCGGGGGCTCCCACTGCAGCAGGACCCCACGCGCAGTCTCGTTGGCAGTCAGAGCCTGCGGCGGGGACAGGAAGATGCGCATGGTCATGGCAGGCGGCTCTGGAGGCACCGTGGTCAGCGGGAAGCCTGAGGAGAAAGGGGACATTGATGTGGGAGGGGATGTGGTGGCGAGGGGACGGCAAGGCAGAAACAGGAGCCTCCCGTGTGTGTGAAGGTGCTGGGGAGAACTGGGGGATGCTGTGGTCAGCACCATGGCCCACTCTTACCCCTGGGCACGGAGGTGACAATCTGGCTGAAGGGGCCACTGCCCAGCTTGTTCTGGGCCAGGACACTGAACTGGTAGCTCATGTCTGGCTGGAGATTCTCCACCAAGAGGTGTTGAGCCCCAACCGGCACCGACAGCGACACCCAGTCACGATGGGCCCGAGGCAGATGCTTCACCCTGAAGAGACGTGGGACCTGTGAGTCCAGAGCTGAGGGACAGGACCCTCTGCTGCCAGGTGGGATGGAGGGGGTGCAGGCATACCACATCCCTGCCCCTGTGGGACTCACAGTGGTGTGTACCAGACGCTGAACCTCTGGAAATAGCCTCCATCAAACCCTGGCTCCCAGGAGATGTTGGCTGCCAGCAGGAGTGGGAGCACAGAGACGTTAGTGACGGCATGAGGACTGGTACCTGGTGGAGAAAGCAGTGAGAAGACACATCAGATGAGCAGCTCAGACAACGGATGCGTGGGGGCATTTCAATCCCCTCCCAGCACAGTGGGACTGGGGTCGTTCACCCCACAGCTGCCCTCTCTCTCCTTAGGGCACCCCAGCACCCACGGACCAGGCCTGCCCACCAGGGATGGGCGACTCACCCAGCACGTGGACAGAGGTGGTGGTGCTGATGTGGGCCACCTGGTTGCTGGCCATGCACTCCCAGACCCCGTGCTGCTCCTTGACGAGCGGGCGGAAGACGAGGCTGCTGTTTGCATCCACCTGGGCGCCGTTCTTCCCCGCGCTGCCCAGCTGCACAGCAAGGCAGACATGCCGATAGCGGGCGACGGACTTGACCCCGCTGCAGGCTGGCTGCTCTGCCCTGCCCGCGCTGACGCAAACGGGACCTGACGTGCTTTAGATCCACTGCCCTGGGGCCAGTGTGGAAACAGAGGCCAAAGAAGGGGCAGGATTTTGCCCTTGTTTCTTAGAGAATTGAGGACAGCACTAGCAAAGGGCCCTGGGCCTCTTCTCCAGCAGGAACCAGGCTCTCAAGAGAGATGTGACCCTGCACAGCGGCTGTGGGGACAAGGACATGGAGACTGCCCTGGGACATGAGGACTGATGTCCTCGAGGGCAAGAGTAGCATCAACCTCCCAGGTGGACTTGGCTGGTTCCCCAGACCCGTGGCTCTTACCTTCACCCACGTGATAGCGGGTGGAGGATCCCCATGGGCCATGCAGGGGATCACCAGCTCCCGGCCCACCTCCTGGAAGTATTCCTCCTTAGGGCGCACTGTGAAGGCAGGAGGGTCCTGGAACACAGTCAAGCATGGTGGTGGACTTGGTGGCAGGATGGACAGGGGCAGACCCACGGCAGGGCAGGCCGAAGGGCACCGCGGCACATCTGTATCGCTGCACAGTTGGGGTGTTGCAAAGGTGGCACGGCGGTGCCCACGCCAAATGGGTGCTTGGCCCGGCAGGGTGGGAGCAGATGGTGCAACGGGCTCAGGCAGCGTCATCCACCAGCCCCGCCTCACCTTGAGCAGCACACGCGTGGGCCGAGACTCGCCGGCTGTACCGTAGCTGTTGTACGGGGTACAGGTGTACACTCCCAGTGCGTCGTCATTCCCCATTGCGATGATGATGGAGCCATCAGATCTCACGGACCAGCCAGGGAACTAGGAGAGGGGGATGTTGGGGTCAGGACAAGGGGCTGCGGGCGGTGGGAAGACGGGGGAGGGTGCAAGCAGCAGTACTTTGTCCAGCTCCAGCGGGCGCCCATCTCTAGTCCAGCTGACAGAGAGCAGAGGGGGGTTGGCCCTGGCAGGGCACCGGATCACACCCTGCATCCCCTTGGGCAGGTGGGTCTCTGGGAGCATGGTGGTCACCTCCGCTGGATCTGGGAGGACAAACAGGGCACCAAGGCCCGTGTGAGGACCGCAGGAGGCTCACGGTCCCCGTGGCACCTGCAGGAACACCCTCTTTACACCAAGGCCTGCAAGACCTGCTGGTCTGGCCCATGGGCACCCAGAGGGGTCCCTGCTCCGCTGAGCCTGGAGGAACCTTTTTGTGAGAGGAGCTGGTCACAGCGTGCCCTGGACTCCTGAGGGGCAGTACGGCCTGCAAAGCCTCTTACACAGCACTGTGACGAAGGCTGAGGCAGAAGGTGGCTTCCACAGGCCATTGCTAGGGATGCAGGTGTATTTGCCAGCGTCGTCTGGGGTCGTTCTCTGGAGTAAGAGACTCCCATCCACGAGGATGCGGACTCGAGCCTGGAGGTGGCTACAAAGAAAGGACAGTGGAGGAGAGTGAGCCAGCGCAGCTGGGACTATCCCCACCATCTTGGGGTGAGATAACCTCCCTTCTCAAGCACCCAAGCAGCTCACTGCCTTCCCACAGTGCCCAGGGGTGCCTGGATCCAGGCTTTGTGGGGACACAGCACCTCCTGCTGCGCCCAGCACTGCCAGCCACGAGGAGCCCATGACCACCCAGTGTTGTTCCCGGTCCCCTCCTGCCGCCCTGCTCACCAGAAGGCAGTGGGTCCCATTCCTGCCGTACCTGAGATGGAAGACGTTGCTGTTGCCCTGTAACCAGGTGTAGGTGAGGTTGCCAGGATAGGCCTCGGCCTGGCACGCCAGGAAGGCGTCTTGGGAGATGTTGACGGTGATGTTCTGAGGTGGCACCACGATGGTGGGTGGCCCTGCAGTATGGCGCACAGAGGACAGTGAGGGCTGGGGACAAGGGACGGCCCCAACTGTTCCAAAAGCTGGTCATACCTGTGCTCCTACCGAACCCAACCTCCGTGATGCGGCTCCTCCTGTGCCCTGGGGGAGCAGGGCGTACAGCACCCAGCGGGGTGGCCCACCCGGTCAGGGCTCCGAGAGCACCCACTCTTACCCTGCACGAGCACACGGGTGGTGTGGGTGATGGTGCCCTCCTTGCTGGAAGCATGGCAGGTGTAGGTGCCCGCACTGGCCCGCTCCACGACAGCGATGCTCAGCGTCCCGTTCCTCACCTGCAAGGCACCCAGTGCAGCCTCGTCAGTGCCACCGCGGTGGCGAGAGAGGGACCAGCGTCACCTGCGAGCTCTGCAAGCTGCCACGCTGCAGGAGGAGCTCCTCTTCCTGCAGCGAGTTCCCAAGCCCTTCACCTCCATCAGGCTCAAAGGCTCTTCCCTAGGGAACAGCCCTGGCGCAGTGTCTTCCTGGCTGGCTGGACCCTCCCTGGGGACCTCTGGGAGTCATGGCATGGCCACCAAGGGACAGGACACCCTCAGAAACATGGCACCGTGGGCAGGAGTTGGGTGCCACCCGGGTGAAGCCGGGCACACGCTCTCCAGCCAAGCAGAGGCTCATTGCTCTGCGTGCCTGGGTGCCCCACGAGACCCTTGCCGAGATGGAGGACGCGTGTTGTGGACGCCCGGTGGTCACAGCTCCATATGCCCCTTGGCACAAGGCTATCAGGGTCCTGCCTTTCTCACCCGCACTGTGTCCCCGCTCTGGACAGCCAGGTCGCTTCTCTTCCAGGTGACAACGGGCTGGGGGTTGCCAACAGCCGTGCAGGTAAGGCTCAGCGTGTCCTGGTCTCGCACCTCCACGAATGCAGGGGGGGTCTCCAGAAAGGTGGGGGGTGCTGCAAAGACACAAACGCAGAGTCTCATCCCTGGGTTGCTGGCATAGCTTGACTGGTCTTAGAAGACAAGTGGATCCGACCACGTGTGGTCTTTGCTGGTACAGGGCAGAGCAGTGATCTCTGAAGGGCCAGATCTGGAGCAGGATCCAGATCTCTGGGAAACAAACTGGTGGCTGACACGGATCCCAGCTCTGCTGTTGCAGTAGCTGCTCTTCCTGCCCTGGGGGAAGACAAACTCCTCCCCACTGCCCCCCCATCCTCACTGTCACCCTCAAAACGGGGCAGCAAAGTGACGTGGAGCAAGTGTAGGCGCAAAGCGGCTGTACGTGTGCGGTGTGCACGGGGAAGGTCTCTCCCAGCGCAGCACACAGGAGAGCACAGGACAGGGTCTCCCTTGCTCAGGGTGTCAGAGCAGCAGCATCTGCTCTGCGAGGTCCATTCTGGCTACCCCCAGGCTAGGTGGAGAGCCTGAGCAAGGACAAGGAACAGCCCCATGCTCGACGAACAGGCCACTTTCCCTGACAGCCGAGATGCTCTGCCTGGTGCTGCCCTTCTCTGTAAGCTCCTGGGTCTTCCTGGAGCACATGACGGCCACAAAAAGAGCAAATATGAGAGCGATTTGCAGCAAGGGGCTGAGCTGGCTCAGGCAGGCAGAGCAGGCAGCAACCTGGGCTCACTCAGGCACAGCCAAGAGCCCAGGCAGGTGCTTGGAGACTTCAGGAGCAGTTTTGGCTCTGCCTGAGCCCCGTTACCTCTCTACATCACACCAACCCAACTGCGAGCCCTCAATCACGCTCCCAAGGCCGTGCCTGAACAGGGCAGGCCAGAGGCACCCTGAACCTGCCTCCGGGATCCCAAGCTCTTGTCGCACCGTACTAAACATGCACATGAAGGCAGCCACAAACCCTGAAGCCCATCCCTGAGGCTCAAAACGGTGCCTGCTGCTGAGTGAGGAGCTGTTAAAACTTCTGTGCCAACTGCTGCGGGAGGCTGCACACGCTGAGCATCGCCCCGGCCGTACCGTTGACGGTGAGGTGGATCCAGGTGCCGTTCTGGAAGTCGTCGTCGGTGCTGTGCCGGTCCAGGAAGAGCACGCGGCACTCGTACCAGCCTTGGTCCTCGGCGCGCAGGAGGTCGATGCGCAGCGAGGCGCCTTCCTCAATCCGCACGCGACCTGCCGAGTGAGAGGCGTCTGTCACCGAGCGCTGCCAGCGCGGGGACAGCCGTGTCCTCGGGCCACCTGCCTCCCTGAGCGCCCACCCACGCAGCACCGAGCTTGGCCTCCGCCAGCCCCCGCGGAGGCTCGGCAGCTTCCCTAGGGAGCGGGGCCGGGTGCCCCACTTGGCAGCGGGAGGACGTGCCCCGCGCAGCCGGGATGTGCTCGGGCTGCTTCCATCTCGACCTGCCGGGACCGGCAGCTCCCGCCGCGGCCGGCCGGCTCCACGGGGGGCTGGGAACAACCTCGAAGACAAAAGCCGGGGTAGCCATACTGGGGCAGAGTTCAGTCAAACCAACGTTTAGTGCTACACGGCTTGCTGCTGTCGGGGAAACAGGCTGGAAGAAGTAGAGATCGGCTCTGCCACCCGCTCCCATGCGGAGCGGCCTCAGCAGGGACCCCTCAGCATGGTCCCTGTGCCCTGAGCATCACTCCCAGCGGCTGCTGCGCCCGTGGGGCACCAATCCTCCCAAATCTATCTCCCCCAGACCCAAAAGCACCGCGAGCTACCAGCCTGCCTGCAAAATCCCCCCTTGCACCCTTCCCTATTACCTCCTGGCTCGCAGGGTGCCTTTCAGGGACTGTCCCCTCGACCGCCCTTTCCCCTCCAGAGCCCCCCCAGCTGTCTCGCCCTGCGGAGCCCTGCTAAGCTCTGGGCGCGCGAGGCACCCCCGCCCCTTCCCCTGCCCCGCGCAGTCCAGCTAGCCCGAACCCCTCGCCAGCCCGGCGAGGACCAGCGGCACAAGCGCTACGACCCACGTCAGGGCTGGCCGGAGGCACGGGGCTCTCCCGGGCTGCGGGGCCCTTGCTTTGAGCCCAGGGCAGCCAGCGGCCCCACACACACGGCCTCTTTGATGAGGAGAAGGATAAGGACCTAAAGCAACAGCGAACGCAGCCCTCTAATCCCCTGGGCTATTATCAGAGCCATAATCGGCTCAGAAGCGCAGCAGGCAATTGGCTCAGCACCTGGGCTGGGGTGCACAGACAGCACCTCCACCACCGCAGCACCCCGGGCACAAGTGGCCCGACAGCACCGCACATCGCGGCAGGACCCAGGCTTGGCTCGGGCACAGCCAGGGTGGTGACACCCTGCATGGTGCACACAGCTCTCGATGCCTCCACAGCCTTGAGATGCTTCGGTGCAAGGCCCAGAGCTCCCCTAAACCAGCATCTTCATGAAGCGTTTCCGACAAAATCGCTTTTGCTGGAAAACACGTCAGGTCTATCCAGGAGACCTCCCCGGGATGGAGGCAGCCTTTGGAAATGCTTTAAGCCAAATGATTGTGGATGTGTTCAAGCACCTTTCCCTCTGGGACACAGCCCACATGTGCTGACCCACCGTACGTGCCCTTCCCAGCGCAGGCAGATGCCAGGCACACTCAGGACTGCTCGTACACGCGATTCAACGCTGCTGCCCTGGCACGGCAAGCCCTGGAGCCGAGACAGAGCCACGCGGGCAGCTGAGGGTGTGCGTGGCCGTGGTGGTGGCCGTGGGAGGGAGCTCAGCGCCTTGCAGGCCAAACCTGCTCCCTGTGCCGCGGTGGCACAAGTTCCGCGTCACACAGTCTCCATGCACTGCTCGAGGCCTTGGGAGCCCAGGCTCCGGCACCGCGTGGGTGTTACAGCGGCAGGACGCTGTCATCACCCCCAAAGAGCCTGGGAAGGAGGAGAAGTGGCACCACCCGGGCAGGCTGGTTTGGGCACAGAGGCTGGGCGGTTCAGGGACAGGATCGTACGAATCCATGCAGCCTTGTGTAAACCCAGCACATACAAATGCATACAGACCCTCCCCGTTAGCGCCTGGAGTTTCATCCAGCCTCTGCAGCCACCCTCTGCCCAGCTCCCAAGTGCTCTCCCATCCCTCCTGCTTCTCCCCACAGTCTCCAGTCCAGACCCACGGCATCTCCGGCAGTAGACGCCAGGCACAGCTGGATGTACCTGGGTGCCTCTGGCCACATCCATCACTCAGCACACGGAGCAGCACCCCAGGCCAAAAAAACCCCCCATCCTGCCCCAGGCACACACCAGGGGTGCACGTAAAGGGGAGCAGCCGTGCACTAAGGCTGCGTGGACTGCGGTGTCAGCCCACGGATGGCCTGGCACGAGGCTCTGCTCTGGTCTCGCTGCAAGCCATCGATGCGCTTGTGAGGCCTGGAAACTGCTGTCAGTCCCAATATGACAGTGGCTCTGCTCTTGCGTCCCTGCTGGATCCTCCATCCTATGACCCAGAGCTCAGCTAGGGCCATGCAACAGGTCCCTAATACTACAAGGAGCTGGAGAAGGGTCCCAGGAGCAGAGATGGGAGCGAAGGCAACACACCCTTGGGACAAGGAGCCCTTTGCCATCTTGTCCCCACAGCTGCTCTCTCACGGGCCAAGCACCCCGCGTGCAGCACTGGGGAAACCAGAGCAGCTCCAGGGAGCACAGGGAAGCTCCCAGGTCCCCGGCAGTGCCGCTCCCTGCAGGCAGCTGCCAGCTTGCAGCCCCAGGAGCCAGCCGGGAACAGCCGGCTGCTGAACAAAGGTCCTATTGGAAAAGATCGGAGTGCCCTGGGGATACACCCCCAGCCTCCCTCTAATCCCCCGTGCCGGCCCCAGCCCCCTCCTCCTCATTCACCACCCGGCCAATAACAAAACCGCCTCTGCCCTCCGCGACCGGCATCTCCCAGTGCCTGGCAACCGCCATTCAAAGGGACACAAAGGGGGCTGGAGCCCCGGCCGTTGGCGGCCACCGCGCTCGGCCAAGCCAGGGACCACCGGCCCCCTGCCCCGCTCCGGGCCAGCCCGGGGCTGGGATGGCAGCCCGTGACACCCTGAGAGGCAGTGGCACCTGGGGAAGGGTGGCTGAGGGACAAAAATCTGGCCCCGTTTCCCCAAGCGCCGGAGGGGGGAGACCCAGGAGCTTCCAGAGACGGATGCATCCCACCCCACTTGCATCCTACCCTGGAATGCCCCAAACTGCTCCATGATGGAAGCAGGCAGCAAGGTGGGGGGCTCCCCGGGGATATATTCAAGCTGCTCCCCCCGGGGAGGGCTGGAAGGAGGAGCTGCCCTCGGCAGCTACGTTGAATCTGGGCCACGCTGGGCAGCCCCTGCCCACCCCTCCCCAGCCCCCCGGGCGCCACGGAGGATTGAAAATAAGCAGCCTGCTGCCATGGTGACAGCCACCGGCCCCCCTCGCCCACCCACCTCGCCCTCGATTCGGCCAACCCGGCCCGCGATCAAGCTCCCCTTCCCCCAGCAGCTCCCCGCAGCAGCCCCCGTCCCCGAGGGACGAGCACTGGGAGCACCCAACCCGCTCCCACAGCCCCCCCGGGGCTCGGGTGACAGCGGGACGGGTGCCACGGCACCAGGGACGAGGCCGAGCGCTGCCGGGAGGCAGGGAAAGGGCCGAGAGCGCGGGCGAGACGTGGGCAGGTCCCTTCCGCTGCCATCCTGGGGTAACCTGAGCCGCCTGCGGCTGCAAGGCCCCGCAAAGCCCCCGGGCTCAGGTGACAGGAGCGAGACAGAGCCAGCGCCGAGCGGCAGCCCCGCCCGGGCCTCCCAGGAAAGCAGGTGCCGAGGGGTTGTCGTCCCTGCCGGTCCAGCAGAACCGGCATGGGGGCGGGGGCCACCCTGGCTCACGGCACAAGCGTCCCCAACCTGCCAGCACAGGCTGGTGGCAAGAGGAGCCGAGGATTGCTCCGAGATCAGCCCTGCCCTGCGCAACCTGCTTTCCCAGGCTTTCCACCCGGGAAGAGGCAGCGTTTCTCCGCCTGCGCCCGCATCCAGCCAGGAGCTGAGTCAGGCCAAGCCCCAACACGTGGCACTTTTTTAGGCAGTGGCCAGTTTCGCTTATGGAGACGGGATCCTGTGACTAGAGCCCAAGAGCCCCGAGCCAGGGGTGATCCAGCCACCTCCACCCATCCCTGCCGCTCCCGTGGGAGGATTTCGGTGCGTCGCTGCCTCAGGCTTTCAGGGCACCAGGCTCAGCCCGAAACGGCAGCCAGCCCTTCCCCTCCTCCGCAGGAGGCACCAAGCCTTTCCCTTAATTACAGGAAGATCCTGTTGCTGCCGCCTCTGCATTTGCAGGGATCCCTCAAGGTCTGCCACTGCCTCACTTTAAATATCCCGTAAATAGGAGAATATCCCCCTCCCACGCCCCAGCCCTTCCCCAGCACAGCTTGCTCCAAATCCCAGCCAGCCCAGCACCGCCACTTAGCAGCTTCCCTGAAATCCCCTCCCCAAGCTCAACCTTCAAGCGACCCACATGGGCCAAGGCGATGGCGTGGCAGCACCCGGGGTGCCCGCAGCCCGGCGGAGAGCTGGGTGCCCAAGGGAAGCCCAGCAGCCTCCAGGCTTGTGGCAATGTCTCTGGAAGGATTTCACTTCTGCCCGTGCTCAAAGTGAGACGTGAGCAGGGCTGCTTGGGGGATCAGACGGGACAGCACGCAGCCTGGCAGCAGCACCTGGCTCTTTTTGGACCCCCAAGAGAGCCTGGAGAGCGCGGTGGGCAGTGCCACGCTGCAACAACACTGTGACAGGCCCCAAGGTGCCCATCAGGCAGCGTCCACAGCTGTGCCACCCACCTCGGAGACCCGCAGACCTTCCTGGGGGTCCCTGGTCCAGGGGGACCTTTCCCTTTCCCCGGGAAGCAGCCCACAGGGGATTAGAGCAAACAAAGACCCAGAAACAGCGTCGATCCTGCCTTCAACCCCAAGCAACGCCCAGCCTGGAGCCTGCAGGCACCACCCAACACCGAGCAGGGTCTGGGCAGCCCTCTGCCACCCTCCTGCTCCAGGCACCGAGGAGCAGGGAATTGGCGACGGAACAAGGGGGATGTTTTGCATTGCCTGCAGGTCAGAGCGGATCCAGACCTGCCGCTGGCTTCCCTGATACGGGATTTTGCAATGTGCACCACGATGGAGGTACAACCCTCACACTTGCACATGGCGGATCTGAACCACCCGATGCCCAGGAGCTCCTACACACAGTTGCCGCTCAGCCGTGCCGGTTCCCAAATGGGTGCTGCCAGGGGAGGGGGAACCCCCGTAGCCAGAGGCCACATCAACAGGCAGCGATCACTGGTGTGCTGAGCCCTCCTGCCTCAGCGGGCACCACCGACGTGTGCTGGGAAGCCTCTCCCGCTGCACCGATCCGGCGGGGCAACCTCCCGCTGCCGAGCCCAGCGCCTCTGCCTCCCCCGCGGGCCACACACCCAGCACTAGCAGGTCCCAAATCCCCTCCCGACACACATCAAGCAGCTGCATGAGGCAAGGGGGACTCGGCCCCGCTGCAGCGGCCTCCCCGCAGCCCTCTCGCGGCTCCGGGCCGGCGGGAGAGCCCCGGCGGGTTTGCCGTGCCTCCCCACCGCCTCGCGAGCGTGATTAATGCGCTCTGACAGCGGCGGCCCTTGGCGGGGGCCCAGCCAAGGAGACCAGGGAGGCAAGCAGGTCGCGCGCGCATCGTGCGCCACAGCCAGCCTGCCCGGGCTCACGTCGTGCCCCGGGTCACCCCAGCCCCAAGGTCTGGCCCAGCAGGGCCTTTCCAGGGCCCAGACCCACAGCTGCTGCCCCACAGCCACAGCACCCCAGGCATGGGACGTGCCCCCGGCCGCAGGACTTACCTATGTACTCTGGGTCCACGCGTGGCGAGTAGAGCCCAAACTTGATGAAGATGGGCAGGACGAACCCAAAGCGGACCCACTCGATCACGTAGAGGGGGGGACGGGCCTCCTGGGCGTCCAGGAGGTTGCAGCCCAGCACCGTGCTCTCTCCAACCCGTCCGACCACAGCCCGGGACTCCGTCTGGCCGCTACCTGCTGGGGCAACACAAAAGGGTCAAGCGCTTGCGAGCAGGACCAACGAGGTGCTGAGGGGGTCTCTGGCTCGGGGAACGCTATCTCCTCCCATGAGACCAAAGCAGGATCAGCAATGCCACAACGAGGCAAAGAGGCTGCGTGCCTCCACGCTGCCCAGCCTTCAAGCCCGTTGCACCCAGAAAGCCAAAGCTTTTCCCCCCCCCGTCCACCACAGAAGCGCGAGCACCGCGTGTAAGCACACCTCACCCCCGGGGAGGCTCGGAGCAGCCCGGGCAGGACGCACATGCCCGAACCGGGCAGCACACCAACCCCTCGCTTCGCACCGCGCTGGGAGCCAGCACCCTGCTCGCAGTGGGGCAATGAGGACCCCCAGCTCCCACCTTCCAGCGCAGAAACACGGGCACCACCGCTGCGAGGGCGCACGGGGAAGGGGCAGCAGGCGCACGCAGCCCCCCCAGCTTGGCGTGGGCCAGGAGCCACACGCGTGGCGGGGTCCCACCAACCCGAACGGCCCCCGCTGGGGGCAGCGGGACCGGCCGGAGGAGGCTGCTCCCGGCCCCGCGAGACCCGCCGCGGCCCCTACCCTCGGCGCCGGCGAGCAGGCTGAGGAAGACCAGCCAGAGCCGCCACCGCATAGCACAGGCGCCCGTCGCACGCCGGCGAGCGGCTCCCTCGGCGGCCCCGCGGCCTCCGCCGCCGGCGGAGCCCGGTGGCGGCGGGGCGTCAGCGGCGGCTGCCCGGGTGCCGGCGGTCAGGGGTCAGCGCGGGCGGCCGGTGGCGGTGCCGGCGGGGTGTCGGCGGGCTCCCCCGGCTCCGCGGCCCCGGCTCGGCGGGCTGGCGGCTCCGCGGCCCCCCGCTCCTCATGCCGGGCCCCCCGCGGCGGCGGCTGCTGCTGCTGCCCGGGAGGCTCCGCTCCGCCGGCCGCCCAGCGCGCACCGACCGCTCCGCACACCGGCCGCCGCCGCCGCGGGGCGGCCGCAAACAAACAACGGCGCCGGGGAGGAGCCGCGCCGGGCGCCGCCCCCCCGAGCCGCCCCCGCCGCCCCCGCCCCGCGCGCTCCGCCCGCCGCCGCGCCCCCCCGACCGCGAGAGCGGCCCGCCCCCTCCCGTCGGCCCCCGCGCCGCCCGTTGCCACGGGGACAGCCAATCGGGAGGCACGGCGCCGCCCGCCTCGGGAGGCGGCCAATGGCAGGGCGGGGCGCGAGGAAGGGGGCCGCGAGGGCTGCTGGGAGGTGTAGTTCGGGTGGGAGTGGCGGGGGCCGTGGGTGAGGGGACACGCGTGTGGGACGTGGTGGGGGGGCCTTGGGTGATGGGTACGGGTGGGGGACACGCGTGTGAGGAGACAGATGAGGGGACACTGGTGTGGGACATGGCTGAGGGGGCACAAATGTAGGGACATGGGTGAGGGGACACCAGTGTGGGACATGGGTGAGGGACACAAGTTGGGACGCAGGTGTGGGGACATGGGTGCAAGACATGGGGGAGGGGACACAGGTGTGGTTCGCGGGTGGGGGACATGAATGGGACATGAGTGCTGGACACAGATGAGGGACACAGGTGCGGGAATCAGGTGATTCAGGACACGGGGGACGCAGGTGAGGGACAGGGGTGTGGGACACGGGTGAGGGACACAGGTGAGGGGACACAGATAGGAGACGTGGTGAGGGGACAGGGGTGAGGGACACGAGTGTGGGACACAGGTTTGTGACAAACGTGCAGCCACTCTGGGGACATGGGTGCAGGACATGCATGTGGGACACGGGTGTGGGACACGGGTGTGGGACACACACGTAGGACACACATGCAGCACCCCGGTGCGGGACACGGTGCGGGACACGTGTGTGCCCCTTGGTGCTGGCCACGAGCAGCCATCGCCGCATGGTGCCCGCCCAGGGCTGAGCCGTGCCGTCATCCCGGGGCTCCCTGCCTGCCCTTTCCCACCCTGGCTGTCACCTCTCTAATCCCCTCCTAAACGTGTCCCTGGGACGGCCACCAGTGCGGTGTCCCCAGCCCACCGAGCTGAGCCGGAGCTGGGCTGGCCGCCAGGCCGGGGGCTCTGCGGGCCCTCCGGGGCTCCTGGCACAGAGCAGTGACATGTGAGGGGACATCCGCCGCGGGCCCGGTGGCACCTGGCCTGCAGGCCGAGAGTGGCGGTGGCGGTGGCAGGGCCAGCCCTCGCGCGGAGCCCCGGCCGACACGGCAGAGCCGGGAGGTGCCGAGCGGCTGCGCCTCCGCGTGCCGGCCACCATTTTCCTCGGGCTCGGAGGGGTCCGCAGTGCCCCCCTCCACCAGCCCGGCCTGGCCCGGCCCTCTGAGCCTGGGTGACTGTTAAGGACAGAGCTAAAGTAAGAGGAGTTAAGAGTAAATAATACTGCGGCTAAGCTGCTTTCCTGCATCTCACGGGCCCATGTGAGTCCGGCTCCCTCGGGCTTAGGCGTCGCTGGTGGATGGTGCCTGTCCCGGCCCTGCCCTGTCCCCAGCTCCCCCGGGGCTGGGACCCCCCCCCCCCCCCGGCCGCTCACGCCCTGGGCCCCGGGGCAGGCGCACGCCAGCAGCCTCCACCACGGAGGCCGGGCTGCCGTCACATCCCCCCAAAAAGCGCCAGGCCCCGCATCCCCCCCAGCCTGAGCACCGTGGGGTCCCCTCCTGCCCGGTCCCCTCTGTCTGGGGCCGCTGCCCCACGCTGTGCCCGCGGGACTGGCACCCCACCAGCACCCGGGCTCCTGCGGCACCCATTCCCGAGCGTGGGATGCCGCGGGGCCTCGCGAGGGACGCAGCCACCCAACGCTCGCAGCTACCGCAGCCGCACCGGCAGCTCCCAGCCCGGGGCGTGAGGATGCCCCGATTGAGGAGAGGGGACGACTCTGGGACACTGCAGCCACCCCGGGACACCAGCAGCTCCCTGAGGCCCAGTTTTGAGGAGGGCAAGGTCATTTTGTCAGTGCTACTGGGTGCCGTTACCCAGGCGCTTCGTTCCTGAGGGGAAAATAAGACATTTTGGGATTCCCAACCAGTGGCTTGGAGGCCACCGGAGCTGCGCAGCACGAGGCGGCAGCTCTGCCAGCTCAGGGCAGCCGGGGTGGCAGACACCACGCTCGCGCCCGCGTGAGCGCTGGGTGCTTCCGGCCATGTGCCGCACGCCCGGGAATGGGGACGGTGACACTTGTTGCACTTAGGATTTAAATGCCACCAAGGTTAGGAGCAGCTGAGAAGAGATTTTCAGGATTGGACTTTTGGACAGAGATGCCTAAATTCCAGCTAAGCTTCCCTTTAAGCATCAAAGTCCCTTGGATCCGACATCTCGGCAGCGGGTCGGCCCTTGCGTGCTCTCTGACGTGGCTGTCGTTCTCGGCACCTAAACAGAGCCCGACGTCAACGCTTTGGCGCACAACCAGCTCTTTCTGAGGCTTGGTTTCCGGTGCCCAAAGTGGAGCTGCTTGTGATACCCATAGGGATGGGGAAAAACCCAACGGCCGGCACCCAGAGGAGCTGCACACACCCCAGCATGCAGCTGCAGACCTATGGATGCCTCTTGGCCAACACCGTCTGGGTGCACCCTCAGGCAGCCCTAGAGTCCCGGCAAGCCCTTGGGGCCTGGATGACTCTTGGGTACCAAGCAGTGATGCTTGGAGGCAAAGGGTTGGTCCCTTGCCCGTCCCCGGGGATGATGCAGGAGGCGGGGATCACCTTGGAGCTGGTCCCAAATGCTGCGAAGCTGGAGGGAGATGCTCCCAGCTGGCTGGGATGGCGGCCAAGAGGAGCAGCGCTACCTGGCAAAGCGACAATCTGCCCGGCGGGTGGGATGGGGCAGCCCTGCTCGGGCTCTCCCGCTGGCACTGGGTGCCCGGCCCCGGGGCTGGAGGTCTGGGGCCTCTCTAGGCTCTTCCTTCGGAGCATCGCAGCCAACGGGCTCCACGTGGCTGACGCACCGAGGTGGCTCGGAGCCTGTGGGAGCTGCAAGCGCGCGTAAGCTGGCTCCCCAAGCACAGACATAGGCACAGGAGAGTCCTTTAATGACAGTCAGGACAGACAGCAGCCCCTCGGAGCTGGAAAAGGCTCCCCCTCCATTTTCCGGCCCGACAGAGCGACCATCTCCACTCATCTCTGTCCTGCACATGCTGCCTTGGGAGTGACAGTGACCCTTGTGCCTCCTCTCCAACCTTGCCAGCCCCACAGCGGGGCAGATCCCACCAACAATGTCCCTCCAGCTTGCTGTGTCCAGCAAAAAAATGCTCTGCTGAGCGTGGCCCTGGCGCGGCACGGTGATCAGACATGTGGAGATGGGGCTGCACCTACTTAATGCGCTGGTAGAACTGGATCACAGCTTTCTCCTGCTCGTACGTCTCAATAGCGCCGGGCCGGAGCCTCCGGATCTCTTGGATGGCGTCGATACCGCTCATCTTCTGGGCCTTCACGAGGTAGCAGGCCAGCATGGTGCCCGTGCGGCCGTTCCCCAGCAAGCAGTGCACTGCCACGGCCTGGCGAACAGCGCGGTCAGCCGGCATGGGCTCGGCGCCTGGCAGGAGCCGAACGGGGAGGGAGCCCAGGTGTCCCTGCCGTGGGCAGCTCGCAGCCTCACCGGCGCTCCCCCACCTTGGCGTTACCCCACAGCATCACCTCCCCTTGGTGCTAACCTCTGAAGTCACCCCTTTGGTGTTACCTCCCCTTGATGTATCTCCTCAGTGTGACCTCCTTCTTCGCGCTCCCCCTTTGGTGTTACCCCGTTGGCATTACTCCCCTGTTGGTGTTACCTCCCCCCTTGCCATCATCTCCTGCTGGCCTTACTCCCAGTGTCACCCCACTGACATTACCCCATTAGTGTTACCCCCGTTGGCATCACCCTCTCCCAGTGTTACCCCCTTGGCATTACCCCCATTGGTGCTATCTGCCTCGCTGTTTCCTCCTCTGCTGGTGTTTCCCCTCCTTGATGTTCCCCTTGTTGGTGTTACCCCCGGGACGTTACTCCTGTTAGCGTTACCCCTGTTGGCTTTACAACCTTCCCACATTGGCGTTACCCCCATCAGCATTACTTCCGTTAGCCTTTCCTTCCCCTTGATGTCACCCCTCCTTGGTGCTGTCCTCATTGCCGTTACCCCCGTTGGCATTACCCCCCCATTGGAGTTATTCTTTTCAGCGTTACCCCCCTTGGCATGATTCCCATGGGCGTTATCCCCCTTTGGCGTTATTCCCATTGGCATTACCCCTCTTGGTGTTACCCCCCCTTGGCCTTACTCCCATTGGTGTTACCCCCGTTGGCGTTACCCCCCGTTGGCGTTATTCCTGTTGGCGTTATCCCCCCTTGGCGTTATTCCCATTGGCGTTACCCCTGTTGGTGTTACCCCCGTTGGCGTTACCCCCCGTTGGCGTTATTCCTGTTGGCGTTATCCCCCCTTGGCATTATTCCCATTGGCGTTACCCCCGTTGGCGTTACCCCCCGCTGGCGTTATTCCCATTAGCGTTCCCCAACTTGGCGTCCCCCCCTTGGCACCCCCCCGGCGTTACCTCCCCCTTGCTGTTGGCCTCCTCCACCAGGTGCAGGAAGCTCTGGATCTGCTCGTGCGTCGGGGGGCTGAAGTCGGGCACACGGAGCCGGTGGAGCTGCAGCCCGGGGCAGGAGCCGTGGTGCGGCGGCGCCCGCTCCGTGAGCGACACCAGGTGCCGCACGCCCTGGCCCAGCAGGAACTGGTAGTGGCCCGGCTGCCGCGGCATGGCCAGCCCGGCCAGGCGCCCCCGCGCCACCCACGAGAAGTTGGGGGGCTCAGCCGTGCCCATCGCCTGCGGGGACGTGGCACTGTGGGCCCCGGGGCGCGAAACCAGGCCGCTCCCACCAGGCCCCCTCCCGGCCAGGCCGCCCCCACCAGGACCCCAACCGGGACCCCCCGGAGATGCACCGACAGGACCTGCCCCCCCGAACTGCCCCCCCGGCCTGTCCTCCCCCCCGGATTGCACTGATGGGACCCCAACTCCGGGACTGGCCCCTCCTGGCCTGCCCTGACGGGAACCCCCAGGGCTTCACCGACGGGACCCCCCCCACCGAGCCCCCCCCACCCCGGCCTGTCCCGACTGGGACCCCCAGGGCTGCCCTGACCAGGAACCCCCCCCGCCAGCCCTCCCCACCCAGCCCCCCCACCCCGGCTTGCACCAACCAGGCCCCTTCCCGGGGACCGGCCCCCCCGGCCTGCACCACCCGGGATCCTCCCCACCGGCCGCCCGGCCCGCAGGCCCCGTAGGCCGCACCGCCCGGGCCGCCCCCCCCCCGCCCGCCCGGCCCCCCAGCAGGGCCTGTCCCGGCCCCCCGGCCCCCGCCGCCGCGCCGTGCCGTACCGCGGGAGGCCGGGCCGCCACACCGGGGGCTTCTGGGAGCGTCTGCAAACAGCGGCCGGGCGGCGGCGCGCGGCGAGCGTCTGCCAGTGCCGGTGGCGGCGGCGGCGGTGGTGGCGGCAGCGGCGCGGGGGCTGTCCCCCCCCGGGCCCGGAGTGCTGCCCCCCTGCCTCACACCAGCCCCCGGTGCTTGCCCCCCCCCCCGTGCCCGGGGCGGCCCAGCGGCCCCCCCGCGCCATGCCCAGGCTCCCAGGGCTGCGGGGAGGGGGGGGTCCGGCCTGGGACCAAGCGAGGGCGAAGCAGGCCGAGCGCAGACGCCAGGCCCCAAACTGGGGGACAGGAGGGTGTCACCCCCCCCCCCCCGACCCCAGCACCCCTCCTCTCTCCGCTGCTACTGATTACTTTTCCCACGAGCGGTTTCCCAAGCGACAACGAGCTCTGTTTAATTAACCGACGATCGAATTTGTCCCAGGCAGGACGCGAGGGCAGAGCCCGGGGGGGGGGGGGGGGGGCGGGCGGCGGGTTTCCCGGTCGTCCTTGCCCCAGGCAGCGCCCACAGAGCAGGGACGCCGGAGGGACGGACCCTGCTCGGCACCGGGGACTTTGGCTTGTAGTAAAACGGCCATTTTCCCAGCTTATGTCGTCTGAGCGATACTTTTTGTTAGCAACCATGGAGATTAAATCATCTCTTTTCTTCTCCAGGTGAAGAAAAACTTCATTCCAGAAGAGTAACAAGACACGGGTGGTTTTTTGCTCTGATGGCTACTAACGTGGGAATAAAAGCTGTTCGGAGCTTTGCTATGAGGAAGAAAATGTTATTAAAAAATGCACGACTGGAAGAGCAACTGGTTTAGCTGGAGGGGCCTTTGGGCACGTGTGGGCACATTGGGGCACCGAAGGAAGAGGTCAGCGTGCTAGGAGAAATGCGGAAAAAGGAGCAAACAGACTCAAAATGTAGGCTGTTGGGGGGGGGGGGGGCTGCTGGGCCTCTGTGGGGGTGGAATTTGCACCAGAGCCGACATTTTTCTCCTCGAATCGAAGTTTCAGCTTACAAATGCTGTCACTTTGGTATTCGTTCTTCAAAGCAGATAGGAGTTCGATTTTCCCTTCATGGGATGATGCTCTTAGGAATGCAGCTGCAGCCAGGTGTTACGCCGTCGTTATTAGCGTTATCTTTTAGCCAGGAACAAAACCCGGAAAAGCCGGCAAAGGGAGGTTGCTGGAAATTCCCGCTGCCGCTGTGACAGGGTTTTAAATCAAGGCCGACGGCACCGAGCTGGCGGCTCTGCCAAGAGACTTTAAAACAAAGGTGGGGTTTTATGGGCTCTGGCAGGGGCTGAGGTGGGCAAGGAGCCGGGTGCAGCCGTGGAGGTGGGTGATGGGTGCCCTTGGCACAGCCTGGGTGTTGGATGGGCTCTCCGACCGCTGAAGCTTCCAGATGTGGTGGCTGTGCGGATGGTGGTGTTTATTTGGAAAAAATGCAAAAAGGAAGGGGGAGAAATATTGCGGGGAAGCCCAGGTCCAGGCCACGCAGGGGCCGGAGCAGGCCAGCCTCGCCCCAGGGTGCTCAGCCCGGTGCTCCCTGCCCGGCCGAGCTGGGGCCGGCGATGAGATAGTGCTGCTGGGTGGGATTTCCCAGTGCTTTGGTATGAACGAACCCTCCCGGCGTAGGATTTTCTTCTCCTGCAGGCATGGCCGTGTCGGCTGGGCCTGACAGTGTGGCCAGAGCTGTGGCTTGCAAAGCCCCCTGCTCCCCGCTTTTGAGGTCCCACGGCCTTCGTGGAGCCGCGGTCCTACCCATGGGCAGCGTCCACACCTGCCTCTAATCCCTCTTGGTCCAGCTCCTGAGGAGACGTTGGAGATGCTCGTGCTCCCCACTGTGTAGGAGACAAGTGGGATGAATGCCACACTGCCCAGTCACACATGGCCGTGGTGGCAGCAGGCAGGTCACCCATCACCGTAGAGCCCTTCGGTTCCTGTCATGGATATGTGCTGAAGCATGTCAGCCCTCGTTTCACCCAGGCATGGATGAGACCTCTGTGGGGCTGGGTGTAAAGCTGGAATGGCTGCTGCGGGGCTTCTCTGGGTCCTGGAGATCCTATACGGACCTTACCTGGCCCTGCAGCTTCTTCTGTTGACCAGGCCAACGCAACCTCTTGGGGCAGAGCCCCACTGGATACGAGGTACGTGTGGGTGGACAGCAGCTGTCGTTTAGGGACCCACCTGTGTGTTGTGGGGCTTGCTGGATGGGAGAACCCATACCCGGGAGAGGAGCTGCCAGGGGCTGCATGGATTAGATGGAGCCCATGATTGCCCCCAGATGAGAGGAGGATGCCAATGGGGGCTCCTTCAATGGGACCCAGGCGTTGGGGGCGGGGGGCGAGGTGGAGCATGGCAGAGATCATGTTGCGTGTGACATTTTTGGTAGAGACGAGCGGTTTGGGAAGCCCCAGTGTGACCCTGCTTGGCTCTCTAATGGGCAGATTTTGCCATGGCCCCCTTCTCCCAGAAACCTGGCGTGTGTGTCCCAGCTTGCCACCATCCACTCCCAGGTGGTAATGCTGGTTCAGCCGTCTGTCCTGCCGGCTGTGCCTGGAGAGGTGACGTGGTTAGCCTGGGAAAGGCTGGCCTAGGAGTACGGAGGTTGCCATAGGATGGCGGAGAGGCTGGCAGTGCTGGCACCCGCTGTGCTGGTCACTCTGGGAAGGACAGGGTGGCAATCGGAGGAAGCAGCGGGCATTTACACGGGCTGAGTGCCCTTGGCTCTGCTGGAGTGGCTCCAAGCATGGACACGGGGGTGCTGGCTTGGTTTGGCTTATGCCATCCGTGTGCCTGGGATTTATTTGCCCACGTGCAGCACAGAGGTCAGACCCTGCGTGTGCTGCGTGTGGGCAGAGGGTCTCAGTTACAGACTCCGTAACCCAGCCCTGGGCAGAGGTGGTCCCTTGGGTTTGTCCCTGATGTCCTGGTTAAGAGGGAAGGCTCCTTGCTCATGGACTCCCAGGTGCAACACTGAGGTTTGGCGGGATAAAATTTGGCCAGCAAAGACCACTGCTGCTTTTCAAACCCATTTCTTAGTTAATTTGATGCCGTGTGGCCAATGGAGGCTTACAAACTGCAGATGGGGAAGGGGGGGACATCAGCATGGCTGCATGGCAATCACAGCTTCCCTAAAGGTTGCCAGCCCCTATTAGCAAGAGCGTAGAAGTGACAGACAGCCCTGTGCTCTCTCTGTGGCTCCAGGCTGGGCTGGGGCTGTGTTAGGGCTTCAGATACACTTCTCCCTCGATCTTGTAGGGAAAGTTTCTCCAGCCAAAGATGGGGGCTTCCACGGGCAAGTTGTACAGGATTGATGCCACCTCTTGGGTTGAGATCCCCACATCCCACATGTACACATCCGAGATCTCCCCTGTGAAGGACCGCTTGGCGTCGATCCCAGCCTCGTAGGAGCCCTGCTGCTGCCCCAGCAGGATCACGGCCTTGTGGCTCACGGTGTAGCCTTTCTGCAGCCCCTTGCGGGGCCAGGGCTTCCCGTTGAACCAAAAGCCCACGATGCCCGTGGTGGACTCCCAGCTGGTGCAGATGTGCTCGCTTCCCATTTGGGACCCCTTGGGGATGCGGAAGGACACGAACTTGCCCCCCACGTACAGCCGGTACTCCCCAGGCTTGTGTTTGGCGAGGAGGATTTCGTTGTCCTGCGCCTCGGTGGCGTAGGAGAAGAGGCTGTAGGGCCGGGTGAGGTCTGTGTAGGACCTCAGGCACACGGTGAAGTTCTGCAGCGGTTGCTCTGGCGTTGCCTTAACCAGCACGTAGGCGTCCTTGGTCTCTTGAGGAAACACGAACACGCTGTTGATGAGGTCTGGGAGAGATGGGAAAGGGGTGACTGCTCCTGCCACGGCAAAGGCACCTGGCTGCCTCCCAGCCCCTCCGAACCGGGACATGCCGCCTGGGCTCGTTTCCCAGGGGGAAGCAGGAGCCCAGCAATGTGCCGGCACGGAGGCCACTGCCGGACCCAGGGCTGGGTGCGACGGCAGGTACCTGCCCCACAGCTTCTTGAAGGGGCCACTGGGGCTGGCCACAAATGGGCAATGACACAGCCCCGTGTGACAGTGACACAGGCCACACGGTGCTGGGGCAAAGCTGGGGAAGGGAGGGGAAGAGCCACATCCCCCAGCTGCCCCCATGACTGGGGTCACCCCGTCCCTACCATTTATCCACAGGTCGTAGGTGGCCACGACGCAGCCCTGGGAGCCGGTGGCCGTGCAGGTGTAGGTGCCGTAGTGGGTCTTGTTGAAGGAGGGGAAGAAGAGGGTGTTGTCTGGTCCTTTCTGCAGGGGCTCCTGGCTTCCTTGCTTCTCCCACAGGAACTGCTGGGGACTGAGCCGGGCAGGGGGTCACCCAGGGGTGGGGGCACCCTTGGGGTGGCCATGCTGTGGCACGGGGGATGCGAAGCCAGCATGGCACGCCCACAAGCCCCCCTGGCCCCGAGCCGGCCCCTTCCCCTCCCGCTGCCCATGGGGATGCTGGAGCCCGTTTGCTTCGTGCCGGGCCTCCTGCCAGGGCCGTGCCAGAGGGTCAGGAGGGGTGGGGAGAGCCTTACCCGGGGTCCCCAGAGACCTCACAGGTCAACGTCAGGGGATGGTACTCAGTGGGCGCTGGCGGGTGAGCCTCGATCCTGGCAGTCACTTTTTCTGCAGCAGCAGGAGAGAAGGTCTAAGCTGGCGGGGGGGGGGGGTCTCCCTGGGCTGCTGCCCCCACCCGTGGATCCCAACTGCACCAGGGTTTGCTGGGTGCCGCTGCCTGTGCTTGCTGGGCCCCAACGGGCAGGGCTCTGGCAGCCAGCCCAGCCTCCCTGCCACAGATCCCGCTGCACCCCAGTGTCACCCCTCGCAGTGCCCAGCAGTGTCCACGCTCTGCCCCACGGTGCCCCTGCTGCGATGCTCCGTGTGCCCCACTGGGCTCTCACTGCGTTGCCACTGCGTGTCTTCCTTACGTCTCCCAGTGCACCCAGTGCCCCCTTCACTGCACTCCCCGGTGCACCCAGTGCTCCCTTCACTGCACCCACTGCACCCCTCCCTGCGGTGCTCAGTGCGCCCCACTGCTCCTCGCTGCACCTTCCCCTTGCACCTCCGGGTGCACCCACTCCGCCCCCCAATGCAGTGCTTGGTGTGCTGTGCTGTCCCCCCCCGCCACTGCATGTCCCCTCGCACCCTCCTGCATCACTGCACCCCCTGCATCCCTCACTGCACCCCCTGCTTCCCCCTGCACCTCCCCACAGCACCTTCCCCTCCAAGCTGCCCGGCGCAGCCCCTCCAGCCCTACCTTGCGGGGCAGAAGGGCCGAAGAGTCCCGCGAGAGCAACGAGCCAAAGCCACGACTTCCCCATGGTGCCTGGCTGCAGCGATGCTCCCCACCACCCCTGGCCACCTCCGGGGCTGGCGGCGAAACGCGGGGCCTCGGCGCTGTGCGCTTCCTGGGATGAGCTGTGTCACGGGCAGCGAGGGCGTGCCAGGACGGCAGCATTGCTATGCAACCGAGTGACGTTCACGGGCGACCTTTGCATCCGAGTGGACGGGAGTACTGACTTCCCTGTGACGTCCACAGGGCTTCTGGGAAATGTGGAGATGGTCTCGAGACCAGACCGTTTGCTTGACAGTCTCCAGACCCAGCCGGCTGGCGAGGAGCCCGGGGACAGCAGGACCATGTGCTGGGAAGAGGGCAGCGAAGGTGGATATGCTTGAGGACAAGCGGTGGGGTCCTCCGGAAAGGCGGCACGCTGACATGGCAGGGCTCAGCGGGCCTCGGAGAGGCTGCAGGGCGTCTCCCCTTTGGCCAAGGAACGGTCGCAAAAACCTCCGGTTGGGATGCGTTGGCACACCGAGCCCACAGGCACCGAGCCCCAGCGTGCCGACCGCGGGAAACTCCGTGACTGCCACAATTCAGCTAATTTGTCAAGACGACGGGGTGAGGGGAGGGTGGAGAGCAGCATCTTGTCATCTCCCGGTGGCCTGGGACCAGTCTGGGCAGCCCACTGGAAGGAGCAGGGCTGCTGGGCTGCCAGGCGAGTGGCTTCACCGCACGGGCATGACCCGCCAGACCCCGTCGCTTTGTGGCTGCCTGCAGGCCCTGCGGTGGGGTGGCAAGGCAGATCCCACGTTCAACCAAACCGACGCACAGCATCGGGAGCGGCGGCAGGACAGACCCGCAGCCGGGATATGGGGAGGCTTTACCCAACCCTGGCCGAGGGCTTGGGGACATGGAGGGGCAGCAGCTAAGGAAAACTGAGCAGCAAAAGCAGCTGGAGGGATGCTCCAGGAGCATCTGTCCTTGTGTCCTCTCCTGGGGATGCTCAGGGACCCTAAGAGACGGGACGGGGCTGCAGGGCCCCAAGGGAGAGTGTCAGCCAGGACAGAGATAGGACTGGTGAAAGGAGTGGCCCTTGGGAGCAGTTGGCCTTGGAAGTCCTGAGCTGAAGGCGGGCTGCAGGAGCAGCAGCCGGAGGTGCGGTACCCTGGCACGGAAGGAGCAGGAAGCAGGAAGCATGATGTCTGGAAAAGCACCAGGGTCAGGGGAGAGGTGGGTTTGCAGATGAAGTGGGCGTATGTACCAGGCTGCTCCTGCCCTTCCCAGGGACAGACGAGATGGAGCAGATAAGACCCCCCCTCCCGCCCCGACGCTGGCTCCTGCCAAGTCCCCAAGGCGGGGGAAATGCTGGTATTTCATCTGCAAGAGGAATCACGGGGAATAGACGAGTTTTCTCAATTTTTTCTCAGGGAATAGAGGAGTTTGGACAAGCTGCTTTGGACATGCATTTTCTGGGGATGCCCAGGCACTGTGTGTGGATGGCTGTCAGTGCAAAGACATCCCACCTCCCCGTGGCAGGCAGTTCCCTGGGTCTCTGTCTGGTGGTTAAGAAACACTGGCTCCTGCTTATTTTGAACCTGGCTCCTGTGAGCTGTTACGGTCCCCTGTTCTGGGGTGGGAAGAGAGAAAATTGTGGACCTTGCATTTTGGAGCCCTCTGTGACATTGCCCTTGGGTGTCTCCCACCCCAAAGTGTCCCAGCGTGCTCAGTCCCTCTGCCTGCAGACACTATTCCCAGCTTTGGTCTCCTCCTCTGAGCCCTTCCAGCCTTCTCGTCTCCTCTCTGAGACGAAGGCACCAGATCAGGGCTGGGTGCCACAGCCCGGAGGCACCAAGCACTTGCGCAGTGGCAGGACCATGTCCCTGGCTGGTCTCAGCTATTCCTGATATCTCCCAACATTTCATGTGTATTTAGGCAGCTCCTGAACACTGAGCCAAGCTTTGCATAGCCTGTCCATCCTCTCCAGGACTGTGTTCCTGACTGACGGCCATCAGCTCAGAGACCCCACTTATCCACTAAGTCTAGCCTCCATTACAGACCCCCCCCCCCACTAGGACACACACCAGGCTTAAAAGCCTGCATTTCCCCAGAGCCCCTTGGAGCGATTTAAAGCTTTTTCTTCATACTTGCCCCCCTCCAGCATCCAGGCACTGTGGATGTTGTAAGCAAGAGGCTACACACCGCAGTTCGGTTGTTGCATCCGCAGGTTGCCTTACAGCTCCCGGGGGACACAATCTGGTCCTGGTGATTTATTCGTGCTCATCTGGCTGGTTTAGCCCATCCCCTCTTGTACAGATCCCCCAGTTTCAGCTCAGGCTGAGCACCCTGGGCCTTGGGCAGGATTCAGGGTGGGAATCTCCCCAGCCTTGTCCCTGGCTGGCGTCCATGCAAATTACTCATTCAGCAGCTCTGCAGCTGCCTTTTCTTCTCGCGCTGCTCCTTTCACCCTGATCACAGTCTCCCTCGCGGCGTTCTTGTTCCTCATGTATTTGAAGAAGGGTTTAATGTCAGTTTTGATTTCCTTTGCTGAAGCGGAGCAGAAAAATGACTCTTTGCAAGGCTGCGGTGTTCATTTGGACACGTGGAAGCCACCCTAGGGCCAACAGGGCATCCTGAGGAGCCGGAGCCAGAGCCAGCTTTGGGCTGGTTTTGGCGTGGGAAGGTGTCTCCAAGGCTCTGGGGAAGAGGTGACAGGTCAGTGACGGGTGCTGGGACTCGGTGAATCCAGGTGGGTCGAGGCAGGCTGAGGCCATGCCTTGCTGAGAGAGGGGGGAACCTGCCAGGCTGTGAAATGTCCCGTGCTCTCTTGGCTGGAAGTGGTGTACGCCCAACCTTCCCCAGCTCTGGCTGAGCCTGGCTGCATGGGATCCTGCTGAGCTGGGCGCTCTTGGCCCCCTTCCCACCAGGAGCTATTGCTCCCCGGGATGTTGCACAGCCTTTTTCTTCCCCGTGCCAGTGTGTGCAAGGATGCCACGCCGAGGCGTGCGGGTGGCACGTTCACCTGGAGGTATGGGCAGTCTGCGGAGGCAAAGTGGGTGACGGGACAGATCAGACAGTGAGGGGATGCTGGGGGCTGAGGCCGTTCCAGCCCTGGATCTGGCCTGTTCTTACAGCCCCAGAGCCTCCCGCAGCCTGGGTTTCACCACCACGTCACCCTTCGTCTCGTAGCTCAAGCTCTTCCAGGTCAGGATGGCGGGTGGCAGGCGCAGGGACTGGTAGGCGGCTCTCATCTTGTCCGGTGAGAGCCCCACGTCCCACAGGTACACGTCTGCCAGCTCGCCTGTGAACGAGTTGTACAGGTCAAAGCCACCCCCGTAGGCATCCTGCTCCTGCCCCAGCAGGATCACGGCCTCGGCGCTCACCGTGTAGCCCTTCTGCAGCCCCTTGCGGGGCCAGGGCTTCCCGTTGAACCAGAACTCGGTGAGGCCGGTGGCGGACTCCCAGCTGGCGCAGACGTGCTCCCAGTCCCAGCGGCCCTCGGGGATGCGGAAGGTGACAAACTTGCCCCCCACGTACAGCCGGTACTCGCTAGGCTTGGGCTTGAAGAGAAGGATTTCGTTGTCCTGGGCCTTGGTGGCGTAGGAGAAGAGGCTGTAGGGCCGGGTGAGGTCTGTGTAGGACCTCAGGCACACGGTGAAGTTCTGCAGCGGCTGCTCCGCCTGCGCCTTCAGGAGCACGTAGGCATCGCTCGGGTCCTTCCGGAAGACGAACACCTTTCGGTAGAGGTCTAGGAGACGAGAGGTGGGACACGGTGGGAGCTGGGGCCCAGGCAGCGCCTGGCCGGTGTGTCATGCAGCCCCCTTTCACCCTCTCTCAGCCTTCCTGCCCCCTCCCATTTCCCCTGGGTGACTCTGGATCCCCAGTGCCCACTCTGCTGACCCCAGTCTTGCCCCTGTTTTGCTCCCCGAGGGCACACATCCCCCAGCCCCACTGACTGCTGCTCACCGGGCCCTCGCATAAGCTGAGGACTCCAGGAGCTCCTGCCAGGTACCAGCAGGACCTGGCCAAGAGGGATTTCTGTGTGGGGCTGTGCATGGTTCTGTGTGGCCAGGCCTTCAGGCACGGCAAGAATTATGGGGTCCACCACAACGCCGTCTTGCCCTGGATGTGCAATCTGGGCAAAGTCTGACTCAGACAGAGCAGAGTCGTTGTTCTGAAGTGCCACGTGCCAAGCTCGATCAGGACCTCTGAGTGGAGCATCCTCGCTGGGCCCTGGCATCCCTCCACCGTGCGCTGTACCCCAGGAAGATGTCCTCACCCCGGAGCTGGTGACCCAGCAGCACCTCCAGCCATGGATGGGTCCAAAGCCCCCTTCTGCCAAAACCACCCTGGCTGCAGATGCAGTCTGGTGCAGTCACTGCAGGATGGGGCTTGGGAGTCCCCGGAAGCATCTGGCCTGGGGCAGGGAGGATGCTCCTCTGATTTCTAGATGTGTTGTGGTCCCTATCTGTGCTATCTGCCCACATGCTGGCTCCAGTTCCCCAGAACAGCTCCTACCTTCCTGGGCCACGATCCCCGAGAGGCCAGCAAGGAGGGTGAGCCAGAACTGCAGCTTCCTCATGGTCCTCGGTGCAGGAAGCCCTGGGTGGTGGCCGGGGACAGCAGCAGCATTCAGTGCAGGGCTGGCGCCTGCCTGGTTTATCTGCTGGATGGGTGGGAGGGGAGATGCCTCCCTCCAATCCTGTCCCCAGCAGCCTGGCATGGTCTAGGAGAGTGATTTCACGCTGTCATGTGGTTGTGCTGCGAAGCTCGTGGAAGTCTCTCCCTCATCTGCACGAGGCTCCTCCTTGGAGCTGTGCCCTGGGTTTGTGCCCAACCGCCTGGCTTGCTCCGGCAGCCGAGGACACCCTAAGAATGAGGCTTTTACCTCCTCTCACCCCATCCTTTGGCAAAACTCCTAGGAAGAGCATCCTGGTTTGAGCCTAGCTAGTCTGAAATGCTCTCGGGGAGGAAGATGAAGCCGTGCTCCTCCCCAGCACCCTCATCCACGAAGGCAGGAGCTCGGAGAGGTCCTGCCTTCTGGCTCCCAGGATTTCTGCAGCCTCTCTTGGTGCTCAGTCGCCCCAGAGCTGGGCCTTGTGAGACAGCTGCAGCACTGGGCAGCCTTGCTGGGAGGGCTGGAGCCCTCGGCGAGGAACCGTGCCTGGCCAAGCCACCAAATAGAGGATGCCTCCATGCAGGCCATAGGCGACGTCGGCAGCATCTCCGTCCTGCGCCTGCCGTGGGGCTGGTGGCCGAAGCCCCCCTCGTCGCCGGGACTGCATGGCGTGAGAGCAGCTGGTCCCAGCCTGAGAGCCCACGCCGAGGCCGTGGGACGAAGCCAGAAAACAAAGCTCTGGGCACCAGGTGGCAGAAGAAACCGCAGCAAACTGGGTGCTGCAAGCGACGGCGGGTCCTGGCACCCTGCGGGGATCCTCCTCCCAGGGCGGACAGGGCTGAACGCAGCCAGCAAGCCCAGTCCAGGCCCCGCTGGGCAACCTATGGCCCATAGGGATTGCAGACTCGTTGGAAAGGGGGAGGATTTCCGTCTGGGCTGTGAACAGGAATGGCCAGAGGGACACGCAGCAGTGCAGACAAATCCCCTACGACCCTCGGACTTTCCTGCCTGGAGAGATCCTGAGGGGCTGCACATGGCAACAGGGCTTTAGGGAGCCTATGAGCCTGCTGGGCTGCAGGCGTTTTAGGAACCAGGGTGGCTGTGGGGGCCAAACTGGGCTCATTAATAAAGATACTGGGCTGGATGCTGAGCAGGGTGGTCCCGAGGGGCCCCGCGGTGCAAAATAAGCCTGAGTGTGATGCACCACTGCTGAGCTAATCCCCAGATTAAGAACGCAGAGAATCAAATCACTTTGGGGGAGATAAATGTGATAGCGCCAAATTTAATCACGATCCTGCAGGCAGCTGGGAGCAAGGGATGAACCGCGACGTCCTGGGGGGCTCGTGGCAGCTGGAGCAGCTCCCTGCGTTTCTTCTGAAGGGCTGAATGTGGAGCGGGTGAGTGCCCGACCAAACACCCCGCCTGCTGCCACGGCCACCGCTGGGCCAGGTACCCGGCTGGTGGCAAGACCTTGCTGTCCTGGCCATGGGCCTGCGCCTCCCTGTCTCCTTCTTCCCCCATCCAGAATCGCTCCCGGCTCCTTCCACATTGATTTTGCAGCCTGTGCATCTTGTGACTGCGCGTGGAGCCGTCCCTAATCGGGATGGATGAGGGCTGGTTAACTGCCTCCAGGGCTGGATATAAATCACCCTGTTTCCTGCTAATAGACTGGAGAGCTTCTCTGCCATTATTAACTTTTCTCTCTAATTTGGAAGCACGAGGAGCGTATGCCTCCCATTTCCCGTCAGTTGGTCCTGCGGGAGCCCTAATCACGGCGTGACCGGAGGTGCTGGAGCTCAGCATAAGAACCAGGGCTTGGCGGGGCACCGCTGGGCCAAACATCCTCAGGAAACGCTGCCCCTGGCCCGCGCTGCCGGCACAGCACGGCCTTGTCCCTTGCTGTCCTCCAGGGCCTCCTGCACCCATGGGTGGAGGATAGGGATCCAGGCAGCCCCGGCATTGGTGCAATCCTCCTGGTCTGTGCTGGAGCTTGCAAGCTGCACGCTGCTTGCCTGGTGCTCGGTTGCCTTCCTGCTGGGTTTATAGCTCTTTTCTGGCCAGTCTGCAACATCCCTGCTGCAGTTTTGAACTCTTCAGTGGGTCCGATCCTCCCTTCCCAGGGAAGGAAACAACCCCCAGGAGCAGTGAGGATGGACTGCAAGCTGCGGAGCCACGGGATGCTCCGGGGACAGCGTGGGGTATAAGGACAGGAACAGACTGCAGTTTTTTGGGGGGTCCAGGTTTAGGCTGTGCATATTAGAGAGGCAGAGGTGGGGGGGGACATGCCTGCTGGTGTCCCATGGGGCCACAAGATTTTGGGCTCCCTCCTCATGGGCCTTCACTTTGCAACAGTCCCATGCGGGATGCATGTATGGGACCGTCAGCATCCTTCCTACGGAGTCGTCTGCCTGGGATGGCGTGGGCCCATGTTTTTCCCCTGCAGACGAGTGGGCACCCAAGGCAGCGTGTTTGCAATTCCCCCCCGCAGCTCCTCTCCGCAGACCCTCGAGCAGCGCGTCTCGGCGGCACAGCCCACCTGAAGAGCAGCCCCGGCTGGGCCTGTGCATCCCTCTGCTCCGGGAGGATTGGTGGGAGCATTTTGGAGCCATTTGCTATTTCACGGGTGACAGAGCAGTTGACAAATTATTGAAAGCGGAGCTGTGCTTGCAGCCGGTCCGAGTCTGCATGTTCCGTGCACTTTTCAGCACCTGTCATTAAATGCAGGCTGAGCCCAGGAGAACAGGGCTGACAAACATATATATTGTATATAATCCCCGGCGGTTGATCTCTGACATGACGTTTATCTCTGCTCGTCAGGAGAGAGTGAATAATCCCCCGTCACTTCACTCGCGGAGATCGACGCCGGCGCGGGGATCAGCGCTGGCTGCTGCCCTTTCCGCCTGCCGAGGTCTGCCGGTGGCAGGGCTGAGCTGGCGGAGGTGGCACGCGGGGGAAGCCCACGCCGGGCTCTGGGCTGGCCCTGGGCTCGCCTGGCCATTTCACCAGCCCCTCCGCCCCATGAAGACACCCCCAAATTGGGGAAACTGAGGCACGGCTCGGCCATGAGGCTGCACCGCCTTCTCCCATCAAGAACCAAGACTTTGCCCGGACTCGGGGTGCAGCACCAGCGTGGGAGCACTGGTCTTTTGGAGGGCAAAGAGGGGCAGGCAGGGGCTGGCGTAGGGCGAGGGCAGGCCATCTTCTCCGCATGGAAAAGGGCAATGGGAGCAGCGGGATGCCAGAGTGGGGCTGAGCAGATCAGCGCGTGCAGCCCCAAACGGCCGGGCTGAGGGTGCTGAGAGCCCGGCGAGGGGGGTGGCAGGAGGAGAGGTCCTTGGGGACCTGGCAGACGCCAAGTCTGGTGCCTGCGACAGGCTCTGATGGCCAGGCCGAGGCTTCCTCGTGGCCCTGCTGACGTGGACGGGGTGGGACAGCAGCCAGCTCTGAGCTGCCCCGTGACGACCGAAGGGCCGGGAGCAGCCCCGTGCTTCCATTAACTTCCCCGTGGCTTCATTAGCTGCAGCAACAAACAGCTAACGAGGAAGTCATGCTTCTGGGCGGATTTCACCCGACTTCCCCGGTTACGGCTGCAATCCAGAAGAAATCAGCAGGTCGGTGAGGTCAAGCAGTGAGTCCCTGCAGCGCGGGGCCGAGCCACCCAGTGTGACAAGGGGTCCCTCTGTCCCAGGACGGGACCGGTGGGATCCCACCTCCTGGCATCCCTGGGGCCCGTGACCTGCTGGCTGATAAAGACCAGGGGAGGGAAGGGGAGGCAGTATCTCACCTGGCCTCCGTTGGGCCGATGGCTCTAACCTGCTCCTTGCAGCACGGATCAAACCGGTGCCCTTTCCCAGCCCAGCTCATCCGAGAAGCAGCCGGGTTCAGGGATACATCCGCAGAAAGAGGATCTGCCTGGGGGCAGGTGAGAAAACAGCGACCCAGCTCCCTCCCGGCGATAAGAGACCCTCTGCCCGTGGAGATAAGGCTGCTAGAAGCGAGGACAAAGCACCGCATTTTACAGCCGTGCAAGTGCTTAAATCAGAGCAAATTCCAGCGGTGCCGAGCTGTCGCATTTGTGATTGCATTACTAGAGCAGAGGCCTCTTTCTCAGCATGGGGAGGATTTGTGCTGTCTCTTTGCAGAGCTGCAAGGCTGTGGCCATGATTTCTGCCATCTGCTTGGGCCAGAATTACCGTGCATGTCCCACTGATCTTCTTATTGACGTTTTGAAGGGTCATTTTGGCTTCTGAGCTCCTTAAAATCCAAGTGGAGCTGCCAGGAGGAATGATGAGTGCTTGCTACATTCAAAACACTGTCAAGAGCATGACAAAAGTGGAGGGTGTCTCCGAGTGCGGGTGCTGGGGACACACACCTGCGGGGAAGGCAGAGAGAGGAGCACCAGGATTTATTCAGAAAAGACCTGGGCTTATCCATCTCCCGTGGAGCCTGGAAAACCTGGATTTCTCCTGTGTGTTATTGGTAAAGTCCCTCAAGGTGGGATGTCTTAAACTAAATTTTCCATGTCTGCAGTTCCCACCACCATCACTCTCCGCAGTCAAAGAGGAGACACGAGCACTTCCAGGGGCTGCGGTGGATCCGGCTGGGATCGGTGGCCGCTGTTGGCTGCATCTCCGAGGCTGGGGGTGAAGGCAAGCTCTGATGCCTGCGCTGGCTCGGAGACTCCTGTCCTGTGAATCGGGAGCACCCGAGATCTGCCCCGTTCGTTGCAGCTTCCCTGACTTGCTCTACGTCTGCAGCCAAGAGCTCTGCTCTGAGCGAGGGGGGTCAAGCAGGGGGGTGGAGACCGGTCACAGCTCCTAACACAGATGCAGGCTCCAACCTGCCCTGACCTCCCCGTGGTGTTAAAAGCCCACTTGAGCCAAAACGATGCATGGGAGAGCACTGCCCTCCCTGATGCTGGGAGGAGAAGCTTGCCCATGGACCACCACGGTTCCTGGTGGGAGCAGCAAGGCTCCCACTTGCTTGCAGGATTTTTTTGCCTCTTTCCCCCTTTGCACTGGTTGTTACGGCTGTGCAAGGCACCGCGTTTTGCTGTCCGCTGCCCACAGCTTAGTCCAGCAGCGGGACAGTGACAAGTGCCCTGTGCCCCTCTCGCTGCCCTTTTCAAGCCCGGTTAATCTGCTGCAGCCAAGGTCAAAGCTGTTTCTCCCTCAGGCTGCAGTGAGCTGCTGCTGGCCGGGAGGGACATCCCAGGGTCGAGCAGGCAGGAAAATGCAGCCAACACGAGCAGCCTGAGCACTGCCCGCTCATTACCCGAGTGGGAAGGGGACGCCGTGGGGTGGGGAGCGGGGGGCCTCAGTCCTGGGGCTGGCCTGGACCTGCAGAGCTCGACCTTCCCCGTGTCGCCTGCACCCACCAGCTGGGCTCCTGGGAGGTGGCAGAGAGGCGGCATCACGCAGCAAACAGGGGACATGGGTGACACGTTCGCTGCCGTGTTGTGTGCTGGGCGCTGAGCACCCCACACCGTGCACCAGCACCGCAAGCCATGCACCGGGCACCGTGCACCGTGCCCCAGCGCTGTGGGGGTGAGAGCCTCTGCCCTGGTCTGGGGAACATGCACCGAGCCTGGCAGTTCTCTGCTTTCTGCGTGCTTCGGTGCTGAGCAAGGCAGAGGTGGCCCCTCCGGGGGCTTTTCCAAACAAGCCAACCAGAAACCACGAGTGCCTGAAGCGGGGCCATTTTATTGTCTGTTTTGCAGCAGAACTGGGCGCCTGAGGCGGGAGTTGGGCTTTGCCGGTCCTGCCCCGCTGCCCGGGCACCTTGGCTCAGCCGAGCGCTGCTGGGTGGTGCCAAGGGGCCGGCAGTGCTTGGCTGCCGCAGAGCCTGGGTGCGGGGCGAGGAGGGCACCAGGGGGGTCCCACGATGGAGGGTCGGGCACCCTCGGCGTGGGTGCCGGTTGCTGCACCCTCGGGTGCTGCACCGGCCGCTCAGCCTCTGCCGCTGGGCCCCGTTCGGTGGCGACGGAGCCCCGTGGCGAGGAGCAGCAGCGGCCCCAGGCAGCAGTGCAGGATGCCCAGGGCTTCGCAGAGCCCCAGCACGAAGTCGAAGCGCTCGAAGGTGCTGCAGGTGGGCTGCAGCAGCTGGGCGTGCAGCAGAAAGTCCACGGCCAGCCCCGCGCCGTAGGGCGCCCAGAGGCCGAAGAAGAGCCAGGGCAGGCAGCTCGCCGGCTGCCAGCCCCGCCGGAGCCGCGGCAGGACCAGCGTGCCCGCCGCCAGGGCTGCCGGCAGCAGCAGGAAGAGGCAGAGGCAGAGGGCGAGGTGGGCCAGGTACGCCGGGGAGAGGATGTCCACGTTCCTGAGGACGCAGGCCACCTCCGGCGCCGGCACCGTGCCGCTGGAGAAGGCGGCCGGCATCGCCAGCAGCAGAGCTGCTGCCCACAGCGCTGCGGCCAGCCGCCGGCTCGGGGGGTCCCAGCCGCCCCACGCGGCGCCGCAAGAGCCGCTGGCCACCAGCAGCCCCTGGGCGAAGAGGCTCCAGTGCCACAGCACGTGGCTGAGCTTGCAGAGCCCCCGCCCCAGGCGCCAGCCCTGCCCGATGCCCGCGGCGAAGAAGGGCAGCAGCAGGGCGAAGAAGCTGGTGCCCACCGTCAGCTGGGCCACCAAGGCTTTGCCGTGGGGCCGGCCCCACGCGTGGGGGCACTTGGCCAAGGCCACCAGCAGCGCCCCGTTGCCGAGCGCTGCCAAGGTGCAGGCTACGGCCAGGAAGACGGGGGCCGTGCGCTGGAAGACGGGGCAGTAATGGTTGTGGCAGGGCTCGACGTCGGCGTAGTCCAGATTGCTGAGGTAGTCCTCGCTGTAGGAGAGGTTTCCTATGATGTCCATGAGATCCAGGGAGGTCTTGTTCTCCAGGATGCTGGGGCTCTGCAAAGAAGACGAGCAGGCGTCACGCTCAGGTGCCCTCGCTCAGCCCAGCAGCCGTGCCGGCGGATGCGGCTGGCCAAAGGCAGGTGCCCGACCCCGAGCACAGCCCTCTGGGACCCCCTAAAGTGTCCCCTCCATCTCCATCAACGGTTTTGGGGCTTCCTTTTCTCTTGTGTCCCGGGGTTGTGTCCCCACCGCGCTGCTGCCGAGGGCGTTCGTGACACCTCGGCGCCCGGCTGGTGCCACTGCCAGCGCCTCGCTGCTGCCTGCAGCGGGTCCCGCCACGGTGCTGCCAAATCCGCACCGTTTTCATGCAGAAACCGGGCTCTCCGTTACCGGGAGCCGAGCTCAGAGCAGCCAGGATGGGGCAAAGCCGGGTCTCTGCTCCGGTGCGACACAGCACAGCGTGAAGGAGGCTGGCGGGGAGCCCTGGGGATGCTGGCAAACGCTATTTTTGCAGTGCTGCCTTGCAGCCAGGCTGCAGCCAGCGGACGGGGGGGTTATTGCAGCCGTCGTGCTGTTTGCAGCGAGCTGGTTATCAGGGAGTGACACGCCGCGGGGGCCAGGAGCGTGGGGCCAGCCTGGGCTGATACCTGCCCCGGGCCAGCGCTGCAGGAGGGAGCAGAGCCCCGGCTGCGCCTCAGGCTTAAAAGCCACAAGTTTCTTACAGCTTCAGAGGGGCGAGTTGAGCCAGACCCTTTGCAGGGCTTGCCGGGGGCTGGCACCAGTTTCCCAGGAGTTTCGTGCGTTTTGGGGAGGGTGACAGCCCCCGGGGACGTGGGAGCCCATCCCCGCAGGGAGGATAACTCTTGCCTTGGAAATCCTTGTGCAAACGTCACGGCAAAGCTCTGCTGGTGTTAATGTCTGCTCAGGCCTTAATGCCTTTAGCTGCAGAAGTTGCTGCCTGGCACCGCTGTGGCCTTCAGCCTCCCGACGAGCGTTTCAGGGCTGATGTGCGGGGCAACCTGTTTTTACTCTCCTGCCGCCAACTCCAGGCTCTTCTCAGCAGCGGAGAGCGGCTGCGACTCTGCAAGTTGCTTTGCTGTGAACCGCTGGGTGTGGGGACACGCTCCGCTGGCGCTGGGCCACCGGCAGCCACGCTGTCACCGCCTGCCACCGCCCGTCCCGAGAGGTGACCTCTTGCACACGGACGCAGCACAAGCCCCGCGATGGCTGGGTGCAAACCCCCCCAGGCCGGGTGCAAGGATGTGTTTCCCAGCGGTGATGGCTTGGTGGCCCTGCTGTCCCCCCCTCAGTGGGAGGTGGGTGAGGGCTCGGTGCAGGGTGCCCTGTGTTGGGGACTTGGTCCTCCAAAGTCCCTGGAGAGTGCCGAAAGGATCCGGGGAGCACCGGGAGAACCGAGAGAGATGGAGGCAACCAGCAGGTATGGAGTGGGGGGGCTCGGATATGGGGGAGAGGAGCAGCAAAGACAGCAAAGAAAGGGGACCTTTGAGGGGGGGTGGGCAGCAGGAGGGGGGGGGTCAGCACAAGAGCTGAAGAAGGGAGAAGGGAAACGGGGGGGCAGGAAAACTGGGAATGGGGACCCATTAGAGGAGGCGGTTTTCTCTAAACAAATGCAAGCTGCTCCTCTAATGGGCTGGTTCTGGGCAGCACCGACCCCGTGTCCAGGGTCTCGGGTCACATTTAGCTGCCCAGAGCACAGGGCAGAGACGAGAGCCCGGCACACGCCTGCAAGGAGAGGCTCCCCCACAGCCCCTGCCTCGGGCCCTCACTTCCCAGCACGATGGAAAGAGCTTGAGAGAGAGGACGCAGGGAAAAGGGGCTGCACTCACCACGGGGACGCAGTTGCCCATGATGTCCGTGTCCCGGGATCAGCCCGCGCGCCTGCTGTGTGTCGGCACTGCACGCGACCGTGCACGCTCAGCAACACATGCTCCGCAGCGGGTGCTTTGCACGACGGTGCACACTCGGCCGCGCACGCTGTCCGATGGTAGCTCTGCACCGTGGTGCACGCTCAGCCGCGCGCGGTCCCCGATGGTGGCTTTGCACGACGGTGCACACTCGGCCGCACGCGGTCTCCGATGGTAGCTTTGCACGACGGTGCACGCTCGGCCGCACGCGCTCGCTGCCGGACGCCGTGCACGATGGAGCGTGCTCCGCGTGAGCCTGCTCGCTCTCCGCAGGGCTGCAGTGGGCTCTTCTCTCCCTCCAAGGGGAGGTGAGCGACTGCGTTAGCGAGATAAGAGCCGGCTTTTTAACAACAAGCCTTTTGCCCTGGCAATCCCCCTTTGCCACAGTGAAGGAAACGGGTGGGCCAGCATTGCCGGTAAAAACCGAGAAGCCAGCACGTCGGAATATCTTGGGCAGGAAGCAATCATTTCTTGGCAGAACACCCCAAATTCATCAGGAATTTTATTTACAGGTGTCCACGCAGACACTCACATTCCTGGCCCCGACACGGCCGTGTGTGGAGGCCTGACATGCCCATCACCGGGATGCTGGAGGATCCAGCGACAAGCGAGTCCTCCTGCAACGTGCGGGGACTGCTCTGTGCCCCCAGCCTGGTGCTGCTGGGAGGGGGGGGTCTTGGAAAAGGTGGATGAAATACTGGGGTTGTGGGGAGCAGCTTTCCTGGGCTCGGGGCAGGGCTTTGCGGGAAGCCCGAGGTGCTGGACACGGGCAGCCCCGTCGGCATCGACGCCGGGGAGGAAGCGGCGACAGCGGGAGCGGGACAGGCTGGTGCCTCCCTGCGCCAGGAAGGAAGCAGCGGAGCGGCTCAGGCCTGCAGGGCTTTCCAGCTCCGGGAGCACAAGCCGTTGTTCCACTGTGGAAAACACAGCGCTTCCTTGGGATCCCCCATCCCGGCTCAGCCCTGGAGCGGGATCCTGCCGTCGCCCTGGGGCGCCGGATGCAGCCCCGGAGCCGACTCTGCAGAGGTGCCGGCCCGGAGCCAGCGGCCGGCCAGGGCTTTCCCGGGAAGCCGGGAGCCGTGCACGCCGGCAACGCTCGGCAGAGCCCTGTCTGAGCGCAGAGCCAGCAAAACTGAATTTTAAACAGCCCAGTTGCAAATCAGAGCCTCCGGCTGACAGCCCCGCTGCTGCTGCGACCGCGATGCTAAAGCACGGCCGCAAATATCGCAGTGCTGTCTCCTTCCCCGGAGACTCCGCGTCCATGAACGGAGCTGGAGATTGATGCTCCCCTTGGACGCGAATGCTGGGAGCGGGCTATGAGGGCGCATTGGGGGTCTCCTTCCCTCCCGGGTGCAGCCGAGGTGTTACTGCCCGCCCGTCCCGCATCGCCCCGCGTCACCCCATGTTGCCCCGTCCCACGTGTCTCCGCTCCCTCTGGCCTCTCCTGCACGAGAAAAGGCTCCCAGGGTCTCTCTAGAAGTGCTGCACGGCAGCGAATTGAATTATTTAGTGTCTCTATTCTTTAATAAACCAAATTACGTATTTTTTGATTGAGAGCGCCCACTAAATAATTCATCGCTTTGCATTTCTCTGTTTGACTGACTGTGATGGCGAATTACCAAAGAACAAGCAAACCTGCTTGTCGAGGGCTAAATTATTCTCACTTACGTTTTTTCAGTGTTTTTATTATGTGCAATAAAAGCCGCTAAGGAGAGAGCTGGCCAAACAACACCCGCGGCTGAAACGCCTCCCTTGGCTGTGCCCCTCCCCAGGGAGATTTTTGGGGATTGCAGCAATGCTCAGCGCTGGGATGGGATCCTCCCGACCTTCCCGGGGGCTCGGGGCACGTCGCACTGCGGCGGCAGCAGGGTTGGGGACACTGAAGACCCTAAACCGTCTCTTGCCCAGGCTTGTGTCCGTGCTGGCTGGGAAATGGGCCCATGGAGGTGGGTGCCCACCCACCCGCTCAGGGCACCCGTGGGGGGTTTTCCCAGGGCTGAGCAAGGGGCAGAACCGCAGAGCCAAATTTTGGACCCTGCTGGAGCTGAGGGCTCTGAAAATAAGCCAGTCACTGGCATGGGGATGGGGATGGGGGGGGGGGAGATGTGGGGCCAGGGAGGTGACCGAGTCTCGTGGGTCTCTGTGGGGCGCAGACACAGCCCTTTGCACCTCTGAGCGCTCTGCAAAAGCCCCACAAGCAAAAGTGCTGCCCTGGGCCGGGCTGGGGGTCCAGGCACGAGGGGAACTGCCATTTGGGGGGCTGAGGATCTGGGGGTCCAGGCTTGGGGGCCAGGCTGGGGACCCTAAGGGGCTGGGGGGCTGAGGAGGGCTGGGGAGCCAGGTTGGGGGTCTGGGATGAGGGGCTGGGGGTCAGGGCTGAGGGAGCTGGGGGTCTGGGCTTGGCATCTAGGCTGGGGACCCCAAGGGGCTGGGGGGCCCCCCCACACTGTGCTCGCCGGAGGCTGCTCGCGCTCCGAGCGGGCTTTCGGGCTGGAGCAGACGCGTGTTGCCCGCTAAAAAAAAAAATCATAACGCAGCCCCGGGCTGGTGCCCTTCGGCAGAATCTGCATTAACCCGAAGACGGATGGTGCCTGCAATGCTGTGCGACTGCCCATCACTCACCGGCCGGCACTTCGGTGCCTGGAGCGGCTGGGGACGAGCCCTCACCCGCATCCTCAAGCAGAAAGAGGCGGCTGGCGAAGGGCTGCAGAGGAGCAGCGACTCTCGGCGATGCCGTTGCATTTACCGGGGGCCGTAAAAGCGGCAGAGGATGCTCACGGCCGCGCTCGGGGGATGCTCGGGGACGCCGGGGGAGGTGACGCTGCACCTCGAGGGACGCTGTGGGTGACAGGGGTGGTGCGGAGGGGCCCAGGCTGGTGGGCACTGCTCGCTGCTGCACAATCCTGAGCGTTCAGAGGGTCGGGGGCTCCCGCACGCCAGGGCCCAGGGCGCATCCGGAGCCGGCCGTGATGCCGGTGCCTCCCTAGCCCTACCAACACCTGCGCTGACGGTAACGTATTTTACTCCTTTTATAGCCTGGCTGTCGCCGCGTTGTGCTGGGGCTGGGAGAAGCAATAGGAAATAAAAATTACCTCTTTGCCTAGGGAAAGGACGCGCTGTGTAAATGAAGCATTGCGTATTCATCACGATACAAAGTGCTCCGGTGCAAATTCGCACTGGCCATTTCGGGCTCCTGGGGAGATGGTGGTGGGAGAGGTGCCCCCCTCCGCGGGCTGTGCGATGAGCTGCGTCCAGCCCCAGGCCATGTGTTGCGATGAACTGTCCCTTCATCGGTTGTGTGTTGAGATGCGCTGTGTCCCGCCGTGGGCTGTTTGATGGGCTCAGCTGTGTCCCTCGATGGGCGGTGAGATGTGCTGAGCTGTGTCCTTCCATGGGCTGTGAGTTAGGCTGAGCTGTGTTGATCCATGGGCTGAGCCATGTCCTCCATGGGCTGAGCCGTGTTCATCCATGGGCTGAGCCATGTTCATCCATGGGCTGAGCCGTGTCCTCCATGGGCTGAGCCATGTTCATCCATGGGTTGAGCCATGCTCATCCATGGGCTGAGCCGTGTCCTCCATGGGCTGAGCCGTGTTCATCCATGGACTGAGCCGTGTCCTCCATGGGCTGAGCCGTGTCCCTCCATGGGCTGAGCCATGTTCATCCATGGGCTGAGCCGTGTTCATCCATGGGCTGAGCCGTGTCCTCCATGGGCTGAGCCGTGTTCATCCATGGGCTGAGCTATGTTCATCCATGGGTTGAGCCATGCTCATCCATGGGCTGAGCCGTGTTCATCCATGGACTGAGCCGTGTTCATCCATGGGCTGAGCCATGTTCATCCATGGGCTGAGCCGTGTCCCTCCTGGGCTGTGTCTTGGGACAAGCCACATCCATCCATGGGCTGAGCTCTGCTTCCCCCTCCTCCTTCTGCCCTGGTGCCCCCCCTTGCCCGCCGAGCTCCCTGCCTCCCCCTTGTCCTGCACCCCGCGGCTCTCCCCGGTGCTGCCGGAGGGCACGGCCACGGCGTGCCACAGCCTGGAGGAGCCGGGATGGGTGCTGCCACCCGGGCACAGCCATTACAGGGCCCAGGCCAGGCGGGCACAGCGCAGCCACCCCCGGGATGCCCACTCACGGGGTGACGTGACCCCGCTGCGCACGTGCCAGCAGGGCAAGACGGGTGGGGAGAGCTGCCGCTGAAAAGCCACGGGTGCTGTGCGAGCAGGCAGGGAGGCTGCCAGGTCGTGGGTGCAACCCCGCGGGTGCACGGGACGGGCGGACAGAGCCTCGCTGTGCGCGGGACTCCCGGTGCGGGGCCGCGCTGGGGACGGGAATGCGCGTGAGCGTGGCCCGAGGGGGACGGGGCCAGCGTCCCGGTGCACGCGGCGGGGGCGGAAAGGCACGCGGCTCCGCGAGAAGCAGAGAAGAGCAGGCAGGTAACGTGTGTAATCCAGATATATTTATAGGATTATTTTTCCGAGATTAGCACAGGATATTAGAAAGGTTATAAAGTAACATCGACGTTCGTTGTCTCCCTTTATGTACATACAAGAACACAGCACAACAACACGGACCGTCCTCTGCCCTGCCCCGCTGCCCACCCCTCGGCGTGTTCAGAGCTCAGTACAAATATGGCTTTCATGGTCTATTGAGAGTTCAGTGCCGGCCGGGAAGCATCCAGAGCCTCTCCGGGGGCTGCCGCTGCCCTGTCCCCCGTGGGGTGTCCCGTGGCCCTGCCTGTGGCCCTGAGGGATGCTGCTGTTTGGGGGGCCCGGTGCTGCACCCCCCCACTGCTGCCCTCCGTGTTGGGGACGGCTCTGCCTCCGCACCCGACCCCAGCCCCAACCCGCTCCTCTTGTCTGGGGGTTGCTGGTCCATCCCTGGCTGAAGAGCAGCTTTCCCAGTTGATTTCTGGCCCTGATCGCCATGTCTGTGCCCAGAGGAGATGTCCCCATGTCCCCACGTCGGTGAGCCTGGCCACACTGGGGCCCACCAGCCCTCGCCGGAATGGAGACGATGGGACCAGAGCATGGAGCACCATCCTGCAAAGCAGCAGCGCCGACCCAGGGCCTGTGCACGCAGGGAGCAGAGATGGAAGGGGGCAGATCCAGAAAAGGGGTGCTCAGGTTGGCAGAGGGCTAAGCAGGAATTAAAACGCCTGGCCACAAAATGTGGCCAAGCTGGGCCATCGCTTTGCTGGAGGACTTGGTCTCACCTGGGGTAGGGGGTCTCAATGCTCATTTGGACGTCCACACGGCTGTCAAGGAGGCCTGGGCGGCAGCCAAGAGGCCTCCCCCCAGGGAGGATGCTCTCCAGGACCGGCCGTGGGCACACGGACCTCATGGGCTGTCCAGTGAGGGTAGACCTGGTGGCAGATGGCGGACAGGGCTGGAGCTCTCCTGGAGACCCACCAGCCTGGCAGCGGGAGTCCTTTGGTCCAGAAGTGGCCACCCAGGTTTGACGAGGCAACTTGTGTCCTGAACCATTCTGCCAATGCAGTGACATTGCCTGGCCTTCACCTCCTCCCACCAGTGACATGGTATGTCCCCTCCCCTCTCCACACCCGCAGCATGGTGTACCCCACCACCAGCTACGCTAGTGACATGATGTATCCCATCACCCCCTGCACTGGTGATAAGGTGTACCCTATCTCCCCCCACACCTGTGACACGGTGTATCCCACCACTCCTAACAGCAGTGACATGGTTCATCCCGTCACTCCCCACACGTGGTGCAGTTACACCCATCATCTCCCCACCCTACTGACGTAATGTATCCCGATGCTTCCCCATCACACTGACACGGTGTAGCCCATCCCCTGTCACACTAGTGACACAGTGTAAACCACCACCTCCCTACGCTCGTCACGTGGTGTATCCGCTCATCTCCCACACTAGTGACATGGTATATCCCTATCACCTCCCCACATTTCTGACACAGGGTTCACACTGAAGCTCATGAGATGATGTCTCCCTGTCCCCTCTCATCCTCACGGCATGGCACAGCCCATCGCCCCATCACAGCCAAGAGACACGGCAGCTCATCAGCCCCTTACCCCGAGGCACGGTGCACAATGCGCTTGGCACATGGCGTCTGCCATCGCCCCTCATGCTTTTATGCAAGGTATTGCGTTCGCCCTCGCACCCACGGCACAGCACAGCCCATGACACCTCACAGTTGCTATGTCCAGTCATAGCCTCCCCTTCATGGCACAACGGATCCCATCAGCCCTCACACGTGCTACACAGCATGTCATCCCTCCCACTTGGGACACGGTGTAGCTGACCATCCCAACACCCTGCGTCACAGTCCTGGGGTATCCTATTGCTCGTTATCCCAGCACTCTGCTGTGTCCCATCGCCCCACAAACCTAATGTGATTATTCTTAAACAAACGTCGTCATTCTGTTATTTCGTAACATGGTGGATCCCATCACCACCTCATACACTACATTTTTATTCTACCTCCTGCACTATTAAGGTATATCCAATCGTCTCTCACACTTGTGACATGGTGTAGCTAACTCACCTTTACACGCACGACCCAGTGTATCCCAGCACTGCTCACACTTGCAACATGGTGTATCCTAGCACACGAAATGCTCAATACAGGGTGTATCCCACAAGCATCCAAAACACTCAATACAGGGTGTATCCCATCATCTCCCACATGTGCAACATGGCCGTGACACAGTCACGGTATGGTGTAGCTCATCACTCCTCACACTCACAACAGTGTAATCCATCACTGCCTTTGCTGCTGGCACAGTGAATCCCACTGTCCCTCAGATGCACAACGCAGTGCATCCCATCACCCCAACACACAACAGTGTAACCCGTCATGTCCCCCACTCACAACCGTGTTTACCTGTTGTTCTTCACACTCATGACATGATGTATTCATCACCCCCAAATACGCAATGCATGGTGTATCCCACCATCTCGCAGACTCACAAAATGGTGCATCCCACATCTCACTCCTGTGACATGATATATTGTCTCATACATGCAACACGGTTTATCCACAACACTCGCAACATGGTTTTTCTGATCACCCCTCCCACTAGCAGCATGATGCACCATCACTTGTGACACAGCGTTCACCATCAGCCCTCATGCACCATGATGTATCCCATCACTGCCTCGTAGTCTTGAGATGGTGTCTCCATCACCACCCTATACTCATGACGTGGGGTATCCATCACTCCTCACACCTGTGACCTTGTCACCCCTCATACTCATAACATGGGTGTCTCTACTACCCTTACAACTATGGCACAGATCATCTATCACTCCCTTGCGTCTACAAAAGCCCTTTGGTTCTTGCTTGCACACACAGCCTCGGCGTTGTGTGCCTCCTCTCACCACTTTTAGATGTCTGCAGTCATGACCCGACCTTTCACTGAGCCTTTGCAGTCAGGGGAGGGGAACGGGTCCACTCGGGGTGAGGCTTGGCCCATCCTTAGCTGATGTCTGCAGGAGGCAGTGGCTCCAGCCACAACATGCTGCCCATGCTGGGTCCTCCCCTCTCCATGGGAAATGTCTGCACTGAGCACCACTGAAGGGGCTGGGAGGTTTCCTGTGACTTCTGTTATGACATGGGATCTGCATGAAGGCCAAATCCTGATTTCCCTGACTACATGAAAAAGGTGGCTGAGGTTTGTTCCTGGTGCTTGGAAGCACTGATGATGTCTGTGCTGGAGCTCGAGCAAACACAGAAGCCAATTTCCCAGGTGTGCTACAGCTGTCGGCGTCCGGCGGATGGTCTAGGGAAGGGGATACTTTGCAGCCAGCTGGACTCTTGGCTCAGGCACCCAAGATAGCAGCAGCGACAACCGCCTGCACCAGCCCTCGAAGCAGCTCTGGAGCGGCAGTGCTGGAGCCAGGCAGCTGGAAAGCCCATGTGCTGCTTGTGGTATGCTGCTTCTAACGGGGCACAATCTCACTTTCTAACCTTAAATACCCGAGTCCCTTTTTTCAGGAAGATGTAACCAGTTAACCCCTCTCCCTTGCAGACCCCCAGCGGGGAGTGGGTTTTGGTAATGATCTACACCGTGTAGACTTATAATGAGATTAAGTTGTATTTGAAAACACGTCCTTACATTTTTATTTTAAGGAATTAAGTCTATTCAATAGTGGATGTTAAAGAGCTTCAGAGTAGCATCAGATCACACATTCATACATGCTCAGGTGTGCAGTGAAATAGTTAACAGCATCGACATTTGCAGTGTTATCTCTCACAGCAACGTTAGCATCCCTTGAAACGAGCTCAGAGCTACTGTCTCGGACTCTCTGCAGACCCAGGCACGTCTACATGGGCTGTGTACAAGCAAGATCCTTCCTGCATGAGTAACTCTTCCAAAAATGAGAATAAAAAGGAGCACAGCTGCGAGATGGCTCTGCCCATCCTCCTCTCCTGGCTTGTCCCCCGCATTTTGGGACACCGCACTCAGGAAGGGCTGCGTCAAGACCAACGTCCTCCTCCAAACAGATGTAAAGGGAGGAACAAAATGGGGAAAACCACAGGTTTTCTTCACCATGTGTGATAAAAACTCTACGCATTTCTTTCTCAAGGTGCTTAATATCCTGTTGCCTGTGTGCTCCTGACAGACAAGTTAGTTGTAGTGAATCCAGTCACATCTCTGCATGTGAGACAAATGCTACCACATCATTCATTCATACCCCCAACACCTGTAGCTGTGCCCAACCCCTTCCTCACGTCTGCTTGGCCCCAGGGCACCCTGCAACCCAGCGCTGCTTTTGGCTTCCCAGCACCAGCCCTGTGCTCTGCGGCCCCATTACCCTCCTTCCAGCACCACGCGCTCCGGGAAGGCTTCCTGGGGCCTTTTTCTCTGTGCCATGTGCATGGATCTGTGCCTGCTCTCAGGGTCTGCACAGGAGGGACATTACCAACCCCTGGCAGGTGCCAGAGGCATCTTGTACCCCATGGCAGAGGAAACAGGCTCTTCCTTTACCTCTCAGGTGAAGTTACCCACGCCACTGCAGGCTTTGCCTCTTTCCAGGAGGGCTCTTCTTCCCCAAACACCCTGAAATCAAAGGGGTGCACAGCCAAAGGGCAGCTCCTGCAAACCCCTCATGTCCAGGCCGAGGAACGCTGGGCTGCTGGGCACGTGGGAAAACCTCATCCCGAGTGCCGGGGCATGGCCCGGCTCTCCAGGGAGGCATGGGGTATCCTGCAGACAGCTGGAGCAGACAACCCCACGCAGCTGCAATGTGCATCCCACGGATGCAGGGTTGGAGCGAGGAAAGTGGACCCCTGGGACATGTTGGAAAGGTCAGAAAAAGCTTCCGGCTTTTGTCTGACTTGGAAGAGATATGGTTTCTCCACAGGGAGGTCCCACACAGATAGGAAGCACGGCAAGCCTCCCACCGAGCCTCCACAGAGACCGCCAAAACTATAAAGACACGAAATCTGGGCATTTAGACTGCTATTGGCTGCAGCCCCTGGAGCCAGGAGGAAAACAGCCTTTTCCAAACAGGAGCTCACCAGGCCTGAGGGAACATCTCAGATGTGATGTGGAGTCCAGCACCCTGAACAGTGAGGACCGATTCCCACCCGCCGGCCTGATCTACAGCTGAATCCCACCTTCATCCCCAGCCTGGCTGAGCTCTGTCCCGGGCTACATCGAGCTGCATGTTTCTCTGTGGGGTCCCGTGCTCCTCAGCACAGCACCATACTCAGCGTCTTCTCTGGGAGGAGGCCAGGAAGGAAAAGGAGGCAGACAGGTCCAAGGAACAGACCCCAAAGGAGCCTCTCTCTGTATGTCTCTTCCCAGCCAACAGAAATCCCAGGCCTCACATCACCCTAGGCTGGTAGCAGTGTCAACCAGGTTGTTTCCAGCTCACGTCCCGTAGGGCCACTTGGCCATGTCAGCTCCCATTGCAGTCATTCTTGGGGTTTAAACTACCCTTTCCAGGGGCTCCTGGGGCCCCAGAGCTGGGCCCGGTGAAGAGGGGAGTCGTGATGGCCGCAGGCCTGCTAGATCTCCCGGCTCTGCCTTGTGTTCCCGGTGCAGGTGGCCTCCTGCACTGAACATCTCAATAGATGGTTTAATTGATGTTTTCAATCTGAGAATTTGCAACTTGGGGCTTTTCTTCAGATTTGCCCCCAAGCCCCTGCCCTCCCCCCTCCCGCTGGGGTGGGAACGGGGAGCTGCAGTTGCCCAGCAGCTCCCAGTCTCTCCGGGGGCCTCAGCGGTTCCCACCCTGGAAGCTCACCCCCCTTCACACATCTATCACACGAGGACAGCTCTCCTCCCGAATGGACATTGTTTGACAAGAACCACCAAGGATAAAATCAGTGCAGGGTCCCGGGGTCCCACCCCGCTTGCCCCGAGCTGCACCCCCAAAGGCGACGCGTGCTGAGCCCTCAAACGCAGAGATGCTGCCCATTAGCATCCCGCTCCGGGCGTGCACAACCCTGGGCTGTCTGCCGCGCCGGGGGCCCATGGCACTCCCCCGTCCCCAGCCCAAGGGCAGCGCCGGGCGTTCGGCTTGGGGAATCATGCAGCAGCCAAGCCTGGCAGGGAGTGATGGGGACACGGGTCCCAGCTCTTGTGGGAGGCACGAGGCAAGGGATGGTGACAGAGAGGCCACCCGGGTGCCTGGAGCTTGTGCCAGAGCCTGGAGCTGATTTTATCCTTGGATGTAAAAGAAACCAAAATGGAGAGAAACAAAGGGAAGAGCTACATTGACCCCAGCCCAACATCCCAACCAAGGGCCCAAAGCAAAGAGCAGCCACGAAACCAAAGCAAAGGTCCAAAGGAAGAAGGAAAGTCGCTCACTCACTGGTTGGTCTGTGTTTAGTGCGAGCGCCAGTCGCAGGGATGGAGGTGCAAGCAAGCAAACGGGGCCGGGGCTTTCGCTGTTCGTAGTAATAACGTTTTGTACAAGTTCAAGAAGCATCATGTCTCAGGCCGGTCGCTCTCTGCTCTCTGTCCTGCCATCCCTCTGTCCGTCTGTCTGCCCATCCTGGGCGCGAGAGAAAATCTGTTGGGTCGAGTTGGGTTTGTGGTCTGGTTTCCATTTGCATTGGGGTTTGTTGGCTCCATTTCTCGCCCTCTCCGACGCTCCTAGATGAAATACTCCTTCTTGTCATCGCCGCTGGCTTGGCCGCCCTCTGCATTGATGATGGCCGTGTCTGCGTCGGGGGCATCATCCGACCCCTTGGCCTCATGGGTCAGGTAGGTACCTGAGCAGGGAGAGAGCGTGCAGTGTCACGTGCTGATCACCCTCCCAGTGCCATGCTCCCACACAAGCAGGTAAAAGCCCGGCTGCCTGCAGGGGCCCCAGTGGCAACCCAGTGGTTGCTGGAAAAGGCACTTCCAGCCTGCTGCAAAAATGGAGGCAAGAGGAGAAAAATCCTTTGGATTTGCCCTGAAATGGAAAAGTCACTGGTTTCCCCGGGACAAACCCTGCCCAGGGGTTGTTTCTCACCTGGGCTGCTCAAAGCTTCCGCTGTCATCTGGAGCCAGAAGTGAAACTGCCCCCAGCTTTGCAGGCAGTTGCACTCAGCTGCATTTCCAGGTGCACCTCCTGCCCTCCCCGCCATCGGGCTCGGCCCTGCTGCTGGCAGAGGGCTCTGCCCCTCCCTGCATCCCTGTCCCTGTTCCCCATCAGAAAACTGAAATGTTTCTCTGCAAAACGACAGTTTGCAAAGAGAAGTTTTCAGGTTTGGGGATGCCTGCAGAGAGCTGGTGCCCAGAGCCACGTGGGCCAGCACAGCGCTTGGCAGGAGGACACGGGAGCCCTCGACGCGTGGCTCCAGCTCCCGGCTCCCCCACGAGCTACGTGCCCCCGTGCCGACAGGGCAGGGGGCAGGTGCAGGCAGCTCTTCTGGGTTCGGAGGGCAGGGAGGGGGGCTCTTACTCACACATCACCTCTGCTGGGTTTTGCCGATGTCTGGATGTGACCGTCTCCCCGTGCCTTACGCATACACCTGCTGGGTGGATGAAAAGTCCAGGGATGGGGAGGTGGAAATAGTGGATAGGGTAGGAATAACAGGAGGGTCAAGGGCTCAGGGGATGGGCAGGGAGGGTAGCGAGAGAAGGGGATATGGGACGGGGCAAGCACACCACGCGGTGCAGAGACCGGGACTGACGGGATGGGCAGTCCTGGGGCTGTGGGTACCAAGCCATGTAGGAGAGGGAGAGAGGGGAGAGGGGGAAAAGCTGTCTCTGCCTGGTGCTGCCTAGTCCTGTCTGGCTCCAAGGATTTACCAGGACATCTCTGTGCTGGGGTTGGTGCCAGCACCGTCTTGTGGCCCCTGGATCTTGGAGGACTCTTTTGGCTGCGTTGGGTTTCTCCAGATAAGGGACAGGTCTGTGGCAGGCAGGATGGGCAGTAGCCCCCCTTCAGCCCTGCCCCACACTGCCCACTGACACTGGGGAAGTAGTCCGGATCCCAGGCCTGGAGAGCCCCATCCGGGATGAGAGCACACCCCGTGCTGTCGGCCTGGTATGCCACGGGGGTGGCCGATAGGCAGGGGGGTCTTGGCTATGTGCTGCCCAGGAGGAGCTTGCCCACGCCTTACCTTTGTGTCTGATCAGGTAGTGTCCCAAGACGATGAGGAGGCTGAGCAGGAGAAAGACGATGACAGCAACCACCCCACCAATAACTGCATGGTATGGGCCGGAGGTTGACGGCACTGGGCTGGCATCTGTCCACACAGAGGGAGAGAGAAAACAGAAAGAGAGAGATATACTTATAGGCCCTGCTGCATGCCAGAGGTGGGTACTCATCCCAAGCATTGCTCAGGGCCAGAGATGGGAGTCTTGGCAGGGTCCAATCCTGCTCGGCTCTGTGCCAACACAGGATGTCTTCCAGCATCACACACAGCATCCATCAGCCTGACCCCACTGCAAATGGAAAGAGCGAGCTGTAGAGGCAGAGAGCAGGGAAGAGAGGAGCCAAGATCGGAATAGAAAAGGGATGGTGCCCATAGAGGCATCAGAAGCAGCAAGGAGGGGAATGCAAAGGAGGGTGGTCCCCGTCTGCAGGTGGCTGTCTGAGCAGGTGAGTCAGTGCTGGCTTCTGTGGGGATGAGCTGAGAGATGCTGAGCCCTGAAGAGCTGCACTGAGAGCTCTGTCTGGGTGAGAAGCAAGCTGAAGAGCTTTTCTAGAGCTGTGATGAGCAAACCTAGCCTCCCTCAGTGCCCCGGCTGCTTGGGATGTCCCCCAGGGACCAGCACCTGCAAAGTGCTCTGCCACCGTACATGCAGCCCACGGTACCTCCGCCCTCAGGATCCTGCAGACCTGCAATCCCCATTGCTCTCCTGAATGATTCCTCCTCAGAGGTCTCCAGCCAGCTCCAGTCCTGCTCTGTCCTTCATAGAGGGGATTTCTGCCCAAGAAGGGGATAGGTTGAGAACATGGCTCTGCATGAGGAATCCATGCCTGAGCCAGGCTTTGCTCGCTCTTCCTTTGTATCCTGCCAGTATGAAGGTGATGAGCAGACTTGCACAGCAATGTGCTGCACCACAGGAGGTGACAGGCAGGCATCCTCAGGAAGGCGGTCCTGGCACCGTGCTATGCCCTCTTCCTTTTTGGAGATGGAATCCAGACAGTCACGGTGGAGAGAATCCAGCCAGCAATTGCCAGTCCCAACCAGCTGCATCTCATAGCTGAGTCCACAGCAGGGTCCTGGCATCTGCCCTGCCTGGGTGGCACTTTGTGTTTGGGAATGTGGAATGGCACCCCATGGCAATGTCCCCTCTGCAGGGACAGCAGCACTTGGGCCAGGCGGAGATGAACTGCTCAGAGCCAAGCTAGGAAGCTCCTGCCTGTGTGGGGCAGAGTGTATCTTTGTGGCAGCCTGTACCCAGGGAAAAGCAGTCTCATGCTGAACTGGGTGAAGGTGTTTGGCATCTATTACAGGGACCAAACCCTCCTACCATTCAGTTCTCATCCTCCCAGCTCAGCTCCAGGGTTGAAAGAGCCAGAGAAGTATTCAGAGGAGAAGGTGTTTGTACAGGACAGCGTGGAAGAAAGAACAGAGGAGGCAACAGGAAAGAGGGATGACATTTCACACAGACACAAGGCATGGTTTGCAAATCAGGGACAACCACTACAACAACCTGCCACGCAACAACACTCCAGCCAAGAGCATGGGGGTGTCTGCCTAAGGAGACTCAGGGTGTGGGTGAGTGGCCCAGGAGAAAAGCAGCTCCCTGCTGGACTGGATGACACTTCCCATGGAGCAAGAGGGATGCATGAGGGCATTTCCATCCTTCACGCCTCCTGGCAGTAGTCTACATTAATGGGATAGGAGCAGAAGGTTGGGTAGCAGAGACAGGGAAGGGCAGGAAGGACAACTGTGCAGCCCATGGTCTCACTCCTTGACCTCTTCTGCCGTGGAAATGCGGCATACCACCATCTAGAAGTGCTGGCCCTGGTGGGAAGGTAGCTGCTGAGTCCTGACACACCAAGAAGCAGCCAAACTAGATCAGGCCCTGGCTGGGCACCTGGGATGTGGCAAGGGTCTCCCTGGCCCATGGGTTGGGCAGCAATCCTCCTGCAGACCTTCTGCTGGGCTGGGGAGCAGTGGGTCCGTAAAGAGAGAGAAAAGGAGCTTACGGTACCTTGGACAGGAGCTGGAGTGAAGGATGAAGCGGTGGCCATGGTAGCATGAGAGATGGGCTGGGAAGGGCCTGGCGGAGGGGCTGGAGTGGAGTGAACGTGTGGGGTGGGGAGCTGGGAAAGATCTGGGGAGGACAACAAAAACAGAGGGACACAAATCAACCCCTCGGAGAAGCCTAGGTGTGACAGAGCCCATTCAAGGAGGCCCCAGCTCCCCGCAGCTCCCAGCCTGGCTCTGCCCCTGCACCACTCAGCCCTCTGGGCTCACCCTGGCACAGAGCAGCCCAGGGGACATCTTGCCTGGATGATAGGGACAGCAAGTCCTGGCCTGCTGGGCACCCATCTTTCTCAGAGGCTCCTTCCACCACCCCTTTCTCAGTCACGCTGTCCCACAGGTCCCACCCGACTCTGGTCTGAGCCTGCTCCTTGGACAGCCCTCACAGCCTTGCTCCTCCCTTCCTGCCACCATCCTCTCATTCTCTGATAAAACCCACCTGGGAAAGCACTCCTGTGGATGCTTTCCTCCTCTCTCTTTGACCTGCCGGGTGCCTAAGCATCCCCCAGCAGCCTCTTCCTCTGAGAACAGCTCCTGGGCTCCACTGGGTCCCCTCCTGCGTGGGATCCCAGGGCTGCTAAGGCTGGTAAGTGTCACCTGCCACAAGGTCCCACCTACACTTTCCTAGGCACATCCTTAGGACCGCTCTGTCCCTGCTCCCCCTCACTGCAGACCATGACAGCTTCGGTGGCAGGCAGGCTCAAGAGGGCTCAGCCGGGCAGGGCAGATGCTCTGGTGACGGTGCCCGAGATCCGAGTGTCTCTGGGAAAAAAGAGGGGGATTTGAAAATGGGAACTAGGCCCAGATGTGGAGGTCCTCTGCCAGGTGCTGTGAGACCAAGCAGGTGGATGACACCAGTGTTCTGGGTGCTGTGTGCTCATGGATGGGTGCCGAGCACCCTGGATGTTGCTGTGAGAACCTGTTGGTTGCAGAGCACCTTGCGTGCTGTGAAGTCATGGCTGGGTGCTGAGTACTCTGGGTGCTGCTGTGTTCATGGCTGGGTGCAGAACAGGGATGGGTCTGCATCCCGGACACACCAATTACAAGAAGGACCAGAGTTCAGCCCAGCTTGCAGGAGAGCTCCAGTCCACCCAGCGCCCTGAGCTAGGGCTTCGAGAGGAACCAGCTCCCTATGGAGACCCCTGCACCCAGGGGTGACAAGGGGGGTGGTGAAGCCCCAGCAAGGGCAGCCTGAGAAGGGTGAGAAAAGACTGAATGTCCTCTCTGTCGAGGCTCAGTGCAAAAGTAGTGCCAGGGAAAGCAGGTATGGGCCAGGGAGGATGGTGGGCAGCAAACACAGTGCCAGTCCAGAGCGATCCCAGTGCCTCCCACAGCAACACCCCCCCAGGCTGGCAGGGTCCGGTGGCTCCAACACCCCGGGGCTCTGGCCATGAGCAGCACAGGGAGACAGAGGGTGAGAGGGGAGGAAAGGCTGGGGCATTTAAGGGCTCATCCTGGGCAGGCAGAGGGAAGAGGGACTTAGCAGGGTGGTGCGCCTGAGGAACAACTGCTGCCATGCGCATTCTCTACCCCCAGCCGTGTTTGTAGGTGAAGGATGTTGAGTGCGCCTGAAACAGGAGGGGAGGGAAGGGGAAGCAAAAGGGAAAGGGAAAGGGAACAGCTGTAGCACACAGGAGGATTGGAGTGGAAGGTGGGAAGTCTAAGGCTGATGGAGGGGACAGAGATGGCAAGATGTTTTGTAGAAGAGGTGGACATCCCCAAATCCAGGACCAGATGCCCCTTGTAAGGCAGTGGGGGAACCAGCTCCTACCAATGCTGGAAAGCCGCAGGGCAAGGGGCTGAGTGCTGAGCACAGCGAACCTGGGGTGGGTCAGCACAGCCCCTGGCCTCCCAAGCGGCCCTGGCCAGGGAAGGGTCCGAGGGCTGGAGAAATACTAACAGCCCTGCACAGCACACAGCTCTGCTCCACGTGCACCACACAGCACTCAGACGCAGGCAGGGCTCAGCGACAGCGAACACAGCGCTTGCAGCAGCAGAGCAGATCCAGGAGCAGGGAGAGGTGGCAAGGGGACAGTGGGCAGCAAGGAGGGGGTGACACATGGGGTGACAGCAGACGCTACTCTTTCCCACGCGAGGATGGATGTCAAGTGTTGTGAGCCATTTTGGGGGCACAGGACAGCAATGCAAGCCCGCAGCTCTGGCAGTTCGGGGTAAGCCATGGGGCCTGTCTCCAAAAGCTCGGGACACGGCTGTCAAGAAACCCTGCAGTTCAGAGGGGTAGTGCCATCAGGAATCTTGTTTAGCTGCATGGTGTGGCGGACCATGGCATAGATAACGTGGAAGCTTCTTTGCCTGTGACCTACTCAGGTCCCAGAGGCTCAGCTCAGTCCTGCCTGTGGCCCCCTTAATCCCCCGCTTGCACCCTCTCCCTCATGCAGTAGGAGGTGATAGGGACTGAGCTCAGTCTGGGCTGGGCTGTGTCCCTGCCTCAACCCCTCCTGGAGCTGCTCTCTGCCCCTGGCCTGGCTGCTTGGCCCTGACCAGCAGCTCTGTACAGTGCCTGGTGGGACCAGGTGTCCCCTCCTTATGCCGTGTCACATGTAGAGGGGAGAAAATGGCTGAGGCTGAACACCAGAGCAGCCCGAAGGGGCTGGGGTGAGGGCTGGCTCCAGGCAAAGATGGAGAGCAGCAGGGAAGGACGCGGCAGGAGTCTGGACACGTCTGGAGGAGCTGGGGATGCAGCGCTCCTGGGGATGCAGCGCTCCTGGGGATGCTCAGCGCCTTGCCAGTGAGCGCGCTGGGACCCCAGCCACGCGCGTGGTCCGAGCACCCACCCTGTGCCGCAAAGCCCCTCTCACACCACAGCCCTCCTGGGCAAGAAGCCATGTCCACGCGTCCCTCCGCGGGGGAAGCAGTCGGGATGGAGGTGCTGTGCCAACTATCTCCTGGGAGGAGCCGGGTGACGCAGGGTGCCCCGTGGTCCCACTTACCACTGACATCGAGGTTGTACTTGGCCACGACGCTGCCCATGGAGCTGGTGGCCGTGCAGACGTAGGTGCCGCTGTCGCTCTTGTTGAGGAAGGGGAAGAAGAGGACGCTGTCGGAGCTCAGCTGCAGGGGTGTGTCGCTGCCTTCCTTCTCCCACAGGAACTCCTGGGGGCTGCGGAGCGGGATGGGGGTGAGACGCCTCTCCCTCCCCAGAACCTCAGGGCTGGTGGGTGGGGGGCTGGGGCAGAGCAGAGCCACTGCCTGAGCAGTGAGAGGGGGGTGAAGGCATGGGAATATTTAAGCAGAAGGAAGACACCCATTTTAGATGAGCTATGGTGCATTCACAGCTCCGGTGAGAGGACAGAGCAGGCCATGGGGACTTCACCTGTCCTCCCCATGGTGCCCAGTCCTGCCTGGCATCGACGCAAACCCACAGTGCCCTGCCCTGAACCCAGACTGCCCTAATCTGGCCCCACACTGCCCTGGTCTCACCCCACACTGCCCTGCTCTGGGCCTGCACTGTCCTATCTGCAATACCCTGCTCTGCCAGTGCTCTGGGGAGGCCTAAGTGGCTGCTTTGGTTCCCCGGCAGAGTGAGGACGGGTCGGCCAGGGCCCAGGGATGCGGAGCTGGAGGGAGCAGGAGGGCCTTACACGGGGTTGCCCTGCCCGTCGCACTGCAGCCGGAGCTTCTCGCCTTCCCGTGGGTACAGGGGATGCGGCTCGATCTTTGCCGTTGGCTTGTCTGCATATAGAGAAGAGACACAGATAAATGACAGCCTGCCCCTGCCCCACACCATGCAGGGGCCCTGCTGGCATCCCCAAACCCTGCCCCTGTCCCCAGAGCCTCTCCGTACGCCGGCCCTGCTCCTGCGTGCATGGGAGGCTGCTGGCAGCAGCGTGAGCACACCTCTGTGTGTGGTGGGCCCAGCAAGCCGTTGGGATGGGGGGGGCAAGAGGCTTGGGGGGTGCCATGCAACAGTGTGGTCCCCATGTCCCCCACCCTATCCCCATGGGGGGACATGCAGGATGTAGGAGATGGTGCAAACACATCTCAGGGATGACACAGGCAGGTCTCGGGCAGATAGGCACAGGCAGGGCAGGGGGGATGGTGCAGACAGGACTTGGGGAGATGGGGACAGGCAGGATGCGGGGGACAGGGACGGGCAGGACACAGGGAGGGAGCAGGCAGGACTCAGGCGGGTGATGCAGGCAGGGCATGGGGGATGGAGAGGCAGGGGAAGCCTGGGGCGTGCATGTGCAGGGGAAGCATCTCTGCAGCATCCACGTGTGAGCTGTCTGTGAGTGTATGGGTTGTGAGGAAGAGTGTGCGTGTGTGTGTGTGCACGCGTGTGCACGCATACGTGAGGGCTGTGTACACATACAGCAGGACTCAGTGCATGTGTGTCAGGACTGTGTGTGAGTGTGCGCAGCAGGGCTGTACGTGCGTGTGTGCATGCACAGCCGCATGCATATGACAGCTGCCCGTGGTGATGCTGAGGCTCTTGTCCCCTCCTGCTCTCCCAGCTCTGTCCCCCATCCCTATGGCCCTGTCCCCTTGCCCCATGTAGTCCTGTCCCCCCATCCCATGTGTCCCAGTCCCCCCACCCCTGCATGCCACGTACAGTGGACCTGCAGCTTCTGTGTGGTCGACCTCTCTGTGTTCTGCAAGGACTCGTGGTCCACGGTGCAGGTCACTTCAGCATCGTTGTCCTCCTTGGTGACCCGGAACTCCACCCGACTGCTCACAGTGAAGGTCTTCCCGTTGGGGTCCTCTACCACCTCGGTACCTTCATCTGTGGGGACAGGAGGGACCATTGGAGGGGATGGGATTATAGGGCACAGTCCCCCGGCAGAGGAATGGGGCTGACATGCTTGTTGAGCAGAGGACACTCTGTCCCTATCCTGTGGTGGATGGTAGCATGGGATGCCACTATGGTCCAGTGCTGGGCACATCTGCAACCCCTGGTGCCCCATTTGCCTCCCTCCTGCTCCCAGCTACCCCACTCCCTTGGGGCACAGCCCCACTGCTTGGGCACCTACCCTTCAGCTCCTTGTTGCCCTTCCTCCACCGGAGCTGGGCTGCGGGCTTGCTGCCAGAGGACCGGCAGGTCAGCCGGGCTATCTTCTCTTCATCGATGGGCTGCTCATGGCCGAAGATTTGGGGTTTCTGGGGGATTCCTGGTAGAGGAGGCAAGAAACCCAACAGTTTATTAGCTCCGTTGTGTGCCACTATCTAGAGATGGTTACACGCACACAGGCACGCTGACAGACACGGCAAGGATGTGTTTGTTATAGGTCAGGACACACGGGGTGGCAGAGGTGTACGTAAGGAGGATATCGCACGCAGGGCAAAGCAGGTAGGAAGCTGGGAGCAGGCAGGAGTAACTGCTGCTTGCGGCTTACCTAGCACGGTGACAAGAGCTTTGGCAGTCCGCACGGGCATGGTGAAGATAGAGCAGGTGTATTCACCCTCATCCGACAGCACCACATCGCTGATGCTGATGGTCAGCTCATTCGGTGTGGACTTCTGCAGCTGGATCCTGTTATCTCGCAGGGCTGGGAGAGGAGGGACAGCAGGGCGAGTGGCAGAGGCTCAGTGCCGCCGGGACCCTCCACTGGGTCATGTTTTAACCCAGCAGCAGCATCATAAGCAGGCAGCAGGAAGAAAGATCACCCTCCTAGGGCACCACCTACCCCAGCGCACCTTCCCTCTGCCCCTGCAACCCTCTGGTCTCAGGGCTTGCTCACCTCCCCTGAGGCAGCCCTCTTCCATCCCCAGCTCCCTCGCACGTACCTCGTTTCTCCCCAAAGTAGAGGGTCTGCTGGGCAGGGTTGGACCACTGCAGCGAGGAGTCATCAGGATCTTCCACCTGGCACTTGAGCACCACCGTACCACCCGCCACCACCGTCTCGTCTGACGTCGTGGGCTGGCTCTCTGGACAGAGATGGAGAAGTTAGTGGGGGCCCTGGGCATCGCCTCTCCCCACACGTGCAGGAGCATTGCTGAGGGATAGAGGAAAGGGAGAGGGTGACAGCAGCAACCCCAAAGTCCCTGGGATAAGAAAGGCTCCTGTGCTGGGCTGAATAGGTTGGGGGGCAGCGGGCACAGCCTGCTTAGGGCTAACACATTTTCTCCCTGCCCCCGTTCTGGACAGCCAGGCAGCAGGGCAGGCAGCAGGGGCAGGGGGGCTAGGTCACTCCTGGAGGGGGGCTCAGCTACCAGGTGCCTGGCTGCTCTTCATGCCAGTGGTGGTGGGGGGGCAGGGGAGGACCTGCTGCCAGGGGTCTGGCCAGATCCAGGGCAACGGTGCCTGGGATAGCCGGTGTGAGCGCATCCACATGCACATACATCCACGTGTGCTTTCACCTACACACATACATGTGCAGATGCATGTTTACATCTATGTTCACACATATACATGCAAGTGGGCACATGAGAGTGCATGTGTGGGCATAAGACTGTTGGTGTGCGCACACACCTGACCATATTGCACAGCCCTTTCAGAGTGTGTGCACACACAACACACAAGCAGGACACCTGGAGAGATGCCTGCCCTGCGCGCTGTACAGCTTTGCTGTATGTACAGGCTGGTGTCTGTGTGCACACAGTGTTCACACTTGGCACAGCTCTGCAGTGAGTGGGGCACATGTGAGTCATGCCTGTGCACGCATGTATGCACTCATGCATGCTTGTTCCTCCCCAGGAGGGAGATGTTTCTACTGTATGGGCAGCATGCTTGGAGCTGAGCCATCTCGCATGCCCTGGGGACAAGGTGCACGCTCTCACAGACATGCATTTGCCCAAAGCAACCCCATCCCCCAGCCACAACACAGCTGGCAGAAGCTGAGAGGACTGGTGGGCAGGAGCCATCCTACCGCCCTGCCATACCCAACCTGCAGCACCCGCTGGGACGGGGGTTCCCAGAGAGCTGCTGCCCTCAGGTGGCAGCTCCATGCCAACCCACACGGAAACGCGAGCATCAAGACTGGCTCCAAACAGCCCCTGGGGCTGCTCTAACACACAGACAGCTGGTGCCTGTGGGGCATGAGCGGATCCGTGCACGAGCATGGGCATGCCACAGGGCATGAGGACCAGCACCCGTGAAGGCAGCTGGGGAGGCAGCAAGCCCTGCTCCACTTGCAGGAGCAGCAAGCCAGGGCTCAGAGCCGTGGCGCCCATTGCTCCCCTCTGTGCTAGGTGCCCAGTGAGACAGGAGGCCCTGCTGGCCATCTCCATCTTTGCCTGTCATAAGCAGCTTCCTGAAGTAGGTCACTGTGTCCCTGCTGTCAAGGCTCCAGGGACACAGGGCTGCAACCAGCAGATGGGCCAGCCCTGCCAGTGGGCTGGACAGTGACAGACCCTCAGACAAGCAAAGCAGCTGCAGGGGGGGGGCCTGCAATCTCACTGGTGGGGGTCACCAAGGGACTGTAGGCTTGAAGCAATGCTTGTGAGCACCTTTTCTAGCTACTGCCCCTTGCTGCTCCTCAGTTTAGACTCTACAGGGTCCCTCCTGGGAGGGTAGCAACACTCACACATGTTGGGGTTGCTCCATCAGTTTATCAGATGGCTGTGGACTATCCCAGTACACCTGGAACATGCTCTATGGAGTATAATGATCTCATATAATGTACAGGTTATGGCATCTGATCCACAGGATGAGGTCTGCAGTCTGTGATCCACAGCTATGGGGTGTGATGTGAAGTCCATGAGCTGTGGCCCAGGTGTTAGTCAACAGTCCATAAGGTTTGGTCAGCAGTCTATGACCTGAGGTTCATCAAGATGGTCTGTACAGTGTGGTCAACAGTTCACCAGGTGTGACCATGGCCTATGGTCTCTGATCTGTGGTCCACAGCACACAGGCTGGGGGCAGTGACCTGCTCTCCATGTCACTGCCCCTAGGTGGATTTTCTCTGGCTCCTGCTCTTTCTGAGCACATCCCTTCTCCCTCTGCCTCACCCCCTTCCCACACTGCACCTCCTCAGCAAAGATGTCACATTTCACTTGAGGCTCCTTGGAGGGCTCCATGCTCCTGAGCAGCCAGCCCAAGGGCAGAGAAGAGCACCAGCAGGATCAGATAACACTGTGCCTGCCCCAAGGACAGCTATTTTGGGAAAGCTGACATGCCAATGAGCCAAGCTGCACCAGGAGAAGGGGGACACTCTCCCAGCCTGGAGGTTGCACGCCCTCCTCACCCAGCTGGAGCAAGCACCAAGCAAGTACTGTCTGCACCAGCTCCACAGAAAGAACAGGGAAAGGAAGAGGATGCTATGTGCACTTCACTTATGTGCTGGACAGTTTCATAAACTCTTTAGGTTAAATTGGTCCAGCTCCATAACCTGCCACAGACTGAGAACTGGCCATAAATGAGGCAAAGAGCTGATGAAGTCACACGGACAGAGCTGCCCACTGCAGCATCTCTTGTTCAGAAGGCAGCACTGCCTGGGGATTGACCCCAGCCAAGCTGTCACCACAAAGACGCACATCTTGGGAACCATGCACTTATGCCTAAGTTAAGTGTGGGCTGCGTGTGCGCACGAGGTCAGGTGTGACTGCACACACATCCCCCCGAGACCCAGCTCCATGGCAGCCCTGGAGGTGAAGGCAACCTGCCCCTACACAGCAGTTCTGCAGCTGTCTGGCATCCCAGGACATCCTGGCATCAATCACATTTAAGCAATGGATCAGCCTCGGGTCCCTCTGAGACTGGGGGCAATGGTGCCCAGGGTCCCTGCAGCGCTGCTGGAGACATCAGCCCCAACCCTGCCAGCTGCCAAGGCTTGGACAAACCTCCGTTCACAGCCCTGTGGGTCCTCCACCCTTCCGTGCTGTGGGCTGCTGGCTCCCAACACATGGGGACACAGCCGCAAACACCCCATCATGCTGCTTTTCCCTTGGCAAGGATCAGAGAGGGATGAGGAGGGCAGGGGGTTGAGGCTACCTGGCTTTCCAGGCCCAGACCATTCTGCTCATGCTAAGGCAAGGCCAGCCAGGGAACACGGGTGAATTCTTCCCTGCTCACATCCAGCCGGTGTGGTTATGAAAGTCTCCTAAATTTGGATTAGAATATTCCCAGGGTTGAATACTCCCTCACCAGCCCCAGTAAACTCCCATCACTAATGGTAATATTTCATGCTTGCTAGTGAAATTTTGCTCCCTTCCACGTGCCTGGATTTAATGGCCAGCCCTTAGACTCCACTCCACTCCTGTCTGGTCAGCTGAAGAGCCTCTGCTCCCCGTCCCTTTCCTTGGAGATATTTATAGGTGGTGATCAAGTCTTCCCCATCCTCCCCTCCGACATGCCGACCAGCCGCAGTGCCGGCAGTCTCGCTCCACAGCTTATTTCCAATCTGTTAATCATGACTGAAGCTTTTCCCTGATGTGTCTCCTGCTCGCTCGCACGCAGACACCGTGCCTGGCCCGGTGAGAGCTCCCCACTCACGCATGCCTCACCGGGAGCTTGTGCGAGGATCACCAGGGGACCTGTCCCCTGGGACAGTGCAACCCATGCTCCATCACAGGGGACACCTCTGCCACACCACACAAGGTGTCTGTGTCTGCAGCTCAGCCAGGATCAAGGCCATAGCTCTCCAGTCACTCCTCCCTTCTGGAGGATCTGCCTGTTGGCTTGTTTTAATTTAGTTAATGATACAGATGTAGCAGGTACAGCCATAAGTAGGGGATTAGGTCCTTCCAAGCCACTGTTGTCCAAACTCAAAGCACTCCAACTCCGATACAATTTAGGACAGGATATAAAACCCACATGGAATAGAACAGACCCGATCTCTTAATTAACACAATTACTATTATCTGCTAGAGCCCTGGCCTCATTAAGGTATTAACATAGGGAGAGATTAAACAGAGCAAGGTGTGCATTTGCCCTGGGGCAGGGGGCTAAAGCTGTGCAGCCACATGATGGCACTGGTGCCTGCGTGCTTGTGCTGCATGACACACGCAGGGCATCCTCAGACCATCCAGACTGGGCAAAAGCTGTCGGAGAGGACAACCCCAGAGACCAGGCAGGGCTGAAGCCAGTCCTTCCATCCCCAGAAACCTGCTGGTGCCTCTGGCCCACTCCCATAATCTCTTCTTGTGCCCACAATACTGCAAAAATCCATCTTGGTCCCACAGACTGGCTGTCTTCTCATAACCCCACTGAAAGCACAAGGCAGTCACAGCTTTGTAGAGCCCCTGTGTAAAGTGGGCAATCTGGGGACAGTGTCAGCATCCTGCTTGCATTCAAGCTGCCATGTCCTGTGCCAGTGCCATCACTCCACACTGGGCATCTCTGTGCCCACTTCTGCTCCTCCTTGGCCACCAGCACAAGCTGCTCCAGGCTGAGTGAGCAGGGAGCCAACACAAAACCCCAAAGAGCTTTGGAGCTGCACCCCCTGAGTCATACCTGCCTCCCCCCCACCAAGCACTGACCTGCCCTTTGAGCACCCTCACAGAGCAGGGCCAGCTCCAGACACCAGGCAGTGGTCTGCCCGCTGTGCTGTGACACAGGCCCAGAGCCAGGACAGACTCAGCTTAAGCATCTCTCACCCAGCAAGCATCAGCGCTGGGAGCAGGGGACAAGGAACCAGGCCACAGGGGTGGTGGGTTCAGGCCACACTGCCACTGGGCACCGAGATGCTGCCAGCGGCATCACTGGAGCCCAGGGAGAGGGGAAGCTGCCAGCAGCAGGACAAGCGTGCTGGCATGCTCTGGGGCAACAGCAGCTTGGGCACAACAGGTATCCCTGGGCTGAGGTGCCCTGCGGTATTGCCAGGCAGTTGCAGCCCACCTCAGGCTCTGGGTCCCCCATCTCTCCTCTGCCCAGCTCAAGCTTTCATCAGCTGAGCCTCACTCACACTTATGAGCAATAGAAGAGCCCCCTTGCCAATCTCTGCCCCCCAAACCCAGATTTAGACCCTCACCTCAGGTATGAAACCCCAGAGACTGCCTCCCACTCCCAAGGGTGTCCCTTTGGGTCCATACAATCCAGCCCCTGGGCTGACCAGAAAGGGCAGGATGAAGGAGCACCAAAGGGACTCTGCTCACTGTAAAGCCACCACAGCTCTGGCTTGGCCTTCAGCCTTACTGAGGACCTTCCTTCTCCTTCCTTTCTGTGCCCACAACTGTGACAGCTGGGGGGAACCAGGAAGCCTAGACAGAGATGGGTCTCAGACCCCACAGAGAGAAAGATGATGCTTCTGGATAGCACCATAAACCCCAAGTCTAGCTCTGGGGGAAGGGGAGCTCCTCCAGACCACCACAGAAGCCCCCTGTGAAAGCCACGCAGATACAGCCTAAGAGATGGTGGGAATCTGCCCCGAGAACCAAGCCTTGGGGAAGACTCAGGATGGGGTGCCACAACACAGAGCCAGCGCAGACAGCAGCAGCCAAGCCCTCTGCCTGCTCCCAGAAGCCTTGTGCAGGGCCCACTTCGTAGAGGGGACCCAGAACACCTCGTGCACAGCACGGGGACGCGGCCCCCGCTGCGATGGCTCCACTGTCTCCAGCAACAGCCTACACGACTCGCCGCGCCGCACCCCCAGCACGACCTAGATACTCCGCTCGCCTCTGCGCCACGCACGCTGACAGCTTGGGGGAACAGATGGGCACGGCCAGGCCGCTGCGCCAGTGCAGCTTGATTTAATTAAAACCCGCCATGGCTGTAACCTGCTGGCCCTTGACAGAAGAGGGGCACGGCCACCACATGAGCACAGCAGGGATGGGGTGGGGAGGCAGGACCCCAGGAGCAGCAAGTCCCACCACAGGGCTAGCTGGGGAGCTTCACCCATCCTGCTCCTACAATGACACGAGGGACAGGGCAGGACAAGGCCTCTGTCCCTCCTTGTTTGCTGGTCACAGCCTTGCCACCATCCTCGCACAAGATGGTAGCACTGGACTGTCTCCAGCAAAGTCAGCTGCCAGCCAGGCACGAGGACGCACTCGCAGGAGGACTCGCTGACTAAAGCTGCGGTCCCAAGACAGGGATGTTGGATGCCGAAAAGCAGGGGAGACACCTCATGTGTCAGGACTGCTCCCAGCTCCAGTCCTGGCATAGCCCAGTGCAAGCTTCCAGCCCAAATCTCAGGTGTTTCCAAAGGAAGACGCAGGCCAGCTCAGCCTGCCCTAAAAGGCTGCAACAGCACCACAGCTTTTCAGCAGCATCATAAAACATGTCTCTATGAGAAATACTTAACTCTTTGCAGAGTGGTCCCATTCCCCCCGCCCCCCCAGCATCCTCGAAGGGTTTTTGGCAACATCGCAGGGGTTCAGAGGCAGGAGGGGGGGCAGAGAGCTCCTGGCCACGGCGAGGCAGGATGCTCTGGAGAGCAGGTCGTGCTGAAGGCTTCTGGACATTCTTGGCACCCAGCTCAAAACAGCTCCCACGAGCCCCAGGGACAGGTGTCAGACACCCGGGGAAGCATCCGCACTGCCACGCCAGCAACTGCTGCCAGCGCAGGGCCACTGACGCCTGACGGCCATCTCCGAGGACATGCCAGCAGCTCAGGCTGGCACAGCCACCTCTCCCTCCCTCGTGATGCGGAGCAGCCACCGAAGCAGCCCCTGGGGCTGCAATGCCACAGGACAGGACGGGACAGCTTGCCTGAAAAGGCAGGAGAGCTGCGTGCAGCCCTGAGCCCCGAAACGCTGGCAGGGCTCAGCACCGGGCTGCCACGCACACAGCACCCGAGGAGGGCTCCTGCCACCACTCCGGCTCTGCCAGGTGCCTCGGTACTCGCACACGGGACACACAGCTCCAGGGGCTCCAGAATTGCTGTGTGAGGATGGAACAAGGCCAGAAAACATGCAGGGAGTTTGGGACTTGCCCTGCCAGTGCAGGGCTGGACTCAGGCACTGGATTCACGCAGGTGTAACCAGCCCGGGACCCCCAGCTCTGCCCCTTCCTGGCACTGAAACACTGAAGGTGGAAAGTCTGTCTTTCTGGCTCACATCCCTCCAAGAGGGACAACAGATACAGAAAGTGGGAGGATGTCTGGCAGCCATTTCTCTACTCAGATCTACAACTCTTCCAAACCAAGCTTCTGAGGGCCACCCAAGCCTTGCTTGCCACCTCCAGCCTGTGGCCTGCTGTCATCCTACAATAAATAATAAATTTTACAGATGGCAAGCCAACACCAAGGTGTTCTGGCAGCCAGAGCACCTAGGTCCCCTGATGGGACCCCTGTGGAAGGAGGAGGAGGTGGCCAGTCCCACCAAAAGCAGGCACACACCTCCACTGCAGGCACTGTCTCAGACCCAAGAGACAGAGGTGCAGCCTCAGCTGCACTCATGCACATCACAAAACACTGTGGCAATGACTTCACGAGGCCTCCTGCTTTCAGCTGAGAGCTACTGCTGTGTTTCAGATCCCAACCAGCACACTGAAATTAGAGATGCGACACTCCACAAAAAATAAAAATCATTACCCCGCTAATTAAATCTTTGCACTTGCACAGGGGGCTGCAGTCATATTTATGAGGGGAAAGTGATGCACATGTTTGACTCCCTGGGCCCCAGCAGCAGGACTTGCTTGTATTGTCTTCCCCCAAACCCTGTATCCCACCCCCAGCATCTTCCTCTCTCAGGAAGGTCTGTAGCTCTGGTGGTTCCACCCCAGGACACCGCCATACAAAGTGACATAAATCCTCCGCAGCACGTCTCCGGAGGCTTTCGCAACACAACCTAATGGCACATTTCTATCTTCCAGGAGCCATTTCACCCGGAGTGTCCTCCGGGGAAGCTAAGCATAGCATATGCTTGCAGTGAGCAACAGCACAGCTATCCCTGCGATATGCCTGGGGGACAAGCTTGGGCCCATACCGATCCGTGGGGCAAAGCCTAAGCCAGGGCCTGCGGAGGAAGCTGTGACAGTACCAGGCACCAGCCATGCCTGTCCAGCAGCATCAGGATGACGCAAACCTTGCAGCATCTCTATCACCACAGCCAAGGTGCTGGAGCAAGAGGTGCTCCTCTGTCACAGCACGGCCTAGGCCATCGTGACAATACTGCAACTAGGTTCCCCGGTGCTCAGGTTAAGGACAGAAAGAGCAGCTCATGGAGGCAGGGCTGAGTCATGCAGGAGGCAGCTAACTGGAAAGCTCACACAAGCTGACATCCCAGTGGGACCCCACTGCCTCAACACCAAGGCCAAATTGCTTCTACTGCTGCTCCCAGGACCCCAGATCAAGGCCCCAAATCTTGGTATGCCACCAGAGATCCTGTGAACAGCCAGGTAGGAAGGTGCTTCCAGCTGCCACTGCTCTGGCCTGTCTTGTGTGACTGCAGGAACCAGCAGGCCACTCTCCAGCCTGCTCAGCACTTGCAGACTCAAGGCCATCAAGTCGGCCACAGCACTTCGACCCCTGTGTTAGTCAGCGCCCTGGCTCCAGGCTGCAAAATCATTTCTGTCCAGTTAGAAATCCCAGCCCCAGGGGAAAACATCCACTCTTCACATCTCACAAATGCCTCCAGTCTGCAATCACAGCCCAGAAAACAGTGCTGCAGCTGTACAAGCACAAACAGCAATAAAGGGCTGGCAGCCCACGTACCAGCTCAGGCCAGGAAAATCTGAGCTGTGGGTGGAGCAGCAATAGAAGGGCCTAAACTACAGGAGTCCACCCTATGTTCTGTGCTGCTGGGCACTCATCACGCAATTCCCGGGCTCCAGAAGCACTACACATTATTCCAGATCCTGGGAGCATGCATGTACACTCATCTCTGCTCAAAAACCCAGCAGCCTTGTACTGCATTATTTATTGTACTATTTTCTCACCTACGGTTGCTCAAAGCCCTGCAGTCTCGGGAGCTGGCCAAGGTTTTACATGACATTCGGTGACACTTGGTGCAGCCACACAAGTGGGAGGCAACCCCTGACACCCACCTGTCTCCCATCAGGCACCACAGATCCTCGCCATCTCTTTATAACCACTTGTCATTTTTCTCATTCTTTTCTATTTAGTCTAGTTTCATCATCATAAAGATCCAATTTATCTTTGTTGACACAGACATTTTCTAAGGCAAGTTATCTTCTCTCTGAGGACTGTATTTTAATAATTCAGTCAGCAGCCATGAACTGTAAAGCTCCGTTTCAAGCCGCAGGCATCCTTGCCTTGCAGTTCAGTACATGGTGTCTAACACTGAAGCAACTCAGCTAAGATGGAAATTTTGAATTTGGTGGGCTTTGAATATGACCAAGCAGGCCCAGACATCTGCTGTGCGAGCTTGGCCAAGAGCTTATTTGAGCACTGTGTGAATCCACAGTCTGGGACACCCAGAGCCCAACTTCCAGGCTCCTCCTCGCAGGCAGCTGACTGGCTCCAGATTTTGTTAACAGGGAAACCTGCTCTTGTTTTAATGCATCTGCTCAACACCACCCTCGTGTGCCTCCTCCTTGCATGCCTGCCCGTACACACCGGTCTAGCCAGCACGCTCCATCCCTCGCGGAGGGGATGCACCCTTCCCCTTGTGCTCACTCACACACTCAACTTCAAGCACAGACAAAACGTGCAGCAGTTTATCCCTAAAGGGGATGCAGTCCCACCTGGCTTGCCAGCACAGGACAGCCGTGCCCAACCCAGAGGCTCTCCCATGCCATGTTATCACATCTGGCTGTGGCATGCATGTCTAACACCATCACCTCTTCAGCCTGAGCAGGGAGGTCGGCAGTGTCGGGTAGATACAGGGCAAAGGACCCTTCTGAAACACTTTAAGCGCTGCCTCCTTTTCCAGTCCTGCGGTATTTAGATGCCTCTGTGGCTGGAAGCCTTTACCGAGCAGCCTCACCGAGAGGTGCCTAGCAAGGTGGGATGGCCACGCGCCAGGCGAGCGGGAGCAAGGCAGGGAAGGACACGAACAGCAGGAGGTGAAGGAAGCAGATGGAAGGGCAGGCTGCAGCTCAAGGCAGGCCCAGATCAAGAGGTGGTAGTGGGAGGGATGCCAGAAGCCAGTCTGATTTGGGAGAGGACCAGAAGGAGTGGGGAGCACTTCTGAGCACAACCCCATCCACATGCCATTGCCGAGCTGCTGTCCCTGTGAGCAGGGGCTTCCAGGCAATTCTTCCTGGCAAAGCAAGGCCACGGGATTTGTGACATCCAGGCGCTTAGGGAAGTTCCCCCATGCTTTCACCACAGCTACAGGGACAAATTCATCCAGCATCCCACTAACACCCTGCTCTAAGCACCAAGTCCTTCACTATTTCTTTACAAGGAGACACACACAGACATTTTCTGGGAAGGGAAAGGGGGAAACAGCTCCCTGTCATGACCTGCCCTAAACCATGAGTCTTCACCAGGATTCTCCAGCCACCACACCAGAGACTCTGGTCACAGCCTGCAGGACCCCATCAATTCTCCACATCAGCCTTAAGCCCTCTGCAGCTCAGAGCAGCAAGGTCCTGGTCCAAGGGGCACTGACACACTCAGCCTGGAGTGCTGCCGGCAAGTCAGAGCTACATCCTTGCAGGATGCTGGGATGTGGTCACCTCCCCAAAAAACAGTCAGAGGGGAAGGTGAAAGTTGTCAGCTGTGCATGACACCTGGCCTGGGTTAAGCAACTGAAACACAGCTGGTAATTAGCAATTAGCAACTAAGAAACCAAGAAAGAAGCAACTGAAGAAAGCTTGGCTGTGAGCACTGCTGAAGCTCCCACAAATCACAGGATGCCCTCTTCCTCCAGTCCTGGCTTTTAGGCAAGCCCTGATCAGAGCCCCTCCTGCATGCCTCAAGGGTACATCCTAACCACATGGCCTCCTCACTACCATCGCACATCAGAGAAGAGCTGGGAAGCAGCCTCTCCTCCAGAACCCAGCAGCACTTTTCTTCCTGCCCTATCAAAGCACACAGCCTGGTCTCCCCAGCCCAAGCATCAATTGCTCTCCCAGTTGCCCCAGGGCCAAGCAAGCTCCTGCAGCGAGCAGGGACAGGAGCAGGCTGGTTAGGGGGTGAGGAAGCCGGGGAACCCCTCTGATTCCAACAGCAACAGCAGCTCCTGCCTGCAGCTTTGGCAGCCACACAAACACAGGCTGCCGCTGGCTGTACTGCTCAGTTGTGTTTACACATTCACACTGATCTGGTGGCCAATTAGCTCAGCAAAAGGCAGCAACATTGCTGGGGAATCCTGATGTAGGGCATGGTGACTGCCTCTATTTGAGGCTGCCTGCAATTCCATGGCTGAGAGCATTTGTCACTACCCCGTGATGCCTGCACAGAGAAAGAGGAACATGTACAGCTGTCCCAAAGACAGGTTATTTTATAAAGAGACAGGTCCCTTTGGTCCCAGTCTGAACATGCCCTGATAGCTTTTCCAGATTCTCACAAAACTTGTTTGCAAACAGCTGTCACCAGGGAGCAGCTGCTCATGTCCCCAGACAAAGAAGAAACAGGAAAAACATCACTGGAGGCCCAAAGAGATGCTGGGGTTAGACCCTGAACTCTGCTCTTCTCATTGCCTCAGCTGGTCCCAGCAAGGGGTTAGTGCTGCTCTACAAGTTACCAAGTTGAAGCCCAAAGCTACAATCTTCTTGGAGCCCTGAGCCAGATGTACGGAGAGATGAGACCCCAGGCTCAGATCCACTGCGTGCAGTGGAAGTCTGCAGGATACGCAGCACAAATAAGTTATTTGAGGAGACAGGACTGAGATGGGTGGGAAAAGCCCAGCTCTGGACAGGAAAGGAGCATGGACCAGCCACTCCTGGGGCCCCAGATGACTGCATAGCACACAGGCCACAGAACACAGCTCCTTGAGGGAGCAGGGCAGGCTCTGGGATAGCAAAGGCTCTCTTTCCCTCTCCACATATTGATCTCCAGTTCAGACAGATCTATAAGCCACCTCAGGCTTAAGCCTGCTGTATATACTTGCTGCCAGCTCACTCGGATCTCAAGGGCACATCTAATCTCTCCACCCGCCCCAAGCTAGACTGCGTATCCTGGGAAGCAATTCCCTGTTGTGGACATGGCTGACTTCAGTCACATGCGAGCCAGGCCACCATGAGGCATTTGAAAGTTCTAACAAGCTACTTCAACAGTTGTCAAAGCTCTCTCCAGACTCTCCAAAAGCCAAATAATTCACAAAAGGGTTTGGGGAACCCTTAGGTACTTGCCCCAGTGTTATTTTCTCAAACACATCACCTCACTTCTGTTGAGCAAGAAGTCAATTTTTCATCTCCTGCTACAGTGGTGATGGTGACCAGTTGATCCTGTCTCTTTTTTGTCTAGAAAGACTATTTTCTTCCTTTCCTCCTTCCTAGAAAAAAGTTCATTCAAAATGTCTCATTTGCATTTTCCAACCTCTAACCATGCTCGCTGCTCATCTGGATCCTCCTGCCTTACTTACAACCTTTTTAAAGGCAGCATCCAACTTGGGCACAGATTTCCAGCTGCAGCCTCATCACCAGAGAGCAGTTGCATGCTGGGCCTCAGTATGTCTGTTAACATACCTCAAAACATGCCACTGTCTCCTCTCAGGAAGGCTCCTCCAGCCCTATGCCACGCTGCTGCCAGGACAGAGTACTCTAGTTATCGCTACTGATTCCAGCTTGTGCTTTCAGAGGTCATTTTGAATTCCAGGCCTCCTTCCCCAAGCTCAAGAAATGCCTTTACATCCAGTGCAGCACACACACTTTATTAGCATGCTCCCTCTTCCAGTACAGCAGCAACAGGCAGAACCACGCAGGTGACACCCCTCTCCAACTGCCCTCCTCCGGTTTGACAGTGAACAGCTGATAACTACTTTGAGCATTTTTTTTAGCTCCTACCCTAAGGCCAATCTCCAACATGACTGTTGCCAAGGAAACAAGCTCTTTGCTTTGACAGTTCTGTTTTAAGGATCTCTTGCCTGCCCAGTGAGGTGTCTTAGAAATGGTTGCTTCAGATGCCCTAGTATATTGCTTGTGGCTTTACAGCCATCTAAACACATGCAGTAAAACTCTGCCCAAGATGGCACGCAAAACTGCAGCTTCCAACCATCCAAGGATTAAACATACAAGTTGGGAAAACATACGAGAAGGTATTTATAACCTAGAAACGACAGCTGGGGAAGCCCTGGAAGCTCTGCCTCCCATCAGAGGGCAGCATGCCTGCTGACAGGCACCACACACCAAAATCTCCTTCTGACTTCCTGGAGAAGGAAAGCAAGGAGAAGTTATTTCCAATAATAAAATAAGGGTTCAACCCAGCTGGTCCTCCCAAATGACTGAGCCAGAGACGGATGCTTTGCTGTGCCTAGTTGCAGCAGGAGTCCCCAGATCTCAGCAGATGCCCAGGGAGAACAGAGCTCTCCCAGCTCTGGCTGTGGCCCACCAGGTCACTAGCATCACCGCACGGACTGTCCTTTCTGGAGAAGGTGAGAGTGGCTCTGCAACCAGGGCGGTCCCCAGGGTCACAGGGAGATGACTAAACAGGAAGCAAAGCTGCCAAGACAGCCAAGACAGCCCACCAGGGAAGTGCTATTACACTGACCTCCGTTACTGCGCTTGGCTGCTTGGGGTGAAAGAGTTTAAGGATAAGCTAATGGCAAAGGTGCCTTGCTAACTACAGCCGGAGTTAGTGAAACAGCACTCTTGGCAGCATGTCACAGATGGGCCCGTTTTACTATGGCTTCCACTACGTGCTCCAACTCAGGGCAGACCTCCAAGGCTGATGACAGTAGAGAAGAGCAAAGTTACTGCTCTGCCCTGGGAAGGGTGCTTGCACAGACACCGAGCACATCCCGTCTCCAGAAAACAGATCGCTGCGGTGCACCAGGCAGCAACGCGAGGGGCCACAGGAGCCCAGTAAGTCCTGTATTCTGGCACGATCAGCTTTGAATTTGCTCCCAGTGCTGGCTGCTGAAGATCAGCGAAGGCTTTCCTGCATGTGCAGCAGCCTGCAAGGCCCAGGGTCCAGCACCAAAGCTGGATCTCAGTCAACACCAACCCCAGCAGGGGCAGGACAGGTCCATCCATGTTCAGCACGCTGGTGTCTGAGACACAACACCTCAAGGGCTTTCCGTTGACAAGGAGATGACTGTTGGCTCCTCTTGAAGAGGCCCTCAGGGCTGTGCTAAGTAGCAGACTGTGTGAAAGCAAAACAACCCCCTGGGCAGCATCTGCTCACCTGGTGTCACAGGGAGCCTGCTGCTCTCCCCAGCTGGCCATTCAGACCACAAATGTCAAAACCCAGCTACCCCCCGCAAGCTGTGGCTTGAAAGCAGCAGCAAGAGCAGTGATCTGGAAGCACCGATGCTCCACATCAGGTCTGTCACCAGGTAAATAGGCCAAGTTTGAAATGAATGTTGTAAGCTGAGAAACAGCACCTGGAGGAGTAGAGCATTGCATCTGAGCATCACCCAAGGGGGAAAAGCAGGTATTTCTCCCTAAGCCCCGTTGCCTCCACGACCAGGATCCCCTCAAGGTGACTACGAGGCACTCAGTTCTGCTGCTGCTCCACAGCCGCAGGCAAGCTCTTGGGTCACCCAGGGAAATGCTGCTTCCTGGCTCTGTAGCAAACAGATCTCTGCCCTCCAGCAAGTCCCCGTGACTCCTGGGAGTCTCTGCAAAGGTGAACCCGAGAGCAGCAGGAGTGACACTCAGCTGCAAGCTGCTGTCCACAGAAGGGTATAACCAGAGAGGACTTTGCATTTCATAATCACAGCACAGGGCAAAACAACGAGAACTGTGCCACCGCAGCATGCTGCCCTCCCTTTGCAGCAGGGATGAGCTGGAGCACAGGCCTGCAGCCACCGTTACACAGAGCATCTGCATCCAATGCACGAGGTGCTGCAATTCCTGGGCAGAGGGAGCCGAGGCGTCTGCCTCCTGCGCACGTGCCCACCAGCCCCTGGGCCCTCACACTGCTCTACAGGGGAGGCAAAGTGTTATGCTATGTAGGTGACTGGTTAAACACACCCCTGCCTGGTCCTCGCATCACCGGGCTCAGTTCTCTCACCTTCCCACACTATTTTATTTATTGATTGTATTATGTAGCCTCATCTGGGGCCTGGGGACTTCTAGTGTTAGTGCTGTCCAAACAGAGCGAAGCACAACACCACTGCATCCAATTCCTGTCTGGCTCCTCTCCTCGCCCTGTCAGACTGCAAACCTCGGATAGCAAGGCCCTCCCTCCCGCTGGATAGCGGCACCGTCCGGCACAACGCTCCCAAGGCTCCGGCTGCTACCACAGCACGACCGGCTGTGACAGCCCCAGCAAAGCACAAGCCCTTTCGGAACAGGATGGAGCCCCATCCTCCTACCTGCCTCCTCAGGCTGATGGAGAAGCGGGGGCCCCACTTACACCTTACCATCACTAACAGGCCCTGCTGCTGCATCACTTCTTTGCTGTAGATGCCTGGGCAAGAGCAGAGGAGCTAGAACTGGGCCAGATGGTTCAAGCTGAGCTGACCCAGTAATTCAGAGGAGGCAGGTCAGATGCATTTGACTACGTGGGTGTTTAGTGCTGGCATCACCACCGGGATCCTACGGAGTCACTGAAGAGCCAAGCAACGAGGAGGCAATTCAATCTGCACAGGCACAGCCATCAGATGACCTACATGTCAAAACCATTGGCTGGGCCTTCACTGGCTGCAAAAGGAGCCTAGAGAGAAGTTCAGATGGAGACAAAGTTCAGGGCAGTGGACACGATGCCAAATGCTGAGCCAGAGAACAGAGCGCTTCCTGGAAGGCATCTGCAAAGCAGACCATGCTCTGTGGAGGCTTTAGAGCAGTAGCCAACACTCAGGACCCGGGAGAACAAACCTTGGAGCGTACAGTCAGAGCCCACCGAGCTCAAAGGCTGTCTCCAAGACCACCAAACTGGCACAGCCACTGGAAAAAGCAGCTCAAGCACATTCACATCCTGTACCACCTCCTCTCTCATGCTGTTCCCCTCATGCAAGGAACTGAATGGTCACACAACACCCTGGACTGGGATAAAACTAGGTTAAAACCAACCTAGTGAAAACAAACAAAAACATTAGCTTTAATGCAGATTCCTCCATCTGGCTAAGTGCCTGGCCATGCCAGCACCAGGGTGACTACCCAGATGTAGACGCCCACAGTTACCCAGTCAAATCCAACACCCCTGGAGAGGCGAGAACTTCCAGCAGAGGGAGAAAAGGCAGCGTCTAGCACACAAGCAACCTCAGACAGAGTCTTGGGCAAATCAGCGCTTCCTTCTATCTCCTTCCAGTGAAAGGGAGAACAAGGTGCCCAAACTTGGGAGAGAGGCACTCAATTCTTGCTTCATCAGCAACAACCTGTTCTCTGGGATTTCTTCTCCAGATGACAGCAGATCAGCCTGCCACACTCCCTAAAACCACCCCCAGCCTCCGCATTGCAGACCATGCCAAAACCTGAGGAATTATCAGCACAGAGGCAAAGATCCTGCCCGCTGCTGCTGTGCCAGCACTTCCCCTCACTGTCTGGGTATGTGACAGGGCAGCTCTGCACGACTTGATCCCAAGTATTGTTTTAAATCCAGGCTTTCTCGCTGAGCCTAATGTGGTGTGCCAGACAGCTGAGTGGCCACTTTCAGCACTCCCAGTGCAGCTCCCTTCGCTCAGCTGCGTGCAGGGGATGCTCTGTTTCGGCTGCAGCTGGGCTCGCCTGCCTCCGTGGCTGGAGATCAGCATGGCATCACTTCCACAAGAACAGCTCACTTCCCCCAGGCAGCTGATCAGAGTCAACCAAAATCAGGCCATTCAGGTATCAAGTGATGCAGAGAGGTTGCATTCACTCTTCTCATGCCTGGGCACCATCGCTTCACCAGCAACACCACTGCTTCCTCAACCAAAGCACCAGGGGCTCGTGCTGGCACAAGACAACTTGTAGCATATGGTGAGCCCTAACGACATCTGTGAGAGCAGGGCATCTGCACACATTAGTTGGGTAAAAGCACAGCCATAAGCAGCAGCCAAAGGATTAAGTTATCCTCGGACAACTACCACGCACAGGAACTGCAACCTGTCATCATCCTTCTCCTCCCCCAGCCACAGGCTCCACATGGCACCAGTGGGTCACGTGCAAGCAACCAGGCGCATGGAGAACCTGGGCCACTTCAGCATATCAGGGCCCCACAGCATCTCCCCACCATGGCCCCAGGGCTGAGGCAGCAGAGGGAACTGCACAGAGCCTCCCACAAACTGGCTGAGGATAACTGGTGCTTACATCTCCGCCGAGGTTGGCCCGAGGGGGCAGGACTACGGGACTTGCACTGACAACAGCAGCCTCACTGGCGGCACGGTTACCGTCGTCTGTGCTATGGCTGGAGATCATGAAAGGCCTGTGGGAGTCCAAACCTCCTCCCTTCCCGGCCTGTACTCTGACCACTAAACATTGCTCCCACACATGCTGACCAGGATGGATTTCTTACAAAGACATCAGCTGGAAGCACAAGCATTTCCCCAAGCCAGAGAAAGCTCCTCCTGCACGGCCCAGTGAGCACACACCTCCATCAGGGAGGGTTCAGGAAAGATGAAGCCAACTTGCAGGAAGGGGCAGTTTCCCCAAACCTGCCTCTCTGCAGAAACTGGAGGGGGGGGAGAGGGGGAGTACATCTCACCTCCTTTCAGACATTTAGAGACAGTCCCTGCAGTCAGCAGTGGGCACAATTCACCTAAACAGTCTGAGCATCTACTCCAGGAGGAGATGAACCACCCCCCTGAATGCAAAGCCCAGGGTGACCAGCCCAGCTGTGGCATCTGCATCCAATCAGGTAGACCAGGAATCCAAATAGAAATTTCTCCCAGCAGGAGAAGTGCACAGAAGATGAGCAGGGAACCTGCTCCAGTGGGAGGAACCTGGATGAGACCCATGTTCAGCTCCCTGCTGTACCCCCGGAGCTGCTCAGCCTCCTTCCCACTGCACGAGGCTGTTGCTCCTTGTGCCGCACATGGAGACACGCTCAGAGCAAGCACTGCTAGTGCCACAGCAGTGCCGCGCCGATGAGGTTGCTACCAAGCACGGGGCAAAACAGCCCCAAGAACTCTGGTTTTGGCACGTAGCAGCTTCCCATGGGATGAGAGCAGGGCACTGTTCAAACAAAAGGCTTACACAGCTCTAGAGAGTGGAATAACTACATGGAGGGAATAATCCGCACAGCAAAGACAACCACGCAGTCCAGCCCAAACACTCAGAAATCTGCCGACAACAGCACAGTATCAGCCAAGCGCACAAACACCACCACAGTGGTGAAGCACCAACACTTTCACTGCCCAGACGGCTTGAACAGGCTCTGCCAGGTCCCACCACAGCTGTAGCACTGAGATGCACAGAGGAGCATTTATTTCCAAGGAGAGGAAGCAACTACTCTACTTCATCCTCGTCCCTCTGAAGGGAGCTGCAGAGGGGCTTTACCATCCAGGCAGCCACACTGGAAGCCGACAGCAGAGGGGTGCAAGGGCAGCACCTTCCACTCCCCTGATCGCACAAAAGCATAAGCAACATCCCTCCAAGCATCCTCCAGTCTCCTCTGCTTGCAAAGGCTTTTAGGGGAGATGTTTGGCTGCACGTGTCTTCCCGTGTCCAAAAGGAAGGGCAGCCTGGCAGCTCCTGCTCAGGGCTGGGCCAGCCTGGGGAAAAACCTGCAGCGTCATCATCCAGGACGCATCCTGCCCTAGGACTACACACAACTTCAGATCGCACTATGCTCTTCACGCGAGCACTTGTTCGGTCGTTAAACCACCCCCTCCCGCCCAGCAGAGCCCATTCGCCCAACATTGCCATGCACAGGCTGGCAGGGTGTCACGTTATCAGGGGATTAAGTAGCCTTGCCCACACCAAGCTTGTCGTTTGGGGGTCCTGTGGCACCATGAATGATTGTGGCTGTAACCACCAGCAGCAAATCCTACGATTTGTACACGGAAACGCAGTTGCAAACCAATGACAGGCCCCAAAGCACGTCTGCCTGTGACAGACACCCTCAGCAAAGGGACAGGCCATGGAGAAAGACCCCTGCTAGCAGAGGCTAGTGGAGGTCTGCTCCGAGCTTAACCATGGGCAGCTCAAGCACAGGCAGGAGGCTCCCGGTTCCTGTTTCTCACCCTTTATATATCACACTCCCTCCTTCACCACAACAGCCCTTGGGGGCCCTTTGATCCAAAAACCACTTATTCGCTCCAGAATTACCTTCCCTTTCAAGCTTCCCACACCTGGATGAGCAGTAAATACACATTGCTGCAATTTTATCAAGACTGGTATAGAGACCAGCGGCTCCCGACACGGCAAACGCAGCCACCGGCAGCCCAACGGGTATTACCGGCCATAAGCTCCGAGCTTCGGCTCTGCAGTTCAGCAAGGACTCCGCTTCGCGACTGCACACTTACGAAAAACACGGTGCTGCCATTTATGAGCCCTTACCAAAATTATATTTGCTTTGCGGCACTTCATTAAAGGCTGCTTTGCCATGCAGCGCTCTGCCCGCCGCTGTTATCCATCACGGGTAAACACCCTTTGTCTCGAGGGTTATGAGGCTACCGAGGAGCTCCGTGCCTCCCGCATAACAAACACGCCGCGAAGCGAGTGCGGGAGGATTTACGAGGCGCTCGGATGCCACCAGACACCCAGACGGCAGCGGGCGATGGGGGTAACGGGGCGGCCTCCCCCGAGGCTGCGCTCCCCCCCGGGCAGGGCCGCCACGGCCATGGGGGAGACCCGACGTGGAAGGGCCCCACCACAGCCGCTCCCACCCGACGGCCATTTCCAGGGGGCTCTGCCTCGGTGGGGAGGGGGGTGTCCTGCCCCCCCCCCCGGCCCCCAAAATGGGGCTCAGGTCCAGCCTGGGGGAGCTGCTCCACCCGAGGGGGCTCCCACCCCCCTCCCACCGGGGGGGGCCATCGCCCCTACCTGCCCCCGAAGGGGGGGCCTCACCCCAATGCTACCTGCCGGGGGGGGGAGGCCCCTCGCCCCCCCCTCCAGCCGCGGGCAGCGCCGGGAGGGGCCGGGGCGCCGCCGCCGCCTGTCTGGAACCTTCCGCCGCCCCGGCCCCGCCCCGGGCGGGGTGCGCGCGTGGAGATGGGGGGGGGGGGGGGGGACGGGGACACGACACACGACGGGCAGCCCCGGCGCCGCCGTGACCTTGAGCCCCGCCGGCCGCCGGAGGACCGCGGCGCCGCCCAGGAGCCTCGCCCGCCGCGGCGCGGCGCGACGCGGGCGGGTCCCGAGGGCAGGGCCGGGGCGGGGCCGGCGCCACCTGCCCGCGCCTGACCCACATAGCGGCACGGCCCCGCGCGCCGCCCGCACCTGCCGCGCGCCCCACCGTTACCCCCCCCTCCCCGGGGCAGGGCGGGCGCCGCCCCCCTCCCTCCCTCCCCAGCGGCGGCGGAGCGGGGAGGGGGCTCGGCCGCCCCAGCCGCGCTACTCACCGTCGCGGGAGAGGTTTCCCCTGGCGGCGCCGAGGCAGCCCAGGAGCAGCAGCAGGCTGAGGGCGGGGGGCAGCATGGTGGCGGGCGGGGGCCCGCGGTGCCGGGGCGAGCCGAGCCGGGGCGAGCCGAGCCGAGCCGCAGCACGCAGGCGGCGGCGGCGGCGGCGGCAGCACCGGGCGCGGCGTTGCTCTCCGGTCTGGAGCCGGCGGTGCGGCAGCGGCGGGGATTAAATAGAGCACGAGGAAGAGACCATTCGCGCGGCGGCGGCGGGGGGGGCCGGGGGGGCCGCGCCGATTCCGCCCCCCTCGGCCCCCGTGTAAACACGCCCGCTCCGGCCGCCGCCCCCCCCCCGCGCCCCGAGGAGCGGTGGTGCGCTCCACATGCGCGGCTCCCCGCGGGAGGCAGGTGGGCGCGGGGCGGCGGCGGCGGCGACGGGGGGTCCCGGGTCTCGGCCTCACGAGGGGTCCGGGCCCGCCTCTGGGCTGAGCGCGGCCCCGGGGCAGGTCGCTGTCTGAGGGGGGTCGCTGTGGGGGGGTCCCGGCCCGAGGGAGGTCCCGGTGCCGGTGCCGGTCCCGTCGGCGCGGCCGCCCCGTACCGAAGAGCCTCGCCCAGCCCCGAGCGGGGCCCGACCCCCGTGCGAGGGCTCGCCGGGGCCCGCGGGCCTGGGCGCTCCCTCGGGGCCCGGTTGCCCGCCGGTCGGAGCCCTCCGTGGCCCGGCTGCTGCCCGCCACCGCCAGGAACCGAGGCGCTGGGGCTCGGTCCGGTCCTCGGTGTGTCCCCAGTGTGGGGACACTGCCACCCGCGAGGGTGCCGCTGCGGCCGTGTCCCTGGGGCTCAGGTGCCCGCGGGGCGGGCGGCCAGGCCCCCCAGCAGCGTCTCTCCAGGCGGGAACGCTTCGGGGCTGGCTCTCTGCCGGTTGCGGGGTGCCTGGGGGGCTGGCGGGGGTCTGCGGCGCACGGCGCTGCGACTGACCTGTTTCCTCCCCAAAGCGGGGCTCTCCGCAAGTCTGGTTGCTTCGGGGTGGAGAAGTTCCTCTCGCCAGGGCCTGTCTGGGAGCTGGGGTCGGGGAAGCCCGTGGCAGAGCCTTGGGCGAGGCACCTCTCCGTGCCGGGAGACGGGTGGCTTGTGGTGGCGGAGGGACGTGTGGGAGGCAGCGTCGTGTGTCACCACGTCCTGCCGCTCTCTGGGGCAGGCTTGGCCCCGCTCCTTCCAGAACCTTCCTCTTTCGTGTCACGCGCCTGGCATTTGTGGGTTTGCGAGGCAACTTCCCTAACTCTTGTCGCTGCAGGCCTGGCTCGGGCAGCACTTTCCTGTGGTTCCTGCAACCAGCCTGGTGAGGACAGACAACCGGACGACGCACAGGACGGTTCCCTCAGCGCGTCACGGGGTCAGAAGGACTACGGTGGAAATGCCGAGGTGTGACCTGTGCTCGCAGGGGCCTCACAATCTCTCCCCGCTCCACAAGATTTGGATTTCCCCTCTGTCTCTGCAGCACCCGCTTACTGCCCAGTCTCACAACCAGCACTTGCTCGAAGGTGCAACCGATTCACGTTTGGAGAAAAGTCCACATTTGTTGGCAGCCCTGGGCTGCTAGTCCCTCAAAGTCAATGTTTGGTCCTTGCTATCCCACAGCATCTCCCAGGCAACTCCTTTCATTAGATGGTAACACCCGAGTGCTCGCTCATGCCAACTCCGACATGGCTGCGTCTGCCTCCCTCCTGCAGTCCTGGAGGAGAAGTTAACCCTTCTGTCCTACTAGGTCTGAAGCAAATGAGTAAACTCCTTTCACATGCCAGCGTAAACTTGTCATCACGTGCTTTCATGCTGAGCTTCTCCGCACCCTGATGCTCCTCTGCACAAACGCTGTGCAAGAGGGATCTCTGCTGTGGTGTCTCTGTTAGTCATAGTCTCTGTGGGAAGGGGCTGTGGGAGGAACAGCTTTCTGGTGGTCAGGTCTTTCTGTGCACTGGTCTGCCCAAATTTGCATGCTGTTTGGACATCGCCTTAAAGCCGATGCTGCCTGGGGTATGGCCTCGTCCAGGTGACCTTAGAGGAGGTGAGCGGACCCCAGCTGTGACTGGAGGGCACAGGGCACACAGCCACGGCTCGGGGGGCAGATTTGGGGACAGCGTGGGCCAAGCGAGACCACGGAGGGCTCCCCCCAGATCTTTAGTGGGAGAGGGGGCTGCTTTTGTAAAAGGGCTTCAGCAAGCTGGGGGCTGTGAGAGCTGCTCAAATGAGATCTTCTCCCAGGAGCAGAGTGAATACCAGCACGGCTCCTCTCTAAGGCACAAGCATGCCCTGATGTGTGAGGGAGGCTCAAGTGGGAAGATGAGACAGGGCAGAGAAGCTGGGGAGGGTCTCGTGGGCTGGCTCGTGCAAAGGGACCGCTCTGGGATGGGACCCTGGGAGGCTGTGGGTGGCTCCTGATACCACATGCTCCAGCTGGGAAAGCAATTTCCTTCTGAGAGGAGGGTCTCAGGTGACATCGGTTCTCTTAGGGGGGTTGGTGGTCCCTCAGCCTCTCCTCAGACATGTCTCTTAGAGGAGAACTTGGTGGGAGTGTCGTGTCCCATGTCTCTCGGGGGCCATGCAGTGCCGGGCCGTGCAGCGGACGCGGCTCTCTGGGTGACGCTCCCTCGCTGGAGGAGGACGGCAATGCGAGCGCACGCTGCCTGCGTGCTGCCGGCACTAGGCATGGCGCGCCGTTCAGCACGGGGCTTCATCGCGGGAGATGATCGCTGTGCGTGGAGCCTTTCACCCCCTCCCCGAGCCCTGCACCTCCCCGGCCAGCGTCTCCCAGCCTGTCCCCTCTCCCTGCAGGCAGGCGGGAGGCTGCGGAGCTCCGAGTGGCATTTTAACCCTTTCTCTGTCTCCTGCGAGGCGGCCGCTTTACAGAGAGCCTGGCTGGCAGCGGAGGGCTGTCCCCTGCTTCTGCTGCCATGGCGATGCCAGGGCACCTCTGTGGGCGCAGCACCCACTCTCCCCATCACACGGGCTCCCGCGGGGCGATGGCCCGTGAAGGGCAGGGCGGCTGGAGGCAGGGGAAGGGGAGGTGTTCAGCGTGCAGCAGGTGCTGAGGCAACGCTCGCCACAGCAAATCCCTGTGATTCAGCCCCAGAGCATCTGTCATCGCTGAGGACCAAGCGTTACAAACGGCCGAGGGGGCTGGTGTCATTCGGCCACCTCTGTTAAGATGTCCCTGAGCCCCCAGGAGCTCCCTGCGGGGATTTGTTCCACCACGCTTGGGAAGGACAGTGCTGCCCAGCTCCACTTTGTCTTGTGCTGGCAGCTGGACTAGAGACCTCCAGAAATCAAGCCTAAATCTTGATCCTCCACTGCTGACCACGCAATGCAGAGTGGCGAGGGTGGATGTTACCTTCAAAGCGTTGCTGGCCTCCAGGCTCCCTTGCTCCCTCTTGAACTGGGCGTTCAAGCCCTCCGCACCCTTCTACATGTGACAGCAGTGATCTGGCAGTGTCCTACAGCTAAGTGACCGCTATAAAAAGATTATACAAGGTATGGCTATACGGAGTGCAGGTGCAGGACTTTTTTTTCAGCTACACCACTTAGCTGAGCACCTTTGGTAAAAGCAAGCAGATCTCACTCACCTCTCACTGCCATCAGTTTAAGAGCTGCTGGCACTTATCGTCTGTGAAACCCTTCCAGTCCTGTGTCCTGGCTGCAGCTATTAATGCTACAAGGCAAGAACTAACTACCCCACCACTAGCTCCTGTGCTTTCCACAAGGAGCAGGCTGGAACAGAAGTTAAAATGCTTTCCAAAATATCTTAGCAATGCCAGTTACAATTTTTCCCCCGATTTAAAATGTGCAGTCTGTTTTGACCACTCTGGTAAGGATTCCCCAGTTTGAACACACGTATGGAAAAGATTTTCCCTTTTGGAAGCATCTGCCTTTGCTTTGTAGTGCATCCCATAGCTGATACTCTGTTTGTGGAAGTGGAAATGGAAGATGGAGTAGGATGGAGCCTTTTAAGTGATACAGCTGGGCTTGCTGAATTATTTCCCTTTAATGATCATGTTTCCTAGCCCTTGCCTGTTGTTGCCCCAGCCATTGCTAATATCTCCCTGGAGGCTCCGCAGTGGCACAGCAATCTCCAGGGGAGAGGTGGGGAAGATGGAAGGAGAAGAGTCATTTAGCATTTCTGCAATATCCCCATTTACCATAATTGCTCCCTTTAACCTCTGACAGTCTAACAGCCCCATGTTCTCCTGACAGATTTTTGACATGCTCAGCCCTGTTGTTTGTTTTTATGCTTTTAGTTATTTGCTCTTCAGAACCCCTTTATGCTTTGCTAATTAGCCTCATACTGATTTTTAGTGTTTGCTTCCATTTAGTATCACACGCCACTGTTTGGTCCTGGCTTCCCTGCGCAATGCTGAATTGAACAGCACTGGGGCTGCTATTACTCAGTCTCAGCTACTATTGCTTTATGAATTCGCTCCTGTGTGCCACTTAAAACCAAGTCGAGAATGGCCTCCCCACTTCTTCCCGCTCCTCATCTTGCTCCAAGTGAGCTATTGCACGGAGCGGTGTGTCAAACGGGAAGACACTCCGTCGCTGAACTGTCCCGCTGTGAGTGTGTTTGTGTGGGGGTGGTTCAAGTCCCGTATTATCACCCGCCGTTATCGTGCCGTTGCTGGAGTCTGGTGCCATTTTGATCTCCCTCATCAAAGAAGTGAGCCTGCCACTTCTCTGCAGCCATCTGGGCAGAGAGAGAGAGCCTTACCCAAATGTGATCACATCTGGGCATTCGACTGCCTCTTTTTGCAGCCTGCTCTAGCTGTCCTGCAGAGCTTGCAGCCAGATGTTTTGGTATTTCTTTGCCTTGTGCAGCTCCTTTAATATCAAGATCAAGGTCCAGGCAGCTCACCTAGGTTTGCATACTGCCCAGATATTTATAATGCTTGTTCTTAAACACTGTAGGCAGTTACTGAGCTTGTTAATCTGCAACCAAACTGATTTTACAGAAATATTCAATACAGAAATATCTTGTCCCTGATCTGCCTCTGTTTAGGCTTTGGTAGAGTTACTCCTGAGTCACTTCACTGTGAGTCAGATCACAATTCTGCTGTGTGTCAGGAGCGAGAAGCTGATGGCCGTGCTTGGGGATCTCACTGTCTCCCTCCCTGAAGTCAGGTTTGGTGCATGTAGGGTCTATCTCGTTGGGACTAACTTTCTCCAAGGTAGCGTTTATTCATGGCTGGCTTTAGCAAGCCTAGAGCAGCGGAGAAGACAGAGTGGGGAGTGAATACTAGACCTCAAATGCGTCAGGGTTGTGTTGTGCGTTCAGCTTGACTTCCACCAGCTGCATATTCTGTTGTGTTGTAGCGAGCCCACAGCATCTCCGTTATCCACATAGCTCCTGTATTTTCCCTGGAACTAGCACTGTCCTTTGTTTCTGTAACTTCTAGACCTCACACTCTTTCTTTAAAGTGCAGTCTAAGGATTGCTTATGTTGTGGTCCCGCAATATCGAACATTTTAACCAAAAACCTTGAATGTCTCTGATGCACTGCACAGATGCCAAAACAGTGGGAGGGCAAGGCAAATGATTTGGTAAGCTGGAACTAAATATATGCTTTAATAAGGCCAAATGTAGCATTAGCTGTTTAGGAACAAACGATGGATGGTGCCGTTCTGAGACACGGTGACCAGAGAAGACTTAGAGGTCACTGGGGTATCAAATAGCCTGTATCTGCTTTAACTATTGAATTTTCTAAGAGCATTAAGAGCTTATTTAGTCACAGCACCTAAGTGTCTCAGTGAAAAACCTGCTCTGGTAACAGGTCTTTCAGTCTGGAGGACAAAAATAACCGGAGCAGGATCCGGTGGCTGGAAGCTGAAACAGGACAGGCTGAGATTTGGAATAAGGTCTTGATCTATCCCAGGTGAATGACCATTAGAATGACTTCCCAAAGCAGATTAACCTGCTCAGGTGATTTTTTAAATTACCATCGAATTTTTTCCCCAATCCATCCTAGTTCAGTCAGGCAGGAATTCAGAGAGGTGTCACGGCTGCGCTGCACAGACTGATGGCCAAAATCCAAATGGCCATTTCTAATCTGCTCTGTGCGGGCTCAGTGACATTTATTAGCTTCTGGCTTGCAGCGCAGCTCTGAGCAGACTCCAGATCCTGGCTGGCAATTTGCTCTTCATGGCCTGTGGAAACCGCTTTTCCAAGTAGTAGTAGGCCAGGTAGAGCAGGGCTCCAAGTCCTCTCCGAGATCCTCCTGAAGTCTCCATTACTGCTTGAATAGAGGGTTTTGGTGAGCTTGCTTAGCTTTGGTGTAGAAAATGTTGCAAACAGTAGTGTAGGAGCTTATTCTGGAGGGTTTTATTTTTGCAAAAGAATGAAATTCACCCCAATTAATGATGTATTGAGAATAAATGCACACGGTGTCAAAACAATGCATTTAAATAGCTACAAACAAAACAATACAAAATGCCAATCAAAAAGAAAATGTTCTTTGAAAAGCTGGTATAAAAATTAACAGAAAAAGACAAATGTAACAGAACTTTCTCCTTGGTAACTCAAAATTCAGTGCAGATTTCAAAAGCTGTGTTGTAGGAGGGTACTACCAGCTCCAGAAACTCCTCTCTTACTGGGAACTAGGTAGTCACCTGAAAATGTAGCAAGTGAAATAAATTGTTGGCTAAATGGTTTAATCCATGAAACATTGACATTTTATATATACAGCTTTGCACTCCTCAGCTGCTGAAAATGGGATTTTTGTTATTATGGGGAAACGACTTGAACAAGTGGACTAAATTTGAGGCTTGGGAAGCTGCTTCTCTTTGAAGGAGAAAATGAGTTTTAGAAACCATAAATGACTAATCCTGAAGCAACTAGTGAAAGACCCTACAACAGAAGTAACTTCTGATTTATTCCAGAGTAATACAGAGAACCTGGATCGATATATCACTATCAAAGATACGCTTTTTAATACTGACTGTAATGTACTCAAATTCAGCATCCTTGCATGGGGAAAGAGCCAAAAAAGTTGACTGCAGCAGCAGGGATTTCAAAAAGTCTTTAAGTGACATAAAAAGAGGAAGCCTAGTTAAAAGGAAATTAAAGGGAACAGCTAAATGAGTAAAATCCTTGGCTCTGCCATGGAGAATATTTAAAGTTGCCATGTGAAGGTCTCGAGTAAATAGTTCTTGTTCTCTGCTGTCGCAGATGTACTGCATGTTCTCTGTGGGAGTGAGCGGCAGGCTGGGGGACGGCTGGGTCGGAGAGGACATCTGGAACAGCTGGCGGAGAGGCTTCCTGGGGCAGAGGGAGCAGAGAGACAACTGGCAAAACGGAGTGAGCAGGGAGTCTGCCCTGTGCGGAGGGTCCAGAAGACGCTGCGACTGGGGAGCAGACACACAGCCAGGCTTCAACAGCAAAGGAAGGAGCCTTTCTTAGAGCCCCAGGAGGGACCTAAGCGTCTTAGAAAGCAGGAAGCCACTCTCGGTTGCTGAATTGATGTCAAAGGATGGATGCCCTATGCAAGGACACAGTGGAAGGAGGTAAATTTGTTTCAGATCCTTTTGTTTATTTTCTCTTCCGATAGGTCGTAGTTTTCCCTGTTTAAGAGAGACTTTGTTCTCATTTGTATTCTGACACAATATGTATTTGGAGGTTAACTGTCCTTTTACTAAACCAATTTTCAGGAAGACAACCAGGCAGCTCTGTCCTAAGGTGTGCGTATCAGGAGCAGGCAGAGCGCACAAAGAAAACAAAGCTGTAATGCAGCAGTCAATGACTTCCTTGCATTATTGCCTGCTGCGATGAAGTCCCAGGAAGGTTTCTGTATTCGCGCCCCGTTCTGCAGAGGGAGAGGGCCGGGGGACTCTCTCAAACCGAAGTGTTGGTAGAAGAGGTTTTCAAATGAATCAATACACTGCCGAGGCCAAGTGCAGTCACCCGAGAGTGCTGAAGGAGCACAGTAATGAAGCGACTGAACTACTGACTGGTTTGTAGTTTATTGCCTAAATCAGCCTGAGGATCAGAAGGACAGGTGGTGACAATTATGACATCAATGACGTGTAAAAATGGTCCTGGAGTGATTTAGGAACCAGAGTCAGTGTTCAGCCAGTCACAAATTACTAGAAACAACGATGAAGAATACAATTATTAGATGCATGCATGAATACAGCATATTGGGGAAGAGTTCGATTTGGCTCTTGTAGAGGAAAGTCAAGGCTCAGAGGAATATCCAAACCCTGCGAAGGTGTAAGTGAGCATGAGCTGGTGAGCCAAGGTAATCTAGTCAATGCGCTTGTACACAGGGGGTTTCGCAGGTTTTGAGCAAGGTCCCTCACTGATGACTTTCAAGGAAATGAACTTTCCAAGGGGTGAAGAGGCAGGTCCATGGATTAGTAACTGTTTACAAGAGTAAAGACTCCATTTTCGCACTGGCAGCGAGTGCCAGTGGAAGCACACAGAGGTCTGCGCTGCTATTCATGCTGATCAGCATATTCATAAAGGATCCAGAAAAGACTGTGAATAGTGAGCTGGCAAACTGGTAGGGAAAAAACCATTCAGGAGAGCCAACTCTAGTGCTGAATGCAAGAAACTGAAGAGGGTCCCATGATACTGATGCATAAAATGGCAGATTACATTCAATTCAAATGCATGCAAAGCAGGAGACTATGGAGAAAAGAGCGTGGTGCGTGCACAGTGTTGATAGCATCTCTTGCAGCTGGCACCCTGGAGCAGGTACAGGGGTGCTGGCAAGGAGGCCAGAGCTAGCTTTTCTGTAAGGAACAGCTTATGGGGTAGAGCCCAGCTTGGGACAGGGGAACAGAAGAGGATGTAGCAGATATCTGTGATAAAGGGAGAGAGATATAATTTTTTGCCATTTCCCGTTGCGTGGGAGCATCAATGGAAGTGATCCATTCACATCCCTTTATGAATCCACCTTCACAGGATGCTGAGGGTTAAAAGCAGAATGGGTTCAAAATGGGATTAGACTAGTTCATGGCAAAAATCATGGTCAAGAAAGTTCAGTCCAGGATGGGGATTTCTACATTTCTGGTGATGAGTGAGTCAGAAATGCCTTGTTTGTCCTGTCCGTGGGCAGAGGACCGGCACGGTCTTGTTCAAGTTAAATCAGGCACAGACACAGTGTAAGAGCCAACAGGACTGGAAGGGAAGTAGAAAGGTTGCCTAGTCTATCCCTGCCCCAGGTAGGCATCACAGAAAACCTCTCTGCTCTTAGCACAGATAGGTCCCAAAACTGTCCCTCTTTGGGTTTGGTGATAGTACTGGTGGCTCTGCTTGGTTTTCTGTGTTTCTCGGCATCTCTTGGCTTGGCCTCTCTTCTAGACCTTTGGGTCCGCAAAGGGGTGGTGGTGATTTCCGTTGTTAATGAGACGCTGTGGTTGCAGAAAGCATGACAGCAACAGTGGGGCTCGCAGGGCAGTGACTGGCCTGACTTGCGACTTCAGGTTGGAGTTATTGCTTGTTTTGAGTTTGAGATTGGAGATAAAAGAGCCCAGTGTGCTGGGGAACACGGAACAGAAACAATTACACCAGAGCAGTCCAAGGGTTTCCACTGAAGCCTTGGGTGACTGATGAGAAAAGGAAGCTCAAGATCAGAGCTGGAGAAACCAAGGTGCACTCAGTAGTGGAGAGGTATCTCCAGGGCAGTTAGTTTAGCGCTCTGTACGTGCAACTCCTTAACTGCGAGAGTGGGAACCCTTTCTGCAGGCTTGGGTTTATGCCTGTAGGCTGGTGACAAAGGAGCAGGGGACAGAAACATGAAATGTTTCTGCTGAATGACTGAGTCCGTGACACAAGACAAACGTCAGGGCACTGAACAGGCAAATCTGTACCTCGGTTTTACTTTCCTGTGAAATGAGATGGTTTCTGTACATGTCAGCTCTCCCTGTGATAACACCTTTTGCATGGTTACGGCTGCTAGGACCCTGCAGCATGGCTACACAGGGTCCTCAGTACCCTCGCCAGAAAATACGACAACAGAGAGCTGTCTGGAGACAAATGCCCTCACACTTCTCTGCTTTTATTGGCCTAAATGGCAAAAAACTCCAGTTCTGGCGATGCTGGCCAGGCATGTCCTGCCGCAGGAGAGGCCTATCTGAGCTGCACCTTGGAGAAACGGCAGACGTGCTGAACCGCGCTGTAGTGGTGCACACAGAGTTCTGCTGTGTGTGTAAGTTTACTGCCCAAGTCACAAAGTGCAGCTCTGGAAACAGTAGATTGCAGCAGATTACAGATTGCTAGCGCGATTAATGTCAGCCAGTTCTGCTTCGTGGAAAATAAGTTTTGCCCTGCAAACCTTGGTGGTATCTGCTGGCCAGATTACAAACTTGACTGATGAATATAAATGTGTTGATGCTATACATCTAAATCTTCTGGAGGGCATTTGAGTTCCCTTGCTGCACAGTCTGATTACAGCTGGCCTCAGTCACATGTCCTGTAAAAAAATTGTAGAGTGGATTAAAATTCAGCTATGTTCTAGATCTCTGAGATCCTTTGGAAATGGGAGAGTGGATTGGCAGGTCCTGAAAGAAAACATGGACACAACAGGCGCATTGGAAACCTGAGCAGGGCAGACAGTCCCTGGGGCACCGTAACAGGCCATGCTCAAGCTGGGTGGCATTTTGTGATAGCTGTGAACCAAAGGAAGTGAGCAAACTCATCACCCCAGTAAATAACAGAGAAACCTTGTGGATAGCAAGGCCAGACTTAGGACTACTGTAGTACTCGGTCCCTGTGTTCGATACGTATCACTGAGCTTCTAGCCAGAATGTCAAGCAAAATACTAATTGCAAAATTTTACATAGGGAAAAATAGAGGTTGCATTTACAGGATGGAGACTGTTGTTTGGAAGAAGAAGACAGAAAAAAGCTAAGAATCCTGAAGGATAAGTGGTAAATATGAGCTTGAAATGTGAACCAGTAACTAAGGGAAGAAGGATTTGCTTGAAAAATCTTGAGTAAGAGCAGAAAGCAAAATTGTCTTGTCATTCATTCCTAATCATATAGATGCTGCATCCAGCTACGGTGCTTCTATATTAAAAAAGGTCTGTTTGGAAAGGGTAGAGAAAACACCACAAGAAAAACTCAGGGGCTAGGAAGTCCACTTTTGAGAGAAAGTTCCAAGAGCTAGAGGTACTTGACTACAAAAAGGCCAAGAAATGATCTGATGAATCTGCAGCCCAGTTGCAAGGGCAGAAGATTTCTGACAATGGAAGGCTGAATGACCTCAGCTGGAGACGGAATAAGGTCAAATGGCTGAAGCGAGACATAGGTTCAAACAAGGAAGAAGGTGCAAAATATTTTACGTGCAGGAGATTATCCACTGGGATGCTGTGCAGGTGTCTCTGCCATCTAGGGTCTTCATTCCTAAAAGATGTGGGGTCTTTCAGCTGTGAGGGGTGGGCTGTGCTTGGGGGATCCCTGAGTGAAAGCTCAGGCTTGGATTTTGGACTAAATTATGAGATTGGTCCTTCTGGGTTCTGACACCCAGGAACACATCAGTAACTCTTGCTGGTGGTCCCAAATTTTACTCTGCCATCATAGGTGCAGGTGCATTTATTTAGCAGATATCCAGTTGTCCTGAAGTTACTGGGACCACGACGGCTCTCTCTCACTTAATTTTGGGCAGATCTCGTCACTGGCCATCAGGAAGAGCTCTCCAGCATCCGCTGGGGCCTGGCTGAACATCCCTGTGTTCTCAGTGAGTCCAGAAGGGATAAATGCCAAACTGTTTGCAGACAAGACATTTCTTAGAATAGAAAATCTCTCTGCTCTCTTCTTTCTCCTCTCTCCTCTCTCATCCATCTCACATTTTGTCAAAATTCTGCTCTGGCCACAGATAACGTGTGTGAAATTCAAACGCAAAGATGTTTTTTTGAGAAATGTAGGCTGTGAAATCAGGCTTATAAGGGAGCGCAAACTACACCCTTAACTGTGGAGTCCTTAGCCTGGCTTAGAAGGCTGCTAATCCCCATCTGCCATAGAGGTAAATGGCCTGAGGAGGCTTGGACTATTCCCGTTACAGCTGAGTTTCTTGCCTCCATGTGTGGTAGTGCTGAAATAATTTGTTTCTCCTGTAATTAATTACTCACTCTTGTTTCTACACAATATGTTCTATCTGCTGCTTCATACGAAAAATGCCCATTGTCCTTGACCACCTCAGGCCTTTCTGGAAGCATCTGGGGCCGCTTGAAACCAGATCAAGGTCCAGGATGATAGAGAAGTGTGGGCAGAAAGGTGCTTTCCCCTTATGCCCGTACTTGCTAGACCTTTATCTCAGGAAGCTGGAGATCTGCAGGGCAGGGGACTACATCAGGAACATGCTCCATTTTCAGGTGGTTCCAATATCCTCCACTCCAGTGCACAAGTCCTTTGTGAGGTCTCTGCTTCAGGAGATGGTAGCCACCATTCATTGTTCATGTTCCTGCATAAGTCCCTCCAAACTCCCTGCTGCATGATGCTGAACTCAAAACTGGTGCTTACAGCTCGGGAAGGAGCCCTTGGATCTGTCAGTGGTGGTTCTCTGAAATCATCAGCTCCGTGCACAGCAGCAGTCAAAAAGCCAACAGCACGTTGGGCATCGTCACAGAGACAGAGGCATCATTTTGCAGCCCTCTTGCACTGGTGTGTTGAGTCCTTGCGTAGCTCTGGTCTCTGCATCTTGAGCAGAGTTAGAGACGGTCCAGAGAAACAGCTAAAATGATCGTGGTGATGAAACAGCTGCCTCAGAAGACCAAAAAGGCTTGGACTCCAGTTTGCAGAGAAGAAGGTGGTAGGAGGGGGAATGTGACTGACAACATTTACAACATCATGAAGATGGTGAATAAGGTGAACGCAGAGCTGTCATTCACCAAATCCCACAATACTAGGACTACGTGCACTTGATGAATTTAGCAGGAGAGCAGTTCAAGGCAGATAAAGGAAAGTTCATCTTTGCACAGCAGGAAGTGGAAGTGTGGAACTTGCCGCTAGAGCAGGCAGAGGGAGCAGACTGTACCGGCAGGGTGAAAAAGGGATCAGAAACTTCACAGGCAACAGGCCCGTTGACAGGGACTGAAGGGAATAGGCAGGGACATCTCTGACATCCCTGATAAAACAACTGTGGATGCTGCGGGACTACAAAGGGGATGGCTCCAAGAGTGGCCAGGCTTGCATGCATCCTAAGTAGCATCTTCTGTTGCCACTGCCAGAGACAGAGCCCTGGGCGAGGTGAACACCTCTGATGTTTGCCCTGCGCTCTGCACAGGGGAGTTTCCAAAGTGGAAGCTCTGTGAGTCACAGGGGCTTGCACAGCAGCTCCGTTTAGGTTGCTTGCAGGGTTGTGCTAACCTCGGCCACAAGTCAGGGAATCAGGCAGAACACACGTTTTGGAGGGTGTTGTGAGCAGCATCGCAACTGGCAGCCTGAGAAAGGAGGTCTCTGTGACCGCTGCGGTGCTGCCCTGGGAAGCCACTCTGCTTTTCTTCCCCCAAAACTTGCAAGTACTTCTGTAATGGTGCTACTCAGTCTCTCTCAGAAAGGAAAAACATGATCTATTTGAAATATTGTGCTTTTAACAAAATACCCTGACCCCTAGATCAGGACAAATATTGCTTTCATATAAGAGTAAACACCGTTGGAAACCTAGAACCAAAATATTTATCTGTGACTTTGGATTCTTGCTTTTTAAATTTTTTAAAATTAGTGTTCTAGATGATAAACTTCTATTGAAAAATAAAATCATCTGGGAAAAGTGCAGTGGATTTCAGTATTCCATTTCAGTAGGAGCTGCTCTGTGCTGGAGGGAAAGCCTTATCTGCTGTGCCCTGAGCAATAGCCTCGCTCCTGTCTTCTGGGACCTCAGCACTGATGGGAATTTGGCCCTTATCCAGAGCTGAAATCAGCCATGTAGGCAGTAAGCGTGTGTGTGTGTGGGTGCATTTGAGTGGGATGTTCTCTGACTCCCACATTTGGCTTCTCTCTTCGAATAAGTTCATGCTGCAAAAATTTTGCTCGAATAGGTTTGCCAAGCACGTTCCCAGATGGTCGAGCATTACCTGCAGCCTTATCCCATGTGCACAGCGACAGCCAACACTGTCAGAGAAGCCTTTTTTTCCCATTGTGGCTCGTACTGTTTGAGATGGCTGATTTGCTGTATTAGCGGCAGCTCTCCGCTGTTGGTATAAAGGTCTGGGATTTTGCTGGAATAACCCTTTACCTCTAAGGGCATCGCTACTGGGAGAGGCTGAAAAACAAAGGAGGAGGACACAGAGAGGAGGAGGTACATCAGGAATGGGTTTACTTTGTACATTTTACTGCTTTTTGATATGTCCCTGAAAACAGAAGTCTCTGTCCCTCCCTGTCCCTCCTTTCTACCCTGCAGACCTGCTGTGCACAGAGGCTGGCACGAGTGGTTTTATGGCCACAAGGTGACATGGACAGAAAAAATACTTTTGCTGCAAAAATCACTATTTTTTGCCATTTATATTGCAGCCATGCCAGTTCCCTTGAGGATGGTCTCTTTGTGGTCCCTCCATCTCTGTTCACAGGGCAGTGCAGGGCTGAAGGGTGCAGAACTGAGTCTTCCACTTGCAGCACTGGCTTTGCTAGCTTCAGATATTTGCCCAGATCCAGCACCAGGGACTATGGCATTGCCCAATCTCCATTTCATGTTCCCAGGACTAGGAACAACCCTACTCTGAGCAAACACAGAGCGTGAATGGCCCTTTGCAGCGTGCACCACCCAGGAGGCCGTGAAGGGTGCAAGGTCTCGGGAGATGCTTGCGTTCTCTCATGAATCCTTGTTTGACGCCAGAGTGCAATAGCTCTTCCTCCATGTAGGGATCCTTTAACAATTGCTTTTGTCTCTATTTGAATTATGTATAACTCCCGTTTTTAATCATACTACATTCTGGGCTGAGCTGCAAATCAAGCATTGTCTAAAAGCAACAGGCAGAGTGTGTATGTGTGTATGGGTGTGAGTGTTTCTGTGTATGTGCTCTACAATCCCGAGGTGGAAATGTGATGTAGAAACCCGTCATGATACATGCCCTCTATGTGAGTGGGAGCAAGAAGAAGTATATTTAATAGTCTGTGTAGAAAAACTGCACGGGCAGCCTTTGTCTCAGAAGTTATGTAAGGAGATTTTGAGTGATGCTTAAGTGCTTGGCTGACTGGTTCGTCCTAGCAAAAGTGCATATACACTGTCCTGTTTTGCAAGCTCTCAGGAGATGCCTGGGAGCTCAGGATGCAGTGCGTAGCTGAAGTGTGTTGCTGTTGGCTCTGATGACGGCGAAAAGACAGGGTTTCCATTTGTGCCTAATCATTGCTGTGCAAGTGTCCTAGCGCAGCACTGGGAGCTCCTTTTGATGGACCCTTCTGCTCAAGATCATAGGTTCACAGGTTAATTCAGGTTGGAAGGGACCTCGGGAGGTCATCTGTCCCATGGCTACAACCATGTGCATTAGGGTACTTCCATCACAGATTGTGCCTGTACTCAAAACCTGTCTCCAGAGGCCCTAAGGCTTCGGACAAGCCCCCTCCTCCCTGAAGAATACTGGGTAACTACTTTTCTCTCCTAAACTGTCATTCCTGCACTGTCCGAAATCTCGCCGTTGCTACTGAACACATCAAGGACAAAAAGCAGAGTTATGAATCCGCTCTAGCACAGAGATAAGACGCAGTATAATTAGAAACTTTTTATGTGAAGAAATGAATCAAAGCTCCTTCTACTCCTGGGACATTTTAACTCTTCACAGCTTCTGTTATTAGTTGTAGAACCATTTTGCTCACTTTCAGGCTAGAAAAACCTGAAATAAGGAAGAAGTCCACACTGAACTGACCCTGCTGAGCTGTTTGACTCCATGGACACGTGAACGATGATGGAGCATGGGACGCCTCCAGGGACACTCTGCACCATCACACGGAGCACTGGAAAGCAACCGCAGGACTGTAAAGCAAATATGTTATTTGGCCTTGTGGGTGGGCAGGGGAAAGGAGACCGCCGGGTGTGACAGTAGCAGGAGTTGTGCCATAAGCAGAGAAGGTGTATAATTACAACAGCTTGCGGTAGGATGCTGCAAGGAGCAGTAAGGCAGGAGATTATATCAGAGTCCTTGTCAGGTCTCTAAGAAGGGCAGAGGGTCTCCTGTGAGCTGAGGGAACATGTTCATTTCCCATTGCTCTTCACCTTCTTCGAAGAGCCGAAACAACTGCCGAGAAAGTGGCTTAGATGAAGAGGAGCGAGGAGCCGTGCAGGCCCAGCCGAAGGAGTGCAAGGAGCCGCGAGCGAGAGCAGGAAGGGGAGTGAGGTGCAGCTAGGAGGGGGCGAAGAGTGGGTAGGGGCCGTTGTGGGGTAAAAAGTGGGATGAAGGGCAGTTATAGAAAGGGTATGGGGTGAGGAGTGGGGCAAGTGGAGGTTATGGGGCAGTTATGGGGCAAGGGGTTGGGCGAGTGGCGGTCAGAGGAAGGCAATGTAAGCAGTGGGGCAAGGAGGTCACCATGGGGCAGCTGTAGGCTGGGGAGGGGGCTGAGGGGTGATTATGGGGCAGCTATGAAATGCTTATGGAGCAGAGAGGCCTTTATAAGGCAGGGTGAGGGATTTACGGAGCACTCACGGGGTGGAAAGGGGGAAAATGAGCTCCTTGAACATCAGACTTCTGCATGATTAGTCCTGGGTTTTGGGTCCTTCACACCCAAACTGATTGCACAGAGGCCTGGGGACCCTCTGACAGTTCCCAACTGCAATGATCAGCAGAGCTTGGCTTTGGGAGCAGGACTGGTGTGGCTATGCCCACGGCACTGGTTCTTTGCTTCCTCCAATGCAAAACCCCAATCTTCAGCTGTCTGTAACTTTGCTAATGTTGAATTGTTAAATAGAAATTTTCTGAGTAAAAAAAAAAGGAAAAAAAGAAAAAGATTTAGCCATTCCAGAAAAGGAAATCTAGGTTCAAGCTCACGTGGTGCATTGGCTGGCTTTCGGTCCCAGTGAGCAGCTCCAGCACTTCCCCAGTCAGAGGCCAGACTAGGAGCTTTGGATTTCATCCGTCGTCCAATAAATATTCCTATTATCTTTATTGTAGAAGGCCGTGGAGTTCGCATTGACCAGGCAGCATGGAGTCTCAGAGCTTGCCTGGGCTTCAGCTGGTTTTAGCTGCATTTAACAGTTGTCTAGTGGTCAGTGAGCATTGCCTGACCTGTCTTAGTTTGAGCTCTGTGAACTGTATGTGGTAAAGGTCTGACAAATCTATGCATCACTGTGTAACAAACAGCCCTTTATGTTAATTGAGGATGGGGGAGGTTACTGGGCCACTTCCAAACTTCAGCTGGGAACCAGTGAGAAGGCAGTGTTAACAAAACACACAAAAATGAATCCAAGCGTGTGTGAGATTGAGGATAGAGGAATCCCTGCTGTGAATGCCTGACTCCACTTGTCAGTGACCTCAGGGTGCTAACGACTTGCTGTAACCCCCTTCTGCGTGGGGAAGACGGCCTGTTGCCAGTGCGGAATTACCGACGGCAAATTGTATCTGACCAACTTGGTTGCCTCCTATGAGGCTGTGTGGATGCAAGGAGAGCGTGAAAACAGCACCCCAGATGTGGTCCAAGGGAGCCACTAGTATTGGTCCAGCCAGAACTGGACTCCCTTGGACCACATCTGGGGTGCTGTTTTGGGCTCCTCAGTTCAACAGAGAGATCAACAAACTGGAGAAAGTCCAGATGAGGGCCATTAGGATGGTCAGGGAGCTTGAGCATATGACAAATGAGGGGAGGCTATGAAAAAGTAGAGGGGGCTCTAATTGCTGTCTTCCCTTCTGTTAGGGACCTAAGCACAGTCATAGAGAAGATGGAGACAGGCTCTTCTTGGAGGTGCGCAGTGGAAGGACAAGAGACAGTGGACGCGAGTTGGAATACGAGAACTTCCATTTGGTTATAAGGGAAAAGTCTTCTCTGTGAGAGAAGTGAAACACTTGGATAAGGACCAGAGAGGTAGTGGGATCCTCATTTTTGGAGATATTCCGCACTTGAATGCACGACTTTGGGCAGTGTAATTCAGCTTAGATGTCAGCTCTGCTCTGATTAGGGTTTGCGGATACCTCCGGGGATCCCCACGAACCAAAAGCTTTCTGTGATTCTATGATTACGGTATTACTGGTGCACTGTAGTGGAAGAGTTTAGTAGGACATGATACATTTCTCTCCTTTTTGAAACCTAAGATATTTGATAAGGACCTTATCCTGCTAAGAGTACCTTGAGATGGTTAAGACAAGAACTGAGATCTTAGAAAATGCCAGAAATAAAGGAACTTTGTCTTTGCTTGTAGCTATCAAACTCTACTATCTATTCTCTGATTTCATGGACAACTTATTTTTCTTCTGAGAGGACCTGCTTCATTCAGCGCACAGGGCAGTGAGTTAAGGGGTCTGGATGGGGCAGGACTATAGCTGCATTAGCAGTGTGAGCGCTGAACCAAGTCCAGTGCTGCTGGCTGTCGACGGACGGCCTTCTCGGGGAGCCAGGATATCTCCTCATGTCAGAGGGCACTGTGAGGATTCGTAACCTTGCTGATATTTCTGAGATGTACTTCTCTGAGTGATGAGCGCAGCAGATAAATCCAAGAGGAAGCAAAAGATTCGCTATTCAGAGCAGGGTTTGATGTGCCGTAAACAAGCCCTGAGGCTGTACACTGAATGATGAAGCTACAAACTACACTGAACAGTGCCGAAACGCTGTACAAAACAATGTAATGTGTAGCTGCCCGTAAAAGACCGGTTAATCTATCTGGAAATAAAGACGTGAAGCACAGACACAGCGTACCACGTCCGTGTGAAATCAGTGAGCACTGCGGGTGCCGAGCTCCCCGAAGGAGGAAATGGGCAGGATGGGCAGAGGCTGCAAGGCTGAGACTGCGGAGGGTGGGAAGCTCACAGCACGCTGGCTGCAAAGTCCTGGCCCAGGAAGCAGGCTTGGGAGCTGTGAAGGACTGAGCCCGGTGAGACGGGCCCACCCAGGAGTCTGCAACTGCTGGGCACTTCACTGGCAGAAGGGTACTCAGAAATTTTGAGAATTGAGAGAGCAGGAAGGAATGGTTCATCTAACCCAAGTAGAGTTGCAAGTATGAAGGTGTTTTGAGTTGTTTATCAAAGGAGTCTGTTGAGTCTGGCAATGCAGCAGTGATGTTCTGGGCGAGAGTCTGCCCTGAAAGAAGTCTGGGATGAATGATCATCCCATATATCCTGTATGCAAGACTAGAAAAACAAGCAAACAAATATTAAGAGCAACAACTAATTTTTATCAGATGTCTAGAGGGCCACAGAACAGTAATCTACACGACATAAAAAGCTCTTGATCAAGAACCATAAATTCTGTTGTACTTAGTGATTTGAAAGCAAAACGTGTCCAGTATAACCAGTCAGGGTGATCTGCTGAGTGCTGAGGCCTGGAGGTTTGACGCAGTAAAGTCTGCATCTGATTATGGATTTTGTAATTGAGCTAGAGCACATTTTAAGGAGGCTCAGCTGCATTTCAGAATTCTGGAGATGTAACACCCTTTTCGTTACCTCTGTAGGTTAAACTATGAGTTCCTCTAGCTGCTTAAAACTTGTACCTATCTCCTCTCTGGTACTGTCTCATGTCAGCTTCTGTCTGCTGGATTTGTCTCCGAATCTAACCAAAAAGCCTTGTGATTCTGGGATTCCCCTCCCAGACGTGGGCCCAGCCCAGCCACCATGGCAGAGGTTACATCTGTATGGGGTTTTCCTTCTCTTCAGGACTGCATGAGGCTCTGCGGTGCCCCAGAGCTGTTTGGAGAGCACTGGCTCTTCCTTGGAAAACGCGAATTGCCTTCGTTGTTCCTACTTCCCGTCGGGTTGCATGGAGATGCTTCAAGTTCACGCAAGGCCACCTGTCCCACCACGTGAGTCACTCTCCACGTCTCCTTTGCTCTCCCCACCGCCGTTATCCTTCTGCCTCAGTGATGAACACTGCAGAGCATCAGACTAAGAACAGACCAACCGAGTTTCCTTATTTGTTTGATAAGGCCTGCTCCTACACCTGTACTGATTGACATTAATTAGCTGTTAATCTTTCCTAGCTCTCCTCTGTCAGCCTGCCTAGGACTGCTGGGTTCAGCCTCAGACAACGGGACTGTCTGCTTATGCCACGCAACTCCACTGATACTCTGAGATATGCTAGAGATTCGTATCAGCAGCAGACACCAGCCGTCCAGGCGCAGGTTGTTGTTTGCATCCGCTAAATCGCGCAGTGACCCAGGCCTGCTTCCCGCTGCTCTGCCCAGCAGCCCTGCCTATTTACCATTTAGCTCCGAAATTGCAATAACGAGATTACTTGATATAAAGCAAAGCAACTCCACCAGCTTTTCCACTCCGGCTCTCCTCCTGCGGTTCTGCACAGAGGCCGCTCTCCCAGGAGGAGTCAGCAGTGGATTTGCTGCTGGAAATTGCTCTCGCTCTGGCTTTGCCTATATCCTTCAAAGAGAATCACTGCTAGGAAGGGAGAGCTGTTAGTTTAATCAGACTGTTTATCCCTTCAAAGTGAGCAGTTCCCTTGGAATAAGTAGGCGAGCTCAGAGGGCTCAGCTGAATGCTGCCTTATCCTACCAATTTCTGCTTCCAGAGGCAGCTTCTCCCTCCTCCTAAAGGTGCAGGGAAGTGGGGGGTGAGAGGTACCCTTGGCCCCAGGGGTACAGGGCAGGGTTATACCTGTTGTCAAGTGCAAAACGATGCAAGTGCAGAAGAGCCTGGAGCTGGAGGTGCCTAGGAACGGTGAAATCATTCAGGAAAAACGTATTAATAGACTCTGCTAGGCAATGAGCTGGATTGACAGCAGTCAGATTTTATGAATCAGGACTCCTGGGTCCTTGCAGGAAGGGAGCTGGCAGCCGTCATGTTTAGAGACGGTGAGACAAGCCGTTGTAGACAACCTAGGTCTCGTGCCTCTGCTCTGGAAGGGTGCGATTGCGGGGAAGAGCCTATGGCTCCACCACCCCTGAGGGCAGTTAAAACTCAGATTTACTCTCTCAGCAAGAGATTGTCTGTTCCTGCTTTGGAACATGGTGTGAATAGCACTTCAGACAGAGTGAGGAGGCCTTTTCAAAAATCTGTGCTCTGCTTAATTCCTAGGCTGAGAAACAAATCCGTAAAGCAGGTGTGATGGCAAAACACGCTGTTTTGCCCAATTTGCGCCCAAGTACAGCAAAGGCCTAATTTGCTGCAGATTTGATGCCTTGGCAGGCAGATGTAGCCTTCCTCTGTTCTAACATTGCGGGGGGCGGGGGGGCACCTTCATTCTGCACATGAGACAATTTGGGGAGGGGTAGGTGCAGGGAAAGGAGTGGCTGTAAGCCCAGGCATCTGGAATGCAAACACAGCAGGACGCTGGTGAGGATGTAACTGCTGCAGCCCTATTCACGTACAGCACCACATCATTACGCTGAAATGGAGCCGTCGTCACCCCATCCCCAACGCCTGTCTGTGCAAATCCGAGCCAAAAAGCTCTTGGTGGCCGTGAACAATCCAGGTGCTTTGAGTCAGGATTTCAGGAACATGCAAAGAGACCAGCATGCCAGCCCCATCCTGCCCTGAATACCAGTGCCAAGTAGAGAGATGAGAGATCTTGTCGGATAAAGGAAATCCCATACGAGTGGAAGTGTTACAAAGCCTGTACCTTCTTGTGCTGCTCTTTGAACCATACCTGTAGAAAGCAGGACACCTCTCTCTCTGGACACGTCCTAATGCACGGATAAAGCAGGGTCTTAACCCTCAGCTTCCCGCAGTTTCTCAAGGCCATTGAGAGGTTATTTTGTTGCATTAGATGAGAGGTGCAGAATGGCTAGGGACGTACCCAGACAAGACCTGCCACGTGGTAGAGGAGAAAAATGTGGAAATTTGATAGCTCAAAGATCCAGGAGGACTGACATGTTTGTGGGAAGGCGATGCGAACAAGCGATGGCTAACGGGAGAGGAAGATAAGGTTGCGGAGGGCGGTAGGACCTACTGTGCACATTTGCGATGAAGACTCATTTTGTGCCCTGTGGTTACAGAGTCAAGGTGCTGCAGTTAAATTGCTGATGCTAGCACTTATACAGGATCTTGTATATTAACTGCACTGTTGTTTTGTTGCAGACAGGTGTGAAAAATTACCCTGCTGAAACTACACTAATCGCAGCATGCAATATGTATACTTGCAAGCACAGTGTGCAAAGTCCGACCCTGCCAGGTAAGGATATGCTACAGTTCTCTCTGTCGTGCTTATAACTTTTTAGTATCTGTATAGCAGCAGCACCAGGGAACCCCATTTATATTCTGGGACTTTATTGTGCTAGGTGCTGCACAAAGAACCAAGAAAGGCCTTTTCCCTAAAAGCAGCACTGAAGCAGCGTGTGGGATTGGGGCTCTGGACAGCCACAGTCTGTAACGTCGTCTTCTTTGTGTCTCTTTAGATTTCATGCAATTTGCACTATACAGATCATTAACACAAATGTGTTGATCAAATCTCTGTGACTAACTGGAAATTGAGATTTTATTCCTCCCTCCCCTCCAGTAATAGGTAATAGGCCCCATGCTCAAAGCCTATTAGTGGTCCAGATTGCACCTGTATAACCTTGGGGAATTCCCAGTGTGAAGTGTGTGTGTGTTGATGAACTTCATCTGATTTATAAACCTCCTATGCACAAATTAACTCTCAGACACAGACACTTAGGCTGACCTGAGAAACTAACGCTGACAAATACCTTCCAAGCCTGGTATATTCTCACTAAATCTACTGCTCTCTCTGGTCCTTTCTGTATTGGGCAAGAGCTCCAGGTTAGAAAACATCAATGGCAAAAATAAAAGGCAGATAAGTTCCATTACTCATTGGCCTGAGATTATTTGATTGCTACCATACCTTTTACCTGAGGTCTGAGCTACCAGCCACGCTAGAGGGGAGATATTTACCCCATATAGCAGTTCCCGGTGCCACCAACTTCTTTGCTGAATGCTTTATTGCACCGTTGTGGAGGAGTTATTGCACAGACACGGCACGTCCCATGGGAGCGTGAGATGCTGAGCGCTGGGCGAAGCCCCAGATTTTGGCATAGACTCTGGAGTGAGAGCGCTTTTTTTGTGGCTGTTGGATTTGTCACTCATCTGCCATCAACTGAAGTCTTCTGAAGACTGTAGCAGGAACCTGGCTGGGGTAATCTGGTGCCTGCTCTTGCTAGCAATAGTGCCCTCATGTTTAATTACTATGACTGACCTTGCTGAGAAGCCAGGAGTGGCCTTCATCCGGCTAAGCAAGAATCCCTACGGTCATGGCTCCATACGAGCTACCCCCTGCCTAAAGTCACAGCATCTTAGAGCATGATCTGGCTGTAGTTGTTCAGGTCTCTGGTACCTTGGCTTTCTGGAGGGAGGATAAATGTTCACAGCTGCCTGTAAGTGCATTACTGGGCATGCCTTGAGGAGCTGCCTTTTAATGTGAGCTGGCCACTTCTACCTGAGGCCATCTGGAACCAGAAAACAGGCGGCCTGGAGTCCCTGTGCCCTACAAAGCCGGATTCTCCAAGAGCGTGCACAACATGAAGCTGAGCTAAAAATATGTGCAATATCCTAGAGCTTTGAATATCTGCCCAGGAAATAAGATACCTGCAGGCCTCTTTCTGCCTATGGGAGATATGAACACCTGCCTGGCACTGCATCGTGCCATGTGAACCTATCTGCAGGTAAGCATGCAGTCTATTCAATCCCTGTTCAACGTGTGCCTGGTGCAAACAGGAGTGTTGAGGCACTGATGGACAATCTGCAGTACAGGGCCCTGCAGAGTCAATCCAAGCACTGTATCCTGGAGCCTGGATGTATACAGGTGGATCAACACGGCTGGCTCTGCCTGCCTGGGCTGCAGAGCTGTTAGCAACTGGTTTTCTCTGTGAAAATCAGAGTCTGCAAGACAGGGAAGTGGAAGTGCCTGTGTGCATTGCTGCTGTAACCTCAGCTCCTTGGCCATTTTACCAGTTCTTATCCTCTGGGAAGCCAGAAGCCTGGAAGTAGGAATCCAGAAATCCAGCTGGCAGCCTCAGGCCCTCTTGGATAAAGTTTTTCTCCCTACAAGTTTAGTAAGCCCTTTGCTAGGCTTCATAAGCAAACCCAAGTCCAAGCCCAGGTATGAGCCCAAGCCCGATCCCAGGCCACACATATGGCTGTAGCACAAATACCTCTCTGAAGCAGCTGGAGTTTATTCTTTCCACTTTGCTCATCCTGTAGAGCTCATCTCCATAGAGATCTGCTGCTGGATGGAGACCATCTTTGTGCCTCCCACCACTGGACACAGCCTGTGAGAAGACCAGAGAAGGAGGCAGTCAGTCTCCCTGTTCCCCCTTAGCAGATGGATAACATGCATTTTAGCATGCTCTTACGTACCTAAGTGTATCTTTCAGAGACACAATTCCTAGGATGGGTTTTCATTGCCACCACAATCTCCTCTGATGATAATATGCAGCTTTTTCTAGCACGATCAGGAAACAAAATTTCTCTTCCAGTCCCACTGCTTCTTGCTACCTAATCAGTAGTGTGAATTGAGGCTGGAGTGTGATTAATCCCATATTTAAAGATACACCTGCATTTACGCAGCAGAATCACAGCCCATCACTATCCATTGAGATCTCCGCAGATCTCTCTACCAGCAGTGGTGTGACCCCAAGCAGCCAGTCCGCGCTGTGCATGCCTAATATCTGATGCGCACAACCCGATAAAGATCCTTTTCCCAGACAAGACCAGAAACACAGGGAGGTGGGAGCTCTGAAATCCTGACACACATAAAAAGCTTGGAGAGGAATTGTCAAGCTCGTTTTCATTCCCAGTCTCGCCTGCTGCTGAATTTGCTTTTCTTCACAATTTGGTGTCATTTGCAAATTCCTGGCAATCCTGTCATTTGCAAATTCCAGGCAAAAACCTGTGTTTTTTTATACAGGATATTAATAAAAATTTTAAATTGTCTCAAGCCAAGAGAGGACTCTGGGGATCATAGTGGAGTCTACGAATGGCTTTTGAGAGAGCTGCATCTGGTCAGGGCACGAGGCAGAGTGCTGTTCGGTGAGAAGTCTGCTCTGAAACACATACCCTTGTCTGCAGGGTGGAGCAAGGCATAGCTTCAGTGGTGGCTTGCCCAATGGTGTGGCCTTTGGCCAAGGTTTAAATCTAGGACTGGCTCAGAAAAAGGCCTGCTCAACCAGGCACCCACAGCAAAGATGTTCACCAGGCACGCAGAGCCTTTTCCTGGAAAGATTTAGCGTATAACTGGTTGAGAATTCTGTTTTACAGCAGAACTGACAGAGGCCAAGGGACTCTGCTCAGAAGCCCTTTGCCAGCCCAGTATGAAATCCAGGGTTGGAGGGAACGGGACAGATTTTGGCTCCTATCTGTAGAGTTAGGGCAGTTTTAGTCTCAAAGCTGTTTCTGCTGGGGATGGTTTTGCATTGTGACTCTCTGGAAGGAATTCATCTCACCTACCTATAGGCATCCCCAACCTGTGGCTGCATCCGAGCTGGTCCCCAAGACTCCCAGTAAAGTCAGTGGAGAGAACAAGGTACGTCCTGGAGTGATTCTTTCAGCTCTTCTTAGATGTCTGCTCTGGCCTGAGATCTGTTGTGCCCTGGTCTCCACTGGCTGCGGGGTCACTGACTTGTATCTCCATGGGCTCTGAAGAGACCCCCTGGAGATGGTGACACTGCAGGTGCTTCTCTATTCACCGTCAGAGGAATCCCAGCCTCAGCTCCCAACAGATTTCCATCACCAAGGAATTAGAGCAGCACAAAGGGCAAGTTTAACCCACTCATTGCACTTCAGTTTACAGTAAATAAAATAATTGGCTGTAGACCCCTCTCAAAATCTCCTTTGTCTCCCTGACAAAAGGGTCACAGCATTTAAACACTGTACGCAAAAGCATTAGGCAGCACTGGGGAATTTGAAACCACAAATACTTTCTCCTCGGGCAAACATGATAGATGTGTATTTACATAAAAATGGAATCAGAAAAAGCTAACGAGTGTTAAATACCAACTCTGGAGGCTCTGATATGAAGGGAAGCACAGAGTATCAGGAGCAGATGGATTTAGAAGCTTGCAAAAAGTCTCATCAGAGCAGTTCCAGCTGCCTGAACTCGTATATAAGGCAAATAGGAATAGGTGGCCAGAAAACATCACCAGCCTTAGGATGTGGGCAGTTACGGTTTTGACAGGGACTTTACCTGACATGCTTCTGCAACGTCCTAGAAGGTATTAACAGCTATTTGACTAACGGGGTCCGGGTGATAGTGGATATTTGGATTTACAAAAAGTATGGGAAAAGCTCTTCTATGACGGCTCTGAAAAAAATTTAGCTGTCATGGTTTAAGGGGAAAGTCCTTGCTGGGACTAATAACGTTTTAAGGGATAGGGAGCAAAGACTAAAATGAGAATTCTAGTTTTCACTGTGAAGGGGAATTAGCTGCAGAGTTATGTGGAGATCTGTGCTGGAGCTGGCATTGCTCAATATATTTGCAATAAAAGGAGATAAGTTGTGAGTGGCAGTATTTTTCACTGGTGCAGTATTATTTAGGATAGTCAAATCAAACATGACTGCATCCTAAGCTCCAAAGAGAGCCTGCAGGTCTTATGGCTTTTTTTGTCCTTCTTAGTCTCACACAATATCCCGACATCCAGTGCCTCAAACTTAGCATTACAGGAAAAAAAGCCACTGCTAGGAGATCTGCTAGGAGACAAAGAGCTTTAGGAAACTGGGTGCTAGTCACAGGTACTGGAAGTCTACTAGGGCTTATGTTTGCTCAGGAGAAAATTTGCCAGGACCAGTATCCAGCCATAGGTGCTGAGTTTGGCCCAGAGTGGCTTGAAATACACTGATAAGCACTGGCTGCTTGATTAAAAAAAAATCTCTAAGACCATTTAAACTTGTACTGAGGGTGGGATCCAGCACTTGGAGCCACCTGCTCCTGTCCAGAGCTGGCTTTGGCCAGAGAGACAGGTGAACACCCAAGGAAAAGCCTCCTCCCATGTAGCATCCAAGACCTTATACGTGCTCCCATTTTATTTAGCCGTAAGCCACAAGCTCTGCCCCAGGCAGCTGTATTGCACTCTCGCTTTTTGGTGCAGAGGGCTCCTGCTGCAGCAGACGTGGAGGCTCAGGATGGATCTGGCCCTACGAAGGGGCTGTGCCCAGGAGACACATCCACAACCAGTGCTGCCAAGGGAATTTATGTCTGTGATCAGACTGGATGGAGGAAAACAAACAAGGCTCCTTTGCTAGATTGTATTCACTGCTTTTTTGCTGCAAAACGGAAAGCACAGTCTATACCTCTCCGGCCTTTTAGCTCCACACCCAGCAGTCACTTGTAGCCTCTCTGCAGGGCTGTTGCTGGGCTGTTTGGTGCTAGAGCATCCCACACTGTCTGCCGTTCGGTGTGACTTGGATAGCTGGTCTCTAGCCACAAAGATCTGTTTATAAGCCCAGCCATAAATACTCACAATCCCCCCTCTCTAGGGCCGAAAGCCACTTTTGTTTGTAATATTTCATATTCAATACACCTTAAAGGCTAAAAAAATGTGTCAGCACCTGAATGCTGCAGTGTGCTGTAGGACCAGACATGGTACATGGATACTATGAATGAAATATCAGGTTTTGGGGGAAGGCTGCTTGGGCTGCATCCCAAACTCCCCATCCTGCACTTTTCCCCACTCTGTTTTAGTGAATTCTGTCTCAGGAGCTTTAAGATGGAGGAGTCCTCGTCTCTGTGACATTGCAAAAAGCACAAGAAAGTCTTGCCTTGAAATATGTTGCAGCTTTAATGCTTAGGAGACACTCTTAATTTGGGCTCCCTAAGAGATCCTTCAGCAGATAAATGATTAAGGGCTGCAGCGAGAAGGGACACAAATATTTGACCAAAAGTCTGAGAAAGCTAAAAAAAAGGACTAAATCCTCAAAACAGCAAAACAGACAAATTTGAGCAAAAAAGTCAAGCCACCCAACAAGAGGATCCCATTTAGTGACATACAAATTTGCCAAAACTGCAATAAATAGACAGGCAGAGCTGAAGTGTGAAGTGTGGAGGTGTACTCCCGCTTGTAATTATAGAGAAACAAACACACTTCGTCATCCTTGTGGGAGAAAGCATCTTTATGAAATGCCGAGACTCAGGCTTGTAGCTGCGATTAATACGTTGGATATTTACATGTTAATGCAACACATCTTTGCTCAGGCCAGCACAATGCCATTAAAAAATAAGTAGATGCATTCAAAGGATTATTCAAAGGAAAATTACTAGTAGGGGATAAAAAAAGCCCTGAAAAAAGGTGCCGAAGAAAAATGGAGAAAGGAGGAGGAAAGCTACTCCCCTCTACCTGCTGCTGGTAAGCCTGCATCCAGAGTACCGTGTCCAGTTTGGGGCTCCCCATAGATGTGGACACACTGGAGTGAGTCCAGGGGAGGCCACCGGGATGGTTGGTGGCTGGAGCACATGACATAGGAGGAGACACTGCAAGAGCTGGGCTTGTTCAACCTGGAGAAAGGAGGCTCAGAGGAAATCTTGATGTCTACAGACATCAAGATGTGGAGAAGACAGAGACAGACCCCTCTGGTGCACGGTGAGAAGGTGATAGGCAGTGAGCACAAGCTGCATTGAGGGAAACCCTGACGAGGCATAGGAGAAAAACTCTTCCCCAAGGGAGTGGACAGGGAAGCTGTGCAATCTCTGTCCTTGGAGATATTCCGAATTTGACTGGTCAAGGCCCAGAATAGTGTAATTTGATATTAAAGGCAGCCTATTCTGGGCAGAGGATTGGGCTAGAGACCACCAGAGGTGCCTGCACAGGTGCTTGCCAACCTCATTTTTCCTGTGAGTCTTCAGCAAACCCCTGCCATGCCGGGTGTCCACGTATCCTCCTGACCCTGCAGAAGACGGCACTCCGTCCACACGTTGCTCCTGGCAGAAAGGGTGATGGTTTGGGCTTAGGCAAATGACAACACTGGCACCAAGTCCATGTCTTTGCTCCTGTGGGCATGGGGACCACCACAGCAACTGTGGCTGCTGAGGACCTGGACTTGCCCTAGGGCAGGACTATTCCTCACAGACCCTGTCTTGTGAACAAGTTCATATACTACAGCATGATGCTCCTTGTTTTTGTAATAGCGTGGCACACGGCGTGGTATCCATCATGGTATGTATTATTTCAATGCTGTTATTAAGCTATTTGTTCCGTCATCTGTATTTCTGAAATGGGCTGTTTTCACGTACACACAGAAACTTGCATGTGTCCTTCTTGAATTGCAGCCTATTTTTTTCCAGACCATTTCTCCCAATTTGTCGAGGTTGTGTTGAATTATAATTCTGGTTCCTAGGTTGGTCTAGCTGCAGATTTAATAAGAAAAGTATTTATGTTGTCGTGAAAGTCGTGTATGAAAACACTGAATAACGCTAGGCCAAGGCCAGGTTCCCCTTTGATACGTTTTCCCATTTTGACCTATAACGATCTCCTAAGTAGATTTTCCAGCCAGTTTTGTACTCATTTGAGAGAGGCTTAACTTAGATGACTTTTTTCTACCTCATTTATGGGAATGTCATGCAAGATGATGTCAAGAGCTTCATGAAAATCCCTGAATATGACATCTTCCTTAAGACGTTGCTCTGTAATAGAAGGAAACTAGTCATTGTGGCATAATTTGCTCTTTACAAATACCTATCAGTTGCTCCTTCTCTCTTTTCTTGTAGGTGCTTACAAAAATGGATGAAATATTTTTGTCCATATTTTTCTAGAAATGGTATCTAAAACCATCCTTTTGTACTTCCCTGGTTCTTCCTTTTCCTCTTTTCAAAGAACTTTGTTTCTGCCTAATTCTTGTGCTGTTCTTAACTGTCCGTCCTGAGTAACCTGATGTGTTTTTAATTGCTTTTCACTTTTGCCCTATGTTTGAAGTCAATGCAAAGTTTGCAATTTTGAAAAGATGGTCTTTTACTGAATTTCTCCTCTTTCTTCTGCTTTAGAGTAGTTTTCATTTGTTGCTGTTGTTTCTCTAAGTAACCACAAGTTCTTTTCGACACCTGCATGGATTTGCCTTCTATGGGGTCTTCCTCATCAATTTTATGAGTTTACTGAAGCAGCTGATTTTGTCTTGTTGTTCATCCCTTTTGGCCAGAGCAAAATCTAGAAGAACACCAGGTTTAAGTTTTTGTTTGTCTGTTTTACCTTTTGGATAAGAACTGTTCTGCCAAGGCACTCAGAAAATTTGCTAAGCAAGCTGTTATTTACAGTATCCCTAGCAAGCAAGTCCGAGTAGATAAAATCCCTTGCTCCCAACAAACACTATCTTTCAGATGATTTTGCAAGCCACTCATAAAAATGGCTTGTCTGCTTTCTTTTGCTATCTCGGTGTTTGTACGTCTCCACTGTAACAGCACCCACTTTTCCTTCTGTAATCCTTATTCAGAGATTATTTCCTTCTGTAGTCTTAAACTCAGTGAATGTACCTATGCTCTTGATATCCTCCTTTTTCTCCTTGTTTGCCCTTCCTAAACAAGCTATACAGTTGGATATTAATATTCCAGACATGAGTTATCCCAACAAGCCCCTGTTATGCCAATTAAATCAGAATTTTGCTTTGTATGAAGAATTTGCGCTCTTCCTGTTTATTCTGTTTCTTATGTTTGAATATACAGATTTCTAAGACATTAAACACATTGCCCAGTATTGTCCTCGTCCTCTTGTGAACTATAAATGGTTCAAAAGCCATCCTGAGATCAGTATGGTTTCTTGCTTGTCAAAAGGTTGTTTCAGACCATTACTTCTCTGGTGGTTAGAATCATTAATTTTCTGCCTATGTTCATGGCAAATTTGTATTTATTTATTCTTGTGCCAATTTGTGCTTTGGATTAAATAGGTCTTCTCCCTCTATGGTGTTTACTCCCCTGATGTATTTATAGCAAGCATTTCTGTCTCTCCTTAGTCTTTGCTTTTTTACATTGAACAAACCAAGTTCTGTCATTTCGACTCATGCACTCCCATTTTAGAGCAGAAATCCTTAGGATTAGCATCTAAGCATGTGAGTATTTGTTTCCTCTGCTAAATTACGTGGAGTGATGTTACTCCAGACCTCAAGGTCAGCCAGCTCTTCCTGTGCAATAACCCCATTCCCCTTTGTATTGATGGTGCTTCAGCTTTAGGCCAGCCACAAATTCCATGAAAATTCCTGCTAGAATTGAACGAAAGGTCAATGAAATATCATTCCTAGACTGTTGCTTGTTAGCTGTTCCATTGGTTACTCCACAGAAAATGGCATTGGCCCCTGAATGCCTCATAGCAGGGGGGTCCTTGCTTTGGACAGGTGAGTAAGGACTCTAGGGAGACAGGACTGTGCTCTGTGCTCTCTGTGCTAATATCTCGTTTGCTGTGAAAAGGAGCACAGCTGCAGAGATCTGCGAGCAACGCACTGCACTAAGCCGTGGGTTAGGGATGGGCATGTGGGTGCAGCCGCCTGGACCAGGAGCTCAGGTTGGGTTGGGCTGTTCCTGAGACCATGGCTTGAGCTGGAAAAAACCAATCTGGTAGTTCCAATAAAGGATCCTCTTAAGTAAGGCTATTTCAGCTAAAACTGTAAAGCTCAGCACATGCTGAAGGTGAGGAGTCTGGCTTGTCCAAACACAAGTGTTTACTGCTGTCGTCCCATGACTGCGCTAACAAGCCAGGAGGAATGATAAAAATTAACGGGCCTAAACTGTGTGTCAAAAACTCGGCAAAATGGATTAGTGCAGTGATGAAAAGACAGGCTGCTCCCCTCTCCCCTCGGGGCCCTGCAGAGGGGCCATGCTGGTGCGATAGGTGTGACAGGCTTGAACTGCACCGCTGTGTCACTCCCTGCCCTTCCCCTCTCTGGCAAACAGCCTGAAGTCCTCTCCTGACCTTCTGAGCTGGCTGGTCCACGCTGGACCCACACACTGTTCCCACCACCTTAGGCTGCAGCTGGGATGTGGAATACATGGTCTCCTGTTCCGTGCACCAGCCATGTGTCCCAAATGCCCCAAGGCATCTCCAGCGGCACCAGGTGCCTGTGCTTAGGCAGCGGAGCCCACCCAGAAGATCTGACACATGCCTGGAAGGGTGAATTCAGCTCCAAGTTAAGCTGCCTGTGTGCACGTATAGGCATCTCCGTGGGTGCTGGATGTGATGTCTTGCCTTTTTTGACAGTCAGTGGCAACCGAAAAGTGTTTCAGCTTGCTCTGGGCACCTCTTATTTGACAGCTGAATTGCTCTGGTACAAATAGATATGAAGGCAGAGCTGGCCAGAGCTTTGTGGTGATCTGTCTCGATCTGCCCTTAAAGCCAGCTTTCCAAAGAAACCAAGAGGCTTTTAAAGTCAAATAAGCCAGGTTTTACTGTGATATGAACTAAAATACTTAACAGAGATATCTCAAAGAGACAGGTCAGATGGAATAGAAATAAAAAGGGTTTATTTAACTCTCCCCTACCCACTTGCAGAAAGTTTATTGCCTCCAAGTTTGTATTCAGTTATGTCTGACTTTCTGAGGTGCATCAGACTCTGCATAGTCTCCTTAGGATGCAGGGACACTTCTCTTCTCCCTCTCCTGTAGACAAATAGCATCTGCTCCCTGCTCCTTTCAGCCTGCTCTCCCGCTGCAGATGCCACGGCACCTCCTGCCCCATCTGCTGAGCCCGTCTGGCTCTGGAGCCCCTGTGTCAGCGTGGGCAAAGCCTTGGGGAAGGTTCGTCTGTGCGGACAGTGGGTAAGGATGTTTCACCATGCAGCACACAAACGGTGACATGTGGCCTGCTGCAAAACACTTCGTACTCTATACAGTGACCTCATGGGAGGGTGTAGAGAAGATGGAGTCAGACTCCTCTGAGGCACGCGGTGAAAAGGAGGAAGCAACAGACACAAGTTGCAACACGAGACATCTGGATTATATATTAGGAAAAACTCTTCCCCATACACCGGCCTAGGGGTGCAGAGGGCCTGTGGGATCTCTATCCTTGAGGACATTCAACACTATTGGACACAGCCCTGAGCAACGGGATCTAACTTCAAAGTTGGATCTAGTCTCGAAGTTGATTCTGATTTGGACCAGAGACATCCAGTGGTCCCTGCCAAGCTGAATTATTCTATGAATTTATGGCCAGGGACAACTTGAGTAGCTAAATTGGCAAGGATTGGGAAGTAGTTAGGGACAGCACCTATGTGAGGGTGTGGAGCAGTACAGAATAGGGGGAGAGAGGGTTATGGGAGGGAGGACGTAACAGCAGCATGTCTGGTAAAACTGAGGCCTTTGCTATTGGTCAAAAGACCAGAGGAAAGAGCTGCAGTGGCAATAACAGCTCCACACCCCTTGCCTTCAGCTGAGACCCAGCTTCTTTGGGCTCTGTGGGAGCTGGTGTGACAGACTGTGACAGTTCAGTGGTCCTGGACAGTCCCACCAACAGCACCAGTGCAGACCTAGACCTGGTGCAGACCTAGACCTACATGGGGCTGCGCTAGGCTTCTGCCATGCTGCTCCTTTCGTGGTTCCCTGCCTGGGTATCCGGGGATGCTAGCATTCCCTCTGCTGAAGGAATGACTTGTGCTCTTCGTGTGATAGCTGCCTTTGCTGGACAGCCCTGATTCACCAGCATCAACGCCAGCCTGCCAGGAGCCTCTTTAGGAGACCTAACCCTGCCTCGGGTACCTCTTCTCCACAGGCGTTCTCGGAGAGGGTGGCTCTTTGGGAAGGACACGTAGGTGTCCCACCTCCAGGCCATACGCAGCTCCTCCAGACAGTGACTGTTTTCTAAGCACCACAGCCTGGCTTGTCCCTGGTGCCTCTCCCAGACAACAGGAGGAAGATGACTGGAGGAAGATGACCTAGAGGAAGAGGCCCTCCAGGAGCATGCAGAAGATCCTGGGAGTGCGGTAACTCAAGGTGACCAGGGTGTTGCTGTGAATGCATTTGCACCGTGCCAAGCTGTCTGTGCAAATAAGGTCCCGTCATGTTGGGAGCAAGTAGCCCTGCGGTGCTTGGCGGAGGGTGAGCCAGCAGCGAAGAGACTGCACAGTTTTCTGCCGTGTGAAGAACTATGTAAGCTCCGAATAATAACAGAGCTGTTAAATATGACTTCTTGGGGTTGAATGCAAAAAATAACAAAGCGATCAGCCTGGCAGGCGCAACAGGAGCTGGGAGAGAAGAAAGGGGCTGTAAAGCATGGATCTTCTTGGAGACTTTAACATTGTCTTCCTCACCAAAGGTCAGAGGCAGAGCTGCTATTGGGAATCTGTGGGCTGTAACTTTCCCTGAAAGGCCAGAGCTGATGTCTGGCCTCTGGTTTGTCTCCACTCAGTTGTGCTTTAGTGACTTGCAAAATATTGTGACCAACTTGCTGCTGGAAGCAGCAGCTCAGGAATGGCCTTATCTTGCTTGCAGTGTGTACAGTGGGGTGGGAGTCAAGGGAGAGTTGACAGCAGAGGCAATGTGAGACTGGAAGAGAGGCAGGGGACGTGGAAACAGCACTGCCGAAGGGACCTGTGGTCCTGGTTCGTGTAGGAACAACTTTGTCAAGGTATTTAGCTCGGCGTAACTTCTCCTCTGCCACATGGCACAGTTCTACCCAAGGACCCTTCAGAAAGCACACTGCACAAGTCCTCTCTAAGGCTACCTCAGCAGCGTCTCCTCTTGGACATCTCCTCCCTGTTCACCACAGGATGCATGGCATGCTCCTTCAGGACACAGCAAATTGTCCTTCAAAGGTACAATATATCAAAGCACAGCTCCTCCCCTAGGAGAGCATGCTGAAGATTTGTGTGGGACTACAACTTTTGCCTTACAGCACAGTAAACACAACCCTCCAGCTTCCACCTCACCAAGCCACCATTCCCTGACACATTTAGAGCATCCTGTCCCTGGAGATATGCCGTCCACCCTCTTTGCCAAGTTATGCTGCAGGAGGCTTTGCTGAGACTCCCCAGGACACACCGCCCCACACTCCCACTTCCACCCTGTCGGAAAACACTTTGTTGTCTCCCTGCACCGGTGGAGGCCAAATGCCTGCTCTTGCGAGTGGAGCAGTGTCAAGGGAAAGCCACCGGATGGTCCACAGCTACATTTTTAGCATTGTTTCTGGATGGGTTTGGTTCAGGCCCAATAGTGCTCTCCCAAACCGTTCTTGGATGAGCATGGGGAGGTTCTGATGGGCAGGGACTGCTCAGGAGCACTTTGTGTGTTGAACCCAGTTATGGAAGCTAAAGAGACTTTGATTGCGTAGATAGGGCTCAGGTGATGCCAGCTGACGTTAGTGCTGGAGATCAGTCCTGGACACATTTAATTTCCTAGTATAAAGAGACATCCTGACTGGACAAGCTGCGTAGCTGGGCTGGGGAAGGGCTTGGTGCCGGGTGTGGGAATGGTGCCTGTTGCATGGACCAAGGCAGGTGTGTTCAGAGCCAGGGGATGACGGAGAGTTAAGGCACGGACTCCTGATGCGGGTGAATCAGAAGAACCTTTATTGAGGTTTTACACGTACACTTATACCCATATAGATTCTTCATGCGTAGCCTTCTCACTTGCAGTTCACTGATGATCACTGTCCATGCGTCTAGCTCTAGCCTACAATTGGGTTAAGCTACAGGGACACGCGGCACATGGGCTGGATTAGTAGGACGCTGACTTTGTTTTTCTCTGCTTCTTACTTCCCCATTTTTGCCTTGCGCAAACACCCTTCTTCCTCTTTTCTCATCGTTCAAGGTCCTTCAGGGACTTTCCAGCAGTTCTACCGAACTGCCTGCTAGCTCCTTCACAGGGGGACTCATGGGAGGAGTGTGCAGACAGCACATGCTCCTTAGACACGGTCTCATCCACGTGGCGGTGGGCAGCTGAGAAATGCAGCTGAGTGGGTTTGTGCAGGGGGATGCACAAAGGGGTAGGCTTGGCCTAGGCTTTAGTCATGCATATGGCTCCAAATACTTGTGTCCTCTTAGGACACAAGTGCAGTGTCCTTGCTGGTGCCTGGTGGGAGCCCACACTCTCAGGCTCGACTCATCTTCGGGTCAGAACACAGCACAGGAGATGCTGCCTGGAGACCACTGCCATCTCCACGCCAAATGGACAAGCAGGGTACTGGTTCGGCCCAGAGCTACCCTGTGAGCTCAGCTTTGCTGGCTTGAGGGCAGCAGTTCTGGTGCTTGGCTGTTTCTCTGCAATGGGCTGTAGCCATGTGTGCTCCTCCCTGATTCCGGGAAGAGGATGGTGCCTTTGCAGCTGTTTGTTCTTAGGAACTGACAGTCCCAGGAAAGCTGCCAAATTTCCGGCTGATGGATGAGCCCCTCTCAGAGCCTGAAAACCTTTCACACAAACAGAGAGGAGCTCTTTAGGGAGCTGCATGTGGGGATAATTCAGAGCAATGGGGCAGAATTGAGAATGGGAGCATTATAATGGGTGGTGACAAAAATGTACGGGAGTCCCCCAAACTCTCCTAGGAAGAGAGACCAGGAGGCTGGAATTGCTGGCCTAAGAGAGGCAGCATAAGAGAGGAATTAAGTCACAGTAAAGACGTGAGCCCCTGACATGATAGGGAAGCAACGTGGCTCAAGAATAGGGGATTTTCAGTGACATTGAACCCAGAAAATTCAGAATGAAGAGAATGAAATGGTTCCGGTCACAGCTGGAGAGCTGGGGAACTCCTGGCCAAAGCGTGCCATTAAGCTAAAGAACTGACCACTTCTGTGATGAGAAGATAGTGACTTGGGAGTTAAATATCATCCTCTCTGACACTGTTCCAGGGAACCCTTCTGGGTTGAAAGTTGCCTTAAAGGGGAGCCAAGTCACCAAAGGGCCTACATGGATCAGCTGTACTTGGTTACCGTGCTTGTAGAGAGAACTACAGGACAACAGAAAATGAATGCCAAAATCAGATTGCAGAGGCTGCTGGCCAAGATTACAAAGCATGGGTAAATCAAAAGCTCCTTCATGCTGCTCATAGAGCTGTGTATCTTTTGTGGCCCTCAGGAATGTCTCCTGGCCAACTCCAGCCAGCAGCAAAGAAAGCAGCTCTTGGTGACCTGCCGTACTCCTAAGAGTACATCAGCCCTTAAGGTCAATGCTCTAGTGGCTTTCGGGGTCAGACTAATGTGCCAACAACCAGTTCCTGACAATCACCCAGGTCCTGACGGTCCTGGCAGTCTTCCAAAGGCTGCCTACACCTTGTCAGTCTCCCTCATTTACACCTGAGTGGAGGCCAAGGTCTCTGCTGAGTGAAGCAGTTTGCAAAGCCTTTGCTAGGCATCCTTCACTCTTCACACCAAAACTGGTTCTTCTGAGGTCAGTCCCCTTAGCCTGGTTGTGCTTGGAGGCTATCAGCAGTGTATAAACTGACTTTTCCTTCCACTGGCAACAAGAGTGGGCTTTTGCTTGCTCCCTCCTCTTCTGGCCTTGTGGGAAGCGCATGGAAGGTCACTTTTAACTATTTCCCATGAAATCCCTTTCTGGTATAGTATCTTCCTGATCCTACAATCCAGCAAGATGTAGCCTGCTGCCAGCCAGTGCCAATGGGCAGGCCATGAAGGGCCTATGGGGGATGAGGGGCCTTGAGCAGAGCCCAAACATCTGTGTGTAGACCTCAGTCTTGCGCTAAGGAAAGGGGAAGCCAAGGCTCTGCAGGATCTGCAGGACGCAGATCTCTCCTAGCTGCCCCTCTACCCATAGCTTTCATCTCTCTGTCACTCTCTTCCCTATCAGTGGTCTCTGCAGGGTAAGAAGCAGTCGGGTACAGTGTCCTGCAGATGTTTGCCCAAGGTTAGCTGAGTCGGTACATAGCGCTTAGCTGGGGCTGATGATCCTTCGCTTGCACTGCCAAGTGGTGTTGGGGTGCTTCTGGAAAATTAAAGCCTTAAGAGAGGTTCTGGTGGCAAATCCTGGCTGCACGTACTCATTTTCATCCTTCCTCAATGGTTCTTGACTCAAGCGATGCTTCTGCGGGGGACAGGGGTGATTTCCTCCTGGTTCTCCTCGAGGAGGTCTGCGGGGCTGCGCAGAGTCCCTGCAGAGCCTCCCTTTGCAAAGCCCTGAGCCCCGTCAGGGTGAAATCATGCACCTGGCCCTGCCTGGCCCTGCCGGGCTCTGCGGGGCTCTGCCAGGCCAGGCCGTCGTCTGCTCGCTGTGTTCCCGGGGGAGCAGCAGCCTGGGAACAGCAGGGGAGGGGGCAGTGCAATCTGCTGCTCAGCGCAAGCACAAGGGCCAGAACCGAGAGCACACAAGCGGGGGGTGGCTGGAACAGGCGGACGGAAACCACAGCGTAATGCTGAGCGGTGGGTGGGCTGGCAGAGACCCAGGGCTTGGGGAGCCTCCGTGCTGTGGCTTCACACCTGCTAGATGCATCTCCAGGGAGCAAATCATGCCTGCTTGCCTGAGACGTATTGCACACATCCTGGCTTCTCTTAAGGACCATAACTGCACTAATAGAATGGCCATAAAGAGCAAGACACGAACATGTGTGTCCCCTGTCTTTTATGCCATGATGGTCTCAAATCTGGTGTCCACACCGAAGGACAAGTGGGAGGGCTATGCAGCTGAGCAGGCTGAGGAGCGGGAAAAAGGACCCAACTAATGCAGCCAGGAGGTCTCTGGTTTGGGGACATACGGCCCATGTGGGATCAGGGCCATGTCCCTTCTAGACAGGAATCTGCATCACAAAAGCACCCAGTTCTGCTGCCAGTCTGGTAGGCAAACACGTGTACATCTATCTCAGTCCAGCAGAGTGAACGCAGCACCCTCGGCACGGCCAGGCTCTTGCGTCCTACCTGGGTAGGGCTGACACAAGCAGACAGCGTAGCCTGGGGAGTGGGTAACTGCTTGCATGGCTGCCCCTGCTCCCAGGCTCGTCATCTTAGGTTTTCCTACCTCTGTGTTCTCTGAACGCTCCTCCAATTGCTCCGTCTCCCCCATGTTGTACAAAGCTGTGATATTTGCCCTCTTCCAGACACCTCATGAGGATGAGATGAATGGCACGAAGGGAGCTTCCTCTTCCCCTGGCTGTTGGTGTAGCTGGGGCATGGATCCAGCTCCTGCATGTGGGCACCGAGGTGCAGGTGTGCACAGCGAAGGTGTTTGCATGAGGCCTGAGCTCCCCTAGCACTCGGGGGGCTGGAGAGCAAATCTCTCCCCAGGGTCTGTACTGTCCTCACTGGAGACACTGATCAACTGTAGGGACCTGCTTGTAGACATCCCCCACCTGGGGCCCGCAGGCCACGCAGACGTGAGCAGTCCCACTCCCTGCGGCTGGAGAGCAGGCATGGGTTTTTTGCTGTTCGCCTAGTGAGGTGTGAGAGCAAAGCAATTGCAGGGACAGGAAAGCGGTTTCTGGGATAGCGCCTCGTGGTCCAGGCCCCTTCTCAGTGCCGCAGGAGCTGCAGAGGGGACTGGCTGGAGACCTTTGCACGGCCAGAGGTAGCTCAGCTAGAGGTGGTTCAGTGAGACACAAGGTGAGGGGAATCTCGGCCCTCCTGCACGTAAACCCTCCTGCTCCAACACAGCGTTCCCACGGTGTGCTCCACTGGAAAATGCCACAGGTCTCTGGTGGTCTGGTGCACTTGCTGGAAAGGAGTGAACTGTCGTTGTCAGCTGGTGCTGCCTGCACGTCCCAGTCTGACAACACTGATACAGGGCCTGGAACGTGTCCTGATGGTGCTGGGCACAGGACGCACTGGGGTCAGATATCCTGCCTTGCCCAGGACCGCGCAGCAGCTGATAGAAACCTCTGCCTGCTGAGATTCGCTCAGGGGAGCACTTTTGTCCTCCATGGGCACAAATTATACCGATCAACCCGCAGCAGGCCTGGGGCTTGCCTCGGCTCCTGGGTCACGGCAGGGCAGCTGTGTCACCTCTTTAGCTGGGAAGGGTGCACTGAATCAAAAACCGTCAGGCAAAATTGTTCTCCTCTTGGGAGGCTTGATCTGCTGCTGGCTGCACGGCAAGTGCTTCGTGCTGCTACGTGTTGCTCCACGGCATGTGCCAAAGGAGACACTGCTGTTCTGCGGAGTCTCAGTGCCGCGTGGCCACAGCGTGCAGCCTGGTCTGCAGGGCTGCAGAGGGGCTGCGGGGCGGCCAGGCACTGTGGCACCTGGAGGATGAGCTCATGCAGATGTCCCCAACTTGCTGCAGACAGTGGGCAGGTGGGGCCCACTGCGTGAAGAAGGCACAAAGCATCTTGTGCTGCCCCAAGAGGCAGCAGGCACTGGAAGGCAGAAGCCCTGACCGTGTGTGAGCAGCGCCAGGTTGCACTGGGCTGGGCTGCAGGGCTCTGCTCGCAGTTACCAGCTGGGGATGGGGAGGTGGGTGGAAGGAGCTATGCTGTGGCACCAGCCCACAAACATACGGAGGCAGTGGTGGCAGTGGACCTGATGTGACATCCAGCCAGAGATGTGTCTGAGCTGCACACATTGACTTCCTCCATCTTTGGCTCTTGCTGTGTACTCCCGTGGGGTCCATCGGGGACATGAGGCATGTTCCTGCTCCTTGGTGGTACTCTAAAATTGCTCAGACTCATGGCCTGTGGGCCATGGAGCATGGCTTGGTTACCTCAGTCCTAGTATTTCCAGTCTTTGTTTACACGCTTTCCAATTTAACAAATAGTTCTGCAGCTAATTACTGATGGGGCTATTTATAGCAGCCTAGCCCTCCCTAATAGGTCTGTTCGCTGCTCCCTGCCTGCATGCTGCTTCGATATAAATACAGAGCCAGGGAAGTTCTAAAACTGGAGGATGCAGTGTGCAATAGAAAAATACGAGGGAAGGGGATGAATCCTTCTCCCCAGTCCCAGGCACAAGCCCCAGTGTCTTACTGGCCTCTGCTATGCTGCAGCCCCTCTTGCTGCCTCATCAAAGCCTGTTACGGGAGGAGAAATGGCTACAGGAACCATGCAAGAGCCTGACTATGCCTCAGTATGGGACCACATCGTTGGCGAGAAACTCATCTTGGGGCTCTAGCATGGCCAGGAGAGGAGTCTGGACTGTTGCCATCAGCAAAACCGAGAGCTCCAGGGATGCATGTGAATCTGTAATAAAGAGACCGAGGGAGAAACCTGAACAGGATATAGGGAGATTTGGGTGGGATGAAGTGGAGGTGGGAGTGAGTGGATGAGCTGTGTGAGAAAGCACCATGCCTCAGGACATAAAGCATGTGCAGTATTGCTGAAAGCCTGGGTAATCTCACCTCCAAGGGAGCTCTGTAGCAGCAAGGAACCAAGCCTGGGAATGTGTGTAACGAAGTATTTTTGCAATTGCTTTGCATTTCTCCGACTGCTAAAGCATCAGAATTTCTTTGTGTGTCCTCTGCTCAGCTGGGTTGTATCACTTGCGCATCTGTTTTGCTTTCGGGCTGGAACCCGGAGCCACACCGTAGCAGCACTCCAGTGTGTCGAAGGAGAGCGGAGAGCAGGAGAGTGCAGGACTGCAGGCTGTGAGCAGACAGACGGTTGTGCAGCCTCATGTGGGGAGTGCCTGAGAGTCTTCACCCATCTTGGGAATCACCACCTTGATGATGGAGATGTGGGGACAGGTAAGGGCTGGCCTAAGCCTGGAGCATCCTTCCTTTCTGTGCCCAGCTTTCCATGTACCTTCAGCATTCCGGTGGTCCTGCTCATGGTAGCATCTCCTGGCTTTGCATGTATAAAAGCAGCAACACCAATGGGAGGGTTCCTACTTACATGTGAGAACCTGGAGAGTTTGTGATCGTATCAGGCTTGTTTGGTTCCCATTTTTTTCCTTTTTTCTTTAAACAGCCAGAAGGAAATACTTGACTTAGCATGGGGGTTATGTGAGGACACCGTGGATGCTACCAGTCTGCATGGATTCAAACAGCAGCTGGACAAATTAATGGATGAAAAATCCATCAAAGGCCATTAAACCTGAAGATGCCATCTCAGGAAATCCCTGAGCCACAGGTCACTGGAGGGTGGGAAAGTGTGCCAGGGAAGCTTTCCCTGTTCTCACACTCTTCCCTTACTGTCTGCTTTCGGAAATGGAGATAGATGAACCAGGGATGGTTGTTTTTCACATTCTTCAAGTCAATTATTATTCCTCATGGTGGCAAAAAGAAAACTACAAACATAGCTGAAAGGTGGCAGCAGCAGCAGGAATGTCCCAGGCTTTGGGATAAGCAGGGAGGCAGAAGACCACTGCTGCTCTTCCTTCACAAAGTGGGGATACCTCGTTGTCTGAGGGGGAGGAAAGGATCTACCGCTGAGGAGGAAGAAATGTTGAGCCACCACTGCTCCCTGAACAGTTTCTTCTCTGCAGGAGTGCCTGTCATGCTCAGTTTTCTTCTAGCCTGCTTCTTCCACTGTTGCTCTGAAACCCCTTCTCCTCTACCGGATTAAAAAAATAAATCAGCCTGAGGTTTTTTTCTTTTTCCTAGTGTCAAAATTCATACAAATGGAAGCTTGAAATGCCGGTATTGCAATGTACCTCATCCTCAGTAAAGCGGAACTATGTGGAAAAAGCCTGGAAGTAGTTTGGGGTGTTGTTACAAGGAGGGCTGCCAGAGCCCCTGTTGTTACCAAGTTCCCTGAAGTTACAGCATCAAAGTCACAAAATGATCTGAGCTTTGCAGCTCAGCCTGTGATGATATTTGCACTAATTCAGATCTTAACCAAGCTGTAATCTTGATTTCTTCCATCTACTGCCTACTTCCCTGTACACTTCTGAGCTCTCCTCGACTGGCACAGGCTGTGCTCAGCCAGCCATTTGTTCAAAAAAATCAGAATTAATGGGTGTTCAAGAGAAAAGCGCATGTTATCCAGGCCTGTCTGGACACAGAGATCTGCATTCCCAAATGGCCTCTCACCAGAGGTACAAATTTAGACCAGCTGGGGTGGATTTTTAGAGAGTTTGATCATCTCCATTCCCACAGGCAACTGCTACTTGAAGTTGATTTCTTGGGCACAGCACCTGCAAGCTTATACCCAGCTTTGCTGGAGAGCAGCACCCAAAATTATTGACCCCATTTGAAAATGGAAAAGATATTAATGGATGGATGACTCAAATTATGTACTTTAAGATATTCTAGAGTGTTCCTCTTTGCCATGTCTTAAGAGCTGGAATAGCAGATTTGTTTCATCCTTGAAGAAGATGCTTGTTTCTGAAGTAATTTTCAAAAATTAGGAGCATATGATGCTCTATCAGTAATGGTAATTAAGTGTTCCTAGATCAAATTGCAAACTTAGCTGTTCAATGGAACTATTTGTAGGAGAAAGAATTACAGAGCAGGGTAAAAGTTTGTGGGTCTGGCTCATTAATGGATGAAGATTAAATAGTGAATGTACTTGAAGCATTTGGTACCGTTTCCTGAAATATTAATCGCTAACGTAATCTGGTTAGGCTTGGAAATAACACCAGGCCTGGCTGAGGTCTGGGCAAAAGTACTGTGCAGGGACAAAGCTTGTTTCAGCCAGGGAAAGCGAGAGCAGAGCAGGATGGCGTTGGGCCATGGATGCTCCCTGAGCAGAGGCTCAGTGCACTGAAGGCAACGGGGAAAGAGTCCTGGAAATCGTCCTCACACAGTTTGCTGCTGGTTCAGATAGCTACAGGATAGGCAGGTTTGCTCAGATCACAGTTTCCCAGTTAGTCCCGAGTGCATAGACAAACCCTGGGCTCCATTTCTCAGACTTCTGCCTCTCCACTTCCCCTGCCTGCGAGCGATGCCTGCAGACGACAAAGGTCAAGGAGATTTCTGCTGAAACATGAACGTTGTTGGTCCCGGGGCAGCTGCTGCTGTGAGGATGAGGCTGTCCAAACAATGCTGAGAACAAGTGTCTCTTCACCCCCACAAACCAGCAGAGCTTTTAAAATCTGACTCTGGGTTTAATGCTCAAGTTTGTAGTTACCAAAGATGGGGCAGGACAGAGCCCTGGGGAACAAGTGCCTCTCTTCACATTGCTCTGGTTTCTGAGTACAGACTCGACGCTAATCTAGTGCCCACCAGACAGCAGCCTGATGCACTCGGGAGCTCTGCTGGCGTTATGCTACCTGCCTGCCCCCCGCCAGGCCTGTGCTGCTTTGTTTTTCGGTATTCTCAAGCCAAATCTTTGAAAGCGCTGCAAAGATGGGGTGACGTTTGCAATGCCATTATGGTTAGCTCAGGGGTAAATGAGCAGAAGGAAGCCAGACGGAAGCATGGTAGTGCAGGGGACGTGCAGTCCCTTTAGACTGGAAAATGTGCGGTGATCAGCAATCCAGTCGCCTTGGCTTGTGCTGGAGGGCAGACCCAACAGTGGATCCCCACTTCACCGGTGCTGCTCCTTACCCCCACCTTTGCCTCCAGACCCTGGGCACCCCTCAATGTCCCTGAGGGCACCAAAGGCTCAGCAAACTCGTTGTCCCCTCCCCGGGGTCGGTGCATGCATGCCAGTCCAGCTGTGCTGTGTTGCAGCTGTGGAGCCTGCGATCACACTGCAGGGAAAACAAATTCTTTGGGAGAAAGAGCTGTGAGAAGCCGTATGGGTAGGTGTCTTCCTGCCCATGCACCCTCCACGCATGGGAGCTGCTCAAGCCTTCAGCCTTGGTCCTTGACTGAGCTACATTGCCTGTGCCTGGCCACGTACCCTGCCAAGCCTGACCATGACCTGCTGACTTCAGTCCTGGCTTGACCTCAGACCTGTCCCATCACTACGGGCTTGTCTGGCAATCACTGTCCTGGTGAGGACACGGCCATCACCTGCCTTGCTGTCACCCTTGCCTCCTGGCTTGCCTTCCCCCGAGGAGCAGCCCACTCCTGCATGCTCACAGCCATGACACAGGTCAGGAAATGACTGTGCAGCTCTGTACCAGAGCTCTGGATATGCAAAGCATCATATGAGCTCACGCAGACTTTTTGCGAGATTCATTAATGAATAATTTTCCCTTCCTCTACCATGGCTTGTCCATGCTCGTGGGGCAAGGAGAAGCGTGGCTATATCTATGAGTGGATCACTGCTGGTTGGAAAATCCCGGTCTGTGTGGGAAACAGAGGCTTGTGAACTCCCCTCGAGGGGAGTGGGGCTGGAACTGAGTGGGAAAGTGGTCGGCGGGGGGGAGCAGGGTTGGGGTGAGCATGGCAGGGTGAGAGAGGGACACTTCTCACACAGTTCTGGTGCTTCTTTTTGAGAAGATGGATTCTGTATGAAGTAGCTGTGAGCTCTCGGCATCCTTTCTCCCTGGCTCCCGCCCAGTCCCTGCTCCTCCATCATCTCTAATTCCCTTGCCTGGCTGCAGGCAATCTGCAGTATTTCTGCTGGATATGTGCAGGGCTGGTGACTGGGCTTGTGCCAACAGCCTCGCCCTACTCAGACCAGACAGCATCAAGGCTCTGCGCTGTCATTTAAGTCAGGACTTTATGAGAATGTGACTCACTTGGTTGGCACCAGAGCCCAGGTGTCAGGCAAAGCCGTACAGATGAGCGCGACTGCAGCTCTGCTGCCTCTAAGGTGTGATGCTAGCTTGGGTGAGGCAGGAGCATCACTCTGATGCTGATCCCAGGAGACCGGGGAGAAGCTTGTGATGTGTCCTGCAGTGATAAAGCAGCATCTCCAACCCAAGCACGGCTCCTTACCTCAGGATGTCCAAAGAGCTCAAACCAGGAGGCTGATGAAGACAGGCTGGAACAGAACTTTCCTTATCGTGGGCTCTGCGTGCAGGTGTTGAAGGTGCCGGTTACGGGGGCAGCAGGCTTGCTCGGCACATGGTGGCACTAGGTAGCAACATCTGAATTTTTCACATATGGCGTCAGAAGTATGATCCCGCTGAGCACGACAACATCGAAAACCCCTTGGACAAGCAGTTGGTGTGATTTTAATGGAGGGGTTTTGGACAACCTCTTATGCAGTTTGAAGGCTGTGACACATCTGTGGGGACGTGCACTGCAGCGGGGCTTTGGGAATCCCGCATCCTCTTTCAGCTCCCCAGAGGGAATGAGATTCCTCACCGAGCAAAGCCACCATTTTCCCTGCTGGTGCACGGACCCTCGGGGCCTCACTTGCACGAGGCAGCGCTGCTGGAGGGGTGACAGTGTTGGTGGAGGTGCCATCAGCTATGTCCAGCCCTCCTGTCTCCCTGCCTATGGCAGGAGGGAGTAGGTGCATTTGGGGACAGAATGGGAGAGGCAGGGACAGAGACACAGAAGGAGAAGGGCACAACTTGAAGCTGTGATGGCATGAAGGTGTGATAACCGCGTTGCTGCCCACCACTGCTCTGCTCCACGGGCAGCGGCAGGAGCCCTGCTCCCAGTGTCCAGCATCCTTGAACGGGAAATGGAACGAGTTGCATGATGAACATAACCACATTATCAAATCATCCCAGCCTAAAATTAGCCCTTAATGCAGGAAGGGGAAGGGCTTTCTAATGTGGAGCTGAATCAATAACAGCTTTTCTCCATCTCGCCGTACCTCCCCGTGGCTGTCCTCAGTAGCAGAAGTGACACACCGTGTCTGTGCTCTGCTTTGTTTAAGAAATGTCAGTATTTGGCTGATGATATTGAAGCTGAGATCAATACTTATAAGGATTTATAGTCTTTAGTATGCCAGGGAAAACAGTGCCACTCTTTCTGCACAGAGACAGACAGAAATACTTGGTGGTGAAGGAGAGGAGAGAAAATGTACTGATGGACACTGCTGGCATGGAGCAGTAGCAAATAGAGTAATGAGGCTCTTTGCGTCCTCTGATGGCCCAGGATGCATCTTCCCCTTCAGAAAAAGAATCAGTCTTGCGTGATTGGTGTTTTTTCTGGAGAGAGGCCTGGGACTGCACAGCAGGAAACCTTGCACATCTCAGGGCCTTCCTGTGGGGAGCCTGGGGCTCAGGTAGCAAATATCCGACCCTGGCACATAGTGTGGCAAAGTGGGGGTAGGTTGACAGGAAAAGCTATAGTCTGTGCATTGAGCAGTTTGATAAGGGCAGAGTACGGAAGACGTTTCAGGACCGAGGATACAACCGGCAGGACTGTTTCAGGAGTGGTGACAGATACCTCATTGTCACTACAGACGCCCATCACGCATCTGCCAGGGGCACAGTGAGATTTTCAAGTCCCTTCCTATTTCACATCCTGCATGCTGCTCTTTGGTCAGCAGGAGATAGATTTTTCTCGGGTGGGGCTGGTAATATGCCCTGAGCACACACTGGCCTTGAGCATGTGCCATTACTCCAGATTTGCTTTTGAATCAGCTTGTGCCCATCTTCTCTGGAAGCAGAGTCTCTGCTTTCATGGAAACAGATCACTCGTTGTGAATGTCAGCTGAACCCACACAGCTTACACCATTACAAGTGACTCAAAAGCAGAAGGGATCGACTTAATTCTGCATGAAAAAAGGGTTGAGGACCCTCCATGTCTCCCTTGTTCCTCTTGCTGGTTAACTGATTAAACCTACTGGTCTCTGTGGCAGAAAGCAGAGATGGCCTCTCACCACCGCTGCGCTGAACTGCGTGGAGCGCGTTACTGGACAAGTGGGATGGATGTTAAGAGCAGAACCTTCTGTCTTTCTTCCTTCTCCCAACCTCATCCTGGATGAAACACGGGTAGTGTTTCTTAACTCCCATACTCTGCTCTCGTTTGAAGGATTCCTTCAGTTTAACACAGCACATGTGAAAGTGAGGCAGGTTTAGGAAGAGGCTGCCAGCCTGCACTGCACAAAACCTGAGTAAAATGCCAGGAAACCCCCAGACCAGGTTTCCTTTTGCATGGGCGAGATGCTTGCTGTGATTCAGCTGTAACCTGCCAGCCAGGTTTAATCCACTGCCTTGTGGAAAGTGGATGCTGCAGTTATCAGCTCTGCAGTGTGGATGCAGTGCGGTTCCATCCCAATGCCTTTTAGAGGACCGCCCGTGTCTCCACTGCCACCGCAGCAGGCTGTCATCCATGCTCCCACAGGACAAGGAGCCACTGCCTCTTCTGCCAGGGCTCCAGCTTTGCAGAGGGAGCACTGAGGGCTGCTTTCCTCCAGGACTGGCGAAATGGCTCAGCTTCTGCCCTCCGGGCTACAGAACTAGCTGCTCTTCAAGTGCCAAGGCTGTGTTTGCTCAAACCATAACAAACTAGTGAGAATTATGAGATGCTATAAAGAAGCATGGGATACTATAAAGGAACAAGATGAGACACAGGCTCTGGCTCACTTCAGTACGGCTGTTGCTTTCTGGACCCTGTTGTCCTGGCGGTCTGAACAACCAAGTAGGATGTAGCTGACAAAATCTTCCCACAGCCACGCTGCCCATTTAAGTGACCCAGCCCAGCATTGCTCAGTGCACTCAGGAACCCTCATCAACGATTTATGCCCCTCTTTAGAAGTGCTCTCCTTAAGCAACTCCTATTAACCCAAGAGGTAAAGCCCTTCAAGGAGTCTGAGCTTTCTGTCTCTGTCCGCAGCCATCCTTACAGCACCCCACACCATGCTGTGCAGCATAGATTGTGTTCCTAAGGCATGGGCTGCACGCATGGAGGGCAGCGGAGCAGACAAAACTTGCCTTTTCTCCTTCTTTGCTCTTCTTTCCCTGGACTCAGTTCTGCTGAGATGTTTTTGCCCAGCTGCCACAAGCAGGAGAGGAATTCTTGCCGTAACCTGCAAAGAAACAAATACTGGAGTGTGAGCACTGGGACAGGGCTTCCTCTCTTACAGTCCTCTTACGTTTCTTCCACCACCAGAGCTCACGCTGAGGTCCTCAGGGCAGACGAGGTGAATCATACCAGAGCCTTGCACTGCAGGTGGTGATTGAATTAAATATTAAATGGTGAAAAATAAGTGGAATGGTGGTAGCGATGAGGGGATCCAACAGACTCTGGTTTGATAGCACTGGCTCAACCACCAGAACAACTCATCAGGCTGGGGAGGAAGAGGTCCAGAGATGGCAGATCTTTTCCAGGTCTCCCGTACTAAGAATGACTCTGGAACCAACAAAGGGAGTAGAGGCTAATGGCCGGGGAAGTGCCAAGCCCTGATTCACCGTGCCCTCGCCGGCCCTGCAGCCATCATGTGAAGCACAAAGATTTGCTATTTTGAATGAAACAGATTTTTCTTCCATCTCCTTCTTGCTTTGCTTCCTCCCCGTACAGGTTTGTGAGGACTAGACTTCATCAAGGATACGATGGAGACAGACACAAAGCTTCCTCTGTCCTTTCTGACGGGCAGTAGTTGCACTGGGGTAAGACGGGCAGCTAAGCAGGCAGGTCACCACTGCCAGTGCGTTTGGGAAGTCCAACGCAGCTAGGCAGGACTGTCTAGGGGTCTTGCCAGAATGTGTGGTGCATTTGGGACTGTACGACACGTGCCATGACCTTCCTCATACTTGTGTATCCTGGGCAAGCAGATCTGATTTAGTCATCTTTAATTCATATACAAGACGTATGTAAGTGCATGGCCGGTGCCCTTTAAATGGTGGGAAGAGAGAAAGTCTCTTTGAATATTTACATTAGTGACTCTGAAATTTAATCAGCAATATTAATAAGTGAAGAAGCCTGCTGAGATTCCCAGTGAATAAAAAGGTTTTGACAGAGAAAAAGAATACCTAACAGTAGCCAAAAGTGAACCTAGAGTAAAATGTCTTCAAAGGTACTTAGTCCAAAGGGCTGGGGCAGAGAGCTCTTCCTTTATGCTTCCTTTAAACTACAGACTTCTGGGAATGGTGGCTGCTAGTTTCACAGCCCTGACTCTCTTGCAGGATTGTGTATGTGCCGTGCCTGGCTGGCCATGCTGTGTCCTGGGCGTGCAGTGTGCGTATTCTCCGTGGCTGGCATGTCAGCGTATCTGCTGGATGTTATCCTTAGGTGTTTGCACCTCGTGTGTCAAGATTTTCAGAGCGGTGGACTATGTCACCGTACCTCTGCTGTGGCTGACTTTCTGTGCACACCCTATGTGCTTAGGATGTGTATGAGGACTTAATATGCATATTTTCAGGATGCATGCAGAGGGTAGGGAGTGTGTGCGGCTTGAGCACTGTATGACCAGACACTGTATACAGGATTTGTCAATGTGCACTTTGTCAATGGGGGTAGCCTTCTGCCTGTATCTGGACTCCTTCTCTCTTCCTTGCACCATCGCCAGGACTTCTAGTGCCATCGCCACTGCTAGCCAGACTCCTCAGCATGGCCAGTAGCATGTCCCTCATCCAGAGTGTTTGTAGCACTGCTTAGAAGTCACAGAAGGAGGTTAATAGCTGCTGTTGAAAAAGCTGGGCACCTTCTCCTGTAGGCAACAGAGAAGAGGAGCAGAGGAGGAAGAGCCCTGCTGCTTGAAGTCCCTTACAGCTCTGGGCACAGGATCTGGGTACGTTGCCTGGGTTGGCTTTGAGGTGGAGAGTTGTGCGTGGGTTGGGTGTTGGCTTCTGGTATGCTCTTGCCGTGGTGAAATTGCCATGGTGAATTATCATAGCATTGACAATGCCATGATTATGGTTTTACAGTGCAATATCTGCACAGGCTATGCATTGCAAGAGGAGGATTTCAGAGTATTTGAGCAGCCGCAGCATAATCCGGGAATGTCAGATTGGCTTCTTCTCCAAGAAATGAACCATGAGCTTCACCTTTACCCTGGAGATGCTCATTAACAAATATGTAAAAGAATAAAAATTGAGCAGAATGCTTCTCTGCATCATAGACTTTTAAATAGCCTTTAACTCAATCTACCACTCAGAGCTGAACGTTAAATGGCTACAAATGGAACTGGTGGGAAAACATGACCTCATTAAATCCATGCACCATCCATCTCAGGCTGGATGAAAACAAACCGCATACGGATAGGACTTCAAGCAAAAAAAAAAGGAATAACAGAGAGAGATGCAATCTCAGCCCAGCAAAGGTCATCATCTCCAGTACATCGATTACTCCCCATCCTTACTGGAACAGTCTGATTCAACCACAGGGATTCTTGGGTCAGTCTGGAAAAAAACAAAAATGATGATATTTGAGAAAAAGCCCAAACCAACCAAAACAGTAAATTTTTTATTATAGAGGCAGAGAGATTAAACATATCCTAAATTATACATACATGGGGCTCATTACAAACACATCAGGGAGCTTTGGGCTGGCTATAAAAACACTACAAGGGAAAGCACTGCAAGTTTGTATGCAATAAAGAAACCACTAGATAGATAAAACCCCCGGTAAAACTGTTGCTAAAACTGCTTAGTGACAGAACCCTACTCCATCTCCTATATGGGACTGAAGGCTGATGTCCAACTTGAACAGCAACCCCAGAGAAACACTGCGTATACCAGTTTGTGAGAAGCCCATTTCCTGGCTCAGAGACTCCAGGGTCATGTCAAAGCTCCGTATTCAAGTTCCTCTATCCCTCCCTCTGCTGAATTCAGCCAGCAGCGAAAACAGCGCTGTATAAAAAGATGGAAAATCTTTAATATACTGTTTCAGCAGCTAAAATACAGAAAAACAGGGGATTGCAAAAGGCAATCCCACAGTGCCATGAACAGAACTGTCTCCGATATCTGCCCAGATCTGGCTGGCAGACACTGAATCGCAGCAGCTTGGAGAACTGAAGCAAATCACCAAATACAGAATTAGATTGGTTTTAACACAAAGATATATCCTTTTAATACTCTTTTTATATAGTTTTACTATTTTATTTAATCTGGTGCAATTTCATGTACGGATGCTCATGTGGTGCAGAGAGGCAACTATTCCTATAGGAATATTCCTGTAGGCAGCTATTTAGGCAGCTATTATTTGGTATACCCTAAATAATACACACAATTTCTGCATGGATATAATCCAGGATCGGGAATACAAGTGGGAGCCATAGACCTGGAAAGATGTGAACATGCAGCTACCTCTATGAAGGTATCGGTAGCCATGTCCCAAAGCAGGAGAGAGAGCTGTTCTCAGCAGCCATAAAGGATAACTTTCCAAAAAGAAATAATTCCCATCTCTGGGGAGATGAGTGGAGTCAGGAGCATCCCTTGCTGAGTCAGTGGAGGATGCTGCAGGAATACCAGGAACGTCTTCTGGCTGAAGCTCATAAATAACTGACACTGGCTTGTGCTGTCTGCTGTTTTTATTTTGGCATTGCCACGCCACTAACTAAGCTGAATGGTGTGCATCTCTGTGCTCATGTGTTGCTGTTGCAGGAAGAAGGTTCTTCATGACTCATTCTCATTTTATTCCTTTGACTCCTGTGAAAATATAGCAGATACATTCAGAGAGGTGAAGACTCTGGCTTTTTGCATTTGAGGAGGGATTCATCTCACTAAGTGTAGACGACTTAAATGTAGATGCCTTAAACTTTCTTTAGAATCAGGGGAGCTCTACAGAGACATTCAGTGTGCTGATGAAGAAACCTCTAATTACTTGCCCAGCCAAAGTTGTCTGTTTGTGTGCTGGATGTCTGAACACCCTCATACAGTCAGTGGGGACCTACTCAGTGCAGCTGCTGGAGTGCGAAGAATGATTCAATCCATCAGTTGCAGTGCCCGGGTTAGCCTGACCTGAATATTGTCCACTGGCCAGGATTCAGGACATGATTCAGTGTCGTAAGCTAGGGCATCTAGAGTTATCTGAAATGCCACGGGGGTATCCAAGACATCCCAGAGGTCAGTGTGACACAGGACTTCCCTGAGACCTTCTGGACAAGCTGCTGGAAGGAGGTAGCATAACTCAGTGCTGGACACTAGGTGACCATGTCTTCTATTGCATCTCTGTGACATTACATGCAATGCACTCTCTTCTGTATTGCCTCAGGCTGTGACTCAGTTGCGCACACACCTTAACAGGGCTCTGCAATCTGCAGCTGATGTCCACCTCTAGTCAACACTATGAACAGACCTTGGGGTGTGAGTTGTTCATAGTAATGCTGATGGCTCAATTCAGTTGCCCACACTAAGACATTTGGTGCTACCTGACATGCCCTGGTGTGTCCTGACTTCGGTGATCTCCTCAGAAGGTGTGCTTCTCCTGTGGGGCCACAGCGCTTCTAACGAAGACCCATCCAGGCTCTGATTACACTGGTCTCAGGTGATATTTATGCTTGGTTCCAAACAGAGCATGTTGTGCCAAATCCCCAAATCCCAGCAGAACAATAACCACAGCAATGCATCATTGATTCAGGTCTTGTGGTTTGGGGTTCATCTGAAACTCTCACTTTGGAGAATGTGGACTTGCAGTACAGCATCAACTGTCCAGAATGAAAAGAAAGGTTCTATTTCATAATTAGAAGCATGATTTACTCCAAGCTGGTGCAGCAGACTTTACCCTGGGACATCTGAGTTTGAGATTCTGCAAAAGATAGGGAGTGACGGTTCCGCTCACAGTGTCTTGATCAATGGTAAGTGCCACCAAGCCCCTGTAGTGGGGCATGCTTTCTCATCTCTTCCTGCTTTCCCAGGGATGCAACTTCCACCCTTGGGTGGGAGTCAGTTCATCTGGAAAGGGTTTTTTTCCCCCTTTTTGATGATTTCTCCTGCCACTTGAAATAGGCTGGATTAGTAGAAGGTGTACGCTGCCATGTTCTGCAGGACCAGTAAAATCGCCTCTTGAACCTCAGAGTTAACGAGTTACAAATTCCTCCTCAACATGAGTCACTCTTTGGATCCTTTCCTTTCCTTTCTCTTTTCTGAATCTGCTTTCTAAAGGACTTGGCTGAGTGCAGAAAATACACCAAACCTGATGCCTGACCCCTTTCATATCACACACTGGAGCGGATATGGGACTGACGTGAGCATGCATTTCCCTGATAGCGCATTGGTTACCATGCCCTCTCTGCAGTGTTTGGGTCCTTGGTTTCATCACATTAGCAATCCAGGTCAGATGTAAAGTGAATGCTGATTCTGCTGCCCTATAAAACATCTGACTGTATGTGTGTCTGTGTGGCTTGGAGTGATCCAGGATGCACAGGATGTGTCCCAACCCCTCCCTCTCTGCTCTGTGCCTCTTTTCTCAAGTGCCATGTATTAAATATTGTCTCATTCCTTAATAGGCTAGAGCCTCAGGTCACAGACACCAGTCATCTGCTCTCCTCACTGCTTTTTATTGTGCCCCCCCAAGAGCATCACAAACAGATGCCAAGATGCAAAGACTATTAATGGGGAATTGTGCAAGGAGACCCAAGATACATAGTTTGACTGTTTAGGACTCTTTTCACTGAGATAAAGCACTCCTTGGAAGGGTGTTGTGTAATGCACCAACACACACCTGCACACACAGACCTCGTGCTCTCAGGGTGCAGTGTCACGAAGAGGGTGGAGATGTACATGATAGTTGCATGGGAAGATGACAAGGCATGGCCCATGTAGGCTCCAGTTCTCACTATGAGCTGTCTTCTAGTACAGACTTATTTCCAGCACAGCTTGTCACTAAAATATAATTTAAACCCAAGGATTTGGAAAGGACAAAGGATTTTCATGGGGAGCCTCTCTGTCTCTGGTGTGGGAGCCCAGACTGGGTATCCAAACAGTGCTATTTGGCCTCAAAATACGTCAGGGGGTACCTGAGGTCACTTTGACTTCATCCCCTTTGGAAGTCTCTGCTGTGAGTGGTAAGCTGACAATTATGTGATCTGGAGGAATTAAGAAAGATTTTTTATTATTATTATTTCTACCAGGAATAACAGGAATGCCAGCACTGGTGCCGACCCACTCTCAGATGGAAATAGTTAACTTGGCAGTTCCGATAGAGGCAAGACAGGCGTTGCAACAGGTATTCCTGTTCTGCATTTAAAAAGAAGGAGGAAGATCTTTCTCTATAACAAAGATAATGAAATACTTTCTGCTCCTCAAGTAATGAGGGAGGATATGAAGTGGCAATTGTCGAAGATGAACTTCTCTAAACCTGCTAGACTGGAGCGCTTAACCCCAGCACTAGCAAATGAATTGGCTGGGGAGTTCTCTCAACAATTAATGCTGAGCTGCTTTAAAGATCTGTCCCAGTCCATCTGCATTCCTGCACACCTCCAGTACTCACATGCCTCGTACTTGTCAGCCATTAGCAGCCTCTCTGGTGTATAGATGTGATTACATTTCTGTAACTAATTTGGCAGTATGTGTTCAAACTCTCAGCCTGTTGCTGATAGCACCATGGTCCCATGTTCGCGTCGCAGCAGATGGCACTGATTCACGGGCACCATGGTGACATAGGGACCCTCGCTCTGGTCTCAGTCCCAAATAGTCTGATCAATTTTCCTTCTGGATTGTGGCATAGGTCCAGGTGTCCAGATGAACGGAGGATATAAAGTTCAGATACTCGGTACCCTCAGACTTCACCCCATTTCACACTACTAACATGGAGAAGCACTAATTCTTGTCTATTGATATGGCACAAAACTATGTTCATTGGTACTGGGATGTCCCATAAGAGGTTTATTTCTAGGAGAGTTTGTCTTATAACCAGGTATCTGAGCCATGCTCTTGTGTCCCTGGATGGGGCCAGCTGGAACTGTGTATAGTGGGGCAGGATCTCCAGGTTGTGCCTCTGGGATAGGTATGGAGCCAATTCCCTTGCACAGCACCTATAAAATGCCCTTGTGCACATGGATACAAGGTGTGGGATTAAATAGTCCGGGCAGCTTCCTCCCCACCATGTCATGCTTCAACCACGCGGTCAGCTAGGGCAGCTTCCCCGTGTCTGAGCTATTCCTCCATATCTAGCACAGGGGACCACCTCCCCACGTCTTGAGGGTATGTAAGGCCCTAAAATGTGTAAATAACTTGATAATGCAGAGGCTGAGTCATGCCCGAGGAACACTTGTGCTTAAAACACATCACACACTGACAGTATACTGTAGTATGTTAGTGCATCTTTACGCCAACAGCCTCGCAGTAACTTTTCTGTGTGCAATGGTCTATTGGAGTTGCACTTCTATAAGGAGCACTCTGTCACCAATAATGTCTTTTTAAACATATTAAAAGCCCCTATGTTATTGCTGCCCAGGGCATGAGTCTGTTTCCCTAAACAATGTGATTCCTGTGTGTCATGGAAGATTTCTGAACCCTTTATGCCTGGATACTTATTAAAAAAACTGTTTGCCAATCTATTCAAGATCATTTAAACTTGGCGTTTTGAAAGGTACAGAATCCCCCAACCCAAAAGTGTTTTGGAAAAGGTAAATACATTTAGACTTATCATTTCAACCTCTGAGCATGTATTCAGTGCAGCACAGAAATGAGCAATTGCTTAGATTCCTTGCAAAGAAATCCCAGGGCTGCTGTAACATTGTCACCTCTGTGATGCTGCACAACATAAACATCTTACTGACAGTGCAAACAGCACTGACACCACTGCTTTTCTTATATCCAAGGGGAAACAGCCCACAAAAATCTCATCAACTGACTCCTGGCACCTTGATCTTTTAAAGCAGTGCTGAGGTTGGGCCAGCTTTAAAGTTTTCTGAATTCCCGGGAGAAATTTTCACCAGCCTCAGGGAGGAAAAGGCTTTGGATTAAGCTCACCTGGTGCATCTGTAGGAAAGCACAAATTCCTCTAGGCACTGATTTTCTTATTTGTTCATCTGAGCCTTGCATTTACTCACCATTATTTGTTTTGATGAGTGTAGCTGTACCCAGAGGAAGCTGTCTTTGGAAAATCTGTGAGATGTTGACAACTAATTGTCTGTCGTTTATCAATAGATATTAGACTGATTCCAAAATTATCCAATTCACTAATTAATTAATGTATTGTGTTTTTCTGAGCATACAGCAGAAAGCAGAGGAGCACCACACTTGGGTATTCTGAGAACTCCCCGGGCTTCTTTTTCACCATTTCCTTGTCATTGAACTCAGCATCCCCCTAAATTTGAGGAGGTGCCTTAGTATTTTGCTGGAATGGTCTCAAAGTGCCCAGCCCTTCCAAAGTGGTCTCTCTTAACAGTTTCTGCCGGGAAAGCAGCTCTCCTCTCTCCTTGTCGCATTTAACTTTGTTTTCTGCTTTGTGTACTTTTCTTGATGTTATTTGTATCAGATCTCAATTCACTGTTCTTTTGAGGATGGAGGTAGGGAGTAGAAAAGTGCTGCTGCTGTGATGTCTGCTGAAAGGACTACTGTCCCTCTGTTGTGGTCCAGGGCACTGTGCTGGCCGCGTACCTGGTGTGGTCTGGCGGGTGAAAACCCTCGGGAGCAGGACCTATGAATCACTTCTGGTAGCTGCGAGGACCATTTACCTATCAGGACCTTAAAAATATGTCTGGCACAGTCAGCAGAGAGAGATGCATCAGCGTAAATCTGAAGAGCTCTGAAAGGTGCTTTTCAGCACACCGTACCTGCAAGCTGTCACTGGGGGCTGCTTGAAATGAAATGCTTGCCTACTGTCGAAAATTTCTTCTGCTCATTTCAGATTTAGGGGATGAGGAGACACAGTGAGCTTCACTGTGCAAAGACTTCTCTGATCAGTGTGCAGCCCTCCTGGCCTAGCTCTGTGCTCTGGGCTGGCTCTTCAGCGGGCCGGCTGTCTTCAGTCTCTTCACAAATACAGCTCAGCTTATCCAGGCCAGCAAACTGTGGCATTGCATATACGGTGTTTTTCTGAGTCAAATTGTAAACTCATCAGAAAATGGACCTTGTTGTTTGATGTATGTTGAAAAGTGTGATGTACATTTATTGCGTTGTATAAATAAAATATAATAATGCTGAGACTCAAGGTCTCCATTGGAGTCGTTCAGAAAAGAGGCAAAGGGCCAGTGAATTAATTTGGACAAAGAATCAGAAAAGAGAGTTTTGTTTTTTCTTTTAACAGAAAAATGCAAGAAAGAGAACCCTTCCTGTGGCTCTCACAGAAACGGGACCTAATCTGCCAAAGGACTGGGCTAAACAATACACCAGATCTTGTGACTGATCTATAGGAAGAGTTGTGTACTGGGTGAAATGTTTCTGCCTGGCCCAGGGCTTTTGAAGTAGAGGGTGCAATTTATTCCTACCTCTAGCAGACACCTACATTTGGCAGGGGAGTGGCTGGCTCACACTAGCCTCAATCACTAATTCAGTGGGATGTTTTTAGTTAGTTACAGGTTGGAGGTGTTGAGAGCACAGCTCACTGTGCTGGGGTTTTCCTCTAAGCGTGCAGCATCCCCTCGTGCCACTTAGCCACCAACAGACCTGCAGAGACAGTATATGGTAGGGAGATGCTCTGACAATCCTTTCATCTGAGACTGGGAATAACTCGACCCTGTCTCTGAGCCTGGAGCACAGCATCTTTCACGATAGTTGACTGTATCCTGTGGAAGGACCTCTGACATCTTGTAAGGCAAACGCATAGGCATAAATTGCAGCTGAAATTCTCTAATGAGCTGTGGCTTTGCAAAACAAACTAGTACAAAATTGGGTTTCTTTTCCTCCTAGTCTCTCTTCCTCCCTAGTAACAAGAACAAAAAGGAACGTATCCAACTGCTGAAAACTGCTATATAAATGTACAGTAAGGTAAATTGAAAGCTGGCTGTACTGCTGTGCTCAACGGTGACCACCGATCAGTGTGATCAGTGGCACGAAGTCCAGCTGGAGGCCAGTCACTAGCGGTGTCCCCCAGGAGTTGATACTGGGGCCAATAGTGTTTAATATTTTCATTAATGACCTGGATTAATGGACCGAATGCACCCTCAGCAAGTTTGTAGAGGACACAAAACTGCGAGGAGAGCTTGGTACAGCATGTGGCTGTGCAATAATTCAGAAGGACCTTGACAAGCCAGACAAATGGGGTGACGGGAACCTCATGGATTTTGAAAAAGGGAAGTGTGAAGTCCTGCACCCATGACGAAATAACCACATTGAGCAGGGGGCTGACTGGCTGGAAAGCAGTTTTGCACAAAAAGACCCGGGGGTCTTGGAGGACATGATCCAGCAATGTGCCCTTGCAGCAAAGAAAGCCAACAGCATCCTGGGCTGCTTTAGGAAGAATGATGCCAGCAGGTCAAAGGAGGTATCTTTCCTCTCTGCTCAGCACTGGTGAGGCCACATCTGGAGTGCTGCGTCCAGTTCTGGGCTCCCCAGCATGAGAGAGACATCAACATATAGGAATGAGTCCAGTGAAGGGTCATAAAGACGATTCAGGCACTGAAGCATCTGACATGGGAGGAGAGGCTGAGAGATCTGTGATTGTTTAGCCTGGAGAAGGGAAGGCTTGAGTGAGATCTTATCAGTCTTAAAGATTCTATCTTAAAGAAGACAGAACCAGACCATTCTAAGTGGTATCCAGTGACAGGACAAGAGGCAATGGGCACAAATTGAAATACAAGAAATTTTGTTTAAAATAAAAAAAATACATTTTTTTACTATGAGAATGATCAAACACTGGAGAAGGTTGCCTAGAGAGGCTGTGGAGTCTCCATCCTTGGGGATATTCAAATTCCAACTGGACATGGTCCTAAGCAACCTGCCTCATCACCCTGCCTTTGAGCAGGGGGGGCTGGACTAGAAGATCTCCAGAGATTCCTTTCAACCTCAGCAATTTTGTGATTCCGTGATTCAATGTTACTGTAGGGACTAGAGCAGAAGCTGGTATCACAGGTCAGATACATGAAGAGGGAGGAAGAGAGAGTGAGCAGATGGCAGCTTGAACCCTTACATAGAGAGCATACACTCAGACTGGAGGTGAATAGCTGCAGGCAGCGTTCCAGGAAGGAGATGGTCAGTGGTGACACGTATTTGATGTAAAGTCCTCAAGTGACCCTGCTGTAGCAAAGAAAGCTCTTAAAGTCAAGTCATTAAGAACAAGGCTTTCCATAGGGTATACCATTTTCTGGGTGCTTGGCGACATTTTCTGAGTCTAACATCAATTCTCCATGCTGAAGATTTGCATTCTCAGCCCTGAACTCTTTTCAAACTTGGGCTCTAACTGCCCTTTCACTTCAGATGAGTCCCCTTCTCCTCCTTAGATGCAGTAACAGTGAAATCTATACCGATGGGTCATGTTAATGCAAAACTTCCCTGCCTCTTTGCACCTTTTCCTGGAGCAAATCCAAGGCTGCTGCAAACACAAAAGGATTCATCACACTCCAGCTGTCTGTAGACAGCAAACCAAGAGCAATGTTCGACAGTGAAGAATAATTACATCGCCAGCTTTTCTTTATCCACATTTCAAATTCAGAGGTGAGCTAGAGCCACATTAGCAATGGCTCAGGTAAGGACCCCATCAAGAAGAGCGTCTAGTGCAGCTGGAAGCTCCCTCAGTAGAGGAGAGACACGCTTGTGGCACCTGGGTGGATGGATGAGAGGCACTGCAGATGTTTCATGTCCCCCAAGTGTGTCCTCTGCCTCAGGTCTTCTTCTCTTGTGATTTATTCCTCTTCAGTGGTTTCCTCTGCTTCTGAATGACTGTGATGGTTGGGCTGCTGAACCAAAGCACAACATCATGAATCCTGCCAGGCCGGAGCAACAGCATCCCAGACTGAAGTCAGTGCTTATTTTATTTATTTTGCTCATTGTTCCCACCTATTTAATTAAGTTAACTTCAACATGAAGGGTTGCCTGACCCTGATTGGGTTAAAGGAGCCAGTCTTCATGGCAACTCGCTTCTCAGAAGGCCTGACATCTTGCTGTCTCTCCTCCAAACTCTTCAATATTCCTCACATCTGATCCCTCTTCACACAGTTAGGTTCATGTCTGGGTTGTGCTCCTATTTCAGTGCTTGCCTAATGCTGCAGGAGCTGCGCTGCGCTTCGGAAGGAGGCAGCTCTCCTCAGGAATAGCTGGTGGGACAACTTGAGATCACTAATCTCACAGTGAACTCAGTCTCCAAAGCTGCACCGTGGTTTCCATTCAGATCCATCTGAGGTGGATCAGAACTTCCTGAAATTATCGCCATTTGATAATTGTCCTGAAAAACAAAATCCCATTTGAAACTTTGAACAGAAACAGTCCAGCACTTTCCATCAATCACAAATAACCAGCATGATTTGTCTCTGAAAAAGCATGTCTTAACAGTTGAAGTCTAAAGCGCTCACCCAAATCAAACCAAGGGCAGATACTATAAAATCTGAAAATGTCAGTGAAATTATGGACATATGAGGTGCCTGGAGATGCTGACACAAGATGATATGAGGGGACAGAAGACTTTACCCTTGATGAGAGTTCAGACCTGTGCTTGTGTGAGACGTCCCCATATGCTTCCCTTGTTTCATATCTGCCAGCAAGTCCTTTTTTTGTACAAATAAAGAGGTTCTTGGCCCTTCTATACCCATGCTTTAAGCTTTTGGGTGGATTTTTCTTATGGTGGCCATTCAATTCAAACGCTACTGGCTAGAAAATTTTCCAAGTACAGGAGACCAGCACTCCTTTTACATTTTCAACATTGCTTTTCCAAAGCAAACAAATAAAAAGTTAAGAAATGTCATATTAGAGGAACAGCTTCCAGGAAATGTTGTCTCTGTGGGATTTAGCATGCAAACGAAAAGTAGTGGTGCAGGGAAAAGGTTGGGAAGTTACTTAGCTGTATTCTCTATTTAGGTACCTGGCAAGGAATATGGATGGAGGAATATTTAATCTTACAGGCAGAGATGTGTTAAGACTCAAGGATGAAAGATTTTAAGCAATTTCAGGCTGGAAATATGATTCAAACATTTAACAAGAAGAATCTGTCAGGAGAACATATCCTAAAGGAAGCCGTAGATTTGCTATCTTTTTACATCTTTAAATTACATTTGGGAATGGAGTTTATATAAGATTCGTTTAAGCTATTTTAGATGCCTACTTTAGGATGACATGACCTGCACCCATTGCCTCCACTGACAGCAAAGGGAGCTTTGGGTGCCTGGATGAAATGTAATTGGCTGTATTTTAAGCATCTATAAACAGTCAATTGACTTCCTCCCTGGGATCTCTCTCTAAAATGTCTTCTCCAGATGAACTCTGATACACACTCGATTTAAGAGTGACTTGGAAAATTTCTCTAGGCCTGGATTATGTAGGCAACCCCAGAACAAGGATCAAAATTCTCTCACTTTCAAATGACAAATTTAGGGGAAAAATGAAGTGCGCACAGAAAACCTCAGCTTCAATCCTGCCGTACACACAGGCATAGATATCTGAACATTTTCTCCAGTTTGCACACCATTTCTCAGACAAGTCAATCTCTGATGGAATGTTTCAACAGCTTTAAGCAGATACGTATTGCCCTTCATGTTGCAGTGAATGCCAGAGAGGGCTTTTAAAAATCAGCTGCATGTGAAGTGTTTGGCAAGCTATGTTTCCACAATATATTGCAGATAAAAAAATAATCATGCAGAAAAACATTATCCAGACATAGAAAGGCCATGTATGTTTGCAATTAACTTCCTTTGAGCATCGTTATGCGTGACTGTGGTCCTTTTTGAAAAGAATATATCTGTGTCAGGGCCCTCAAGGGCGACCACCCCTGGGGGCTTCACCCACCCCTGGCACAGGAGCCCATTTCAGCTCAGCCTGGTCCCTGCCTGAGCTCCCCTGGGGAAGTGCCAGTCTCCAGCTTAGCTGCAGCTGAGCCTAGCCATAGACCCCATGGATTCAGACCCCAACCTGCGGACTGACTTCTTGGCCTGGCTTTGGTACCGTGGGATGGGCCCTGGCTGTTAATGCCCCTGCCCATAGCACCATAGCACGCTCTCCCACACATCTGAGGACATTTAAAGTCACTGTTTTGTGGCCAGTGAGGTCAGGAGGGCAATTTGTGCATTACCTCATCCCATATTTTGTGTGTAAATTGTGGGATGGCATCTTCATTCCAGGACCTTGGCAATCTTGTCTTTATTTCCCCAGAATAAAGAGAGGGGACTCTATTTCCCCATCAAAGTCAGAGCAGACTGTATCTGTTTTATCTGGTCCAGATGGATGAAGATATCATACAAGGCTTAGGGCAGCAAAGGTCTACAGTAAATCCAGTCTCATCTGCACTATGTGGGAAAACTCCACAAAGGATGTACAGTCTGTGGCTAATCTCGGAGGACAGTGGTTGCTGTAGTGTAGTTGTCCTTCAACAGCTACTGTGTATTTTTTTCTTGTTGAAATTGCAGTCTTGAATGATAAAAGCTTTAGTGTGATTTGATAGATTTCTGTAAGGCATTTGGCTGGGCGTCACATGACTAACGAACTGGGGCACCAGAAATACTACACTAAGCCTGGTGGATTGTCAGGTCTCAATGTAATTATAAATGAGGAATCATCATGAGATGAACGCGTTTCTACTGGGTATCTTAGGGACAGCTCCAGCTCTGAGCTCTCACGTATCAGCCATCCTATCATCGTGTCTCTCCCAGCTGGCTATTTCTATATGTCCTACTCCCGCTGCTAATGTTACGTGGACGAGAATGAGGCCATTTGATGTGAATGAATCATTGCTAAAACATGCCCTAGCCATCTGGAGCTGTCCTAGACCGGTCCACCTCCCTTCTGCTTGAGAGCAGAGGAATTCCTGTCTTCCCCCTGCTACCTGAGCCTGGCCCTCACTGCTTGGGATGTCTTTCCCAACTCCTGCCTCTGAGCAGTAAAACTCTGCCTGACACGGATCACGATCCATATGGGCATGGGAAGGGGAGGGGCAAAAGGAATATGGGTTGTGAAAAGAGGCAAAAATGAAAGGAAAAGTATGAATAAATGGGAGGTGAAGCAAACACATTGATTTTGGAATTAAGCAGAAGATTGAGAGTTGGGAGCTGCCAATGCAGAGAAGACATTGCACATAGAGGTCTGACCCGGCTGCTGCAATACGGAAAACAACTCGAAGACACAAAAGAAGAAGCAGGACAACAATCAACATCAGAGTCAGCAAAGCTCAATATTTCTTAATACTACGTTTTCATGTGCTAGACCTGGGCTCAGCTATACCTGTGTTTGCCCACAGCTGTACATGGCTCCTTTTGTGCAAGCCTTTAAGATGCATTGAATAAAGGATGATCTATCATCATGTATCAACATGGCGCTTGTGGCCTTTCTAAGGTAAAAAAAGGCACCTGTGAGAGCTTTGTCCCTGAAGAAGGGCCCTGAAATAGGGAAACTATGTTAGTGTTTGTATGGCTTTCCCCTGTTGTCGCTGTCCACAGCTTGAGAAGATGCCCAGCAAATCCCCTTTGATATATCTCTCCATTTTCACCTTGTTTATGTACCTCCCTCATACTATTTCAATTAATTATTATAGAATGGGATAATTAGAAGCCTCTGGTCATTGTCTCTGGATATTTTGTGGGGGTCTTGCAGCAGAGCTGAGCAGTTTCTTGCATTCCTGAGGGAGATCCCGTATTTCTAATATCTCTGTTAATCTTTGTGGAGCAGCTGCAGTTTGCAGCACAGGTCACAAGAGAAGAGCACAGCTGATGCTGTTGCACTCACCCCAACAAGTTAACCTTGTTACACACATCCCGAAGATCCCATAAAAATGGAGTTGCCTTTGGCTGAGTCTTGTTCCTTTAGTGTGCTTATGAGGCCATCAGGTGTGTCAGTGACAGAAACCTCGCTAAAACAGTGATTTATCACAGCAGCATCTCCCTCTCTGCCTATTTCTTCTCAGAGGAGAAATTAGACTGGGAGTTTTGGCCCTTGTGTCCAGAGGGCACAGGATGCTGTTTGAGGGAGTTGTATACAGGTTAGAAACTGATCTAAAAGACACTTCTCTCCAAGCACAGGGCTCGTGCTCAGGTGTTTTATCACCATGCCTGGACTCCGGTGAACGTAGAGCTGCTCGCGTATTGAGCTGCTGTTTCATACCAGTGTAAAGAGGTACTTTCCGGTTTCTTGACGGCAGAAAGACTTTCTGCTTCCCTTGGGTCTCCTCTGAGCCAGCCTAAATTAAAACTGGTGTGACACAAATAAGAGAGTCCCTCTCTTCTTAGCAGAAGATACCAGTCCCTCAGGTGAGCTGTGCCAACAGACATTGTAGGCAGATATCTGAAGTGAGATCCTTTGCATATATTAACTACCGTGCATCATTGGTCATGTGATTATACACCATTAATTCCCCTAAAAAGCCATTACTGCAAATTGAAGCTGAGGCTTATGCAGATTACGGTTACACTAAAGTTCTCACCGGTGATCGAGTCAGACTGATCTTCTTTACCTACACTGCCTTGCAGGTGTTGTGTACACACTTCGGGGTAATGGAGCATGCGGGAAGAGGGAGATTACCTCTCTGCTTGTAGCTGTCTACAGAACAGGCATCCTCATCAGTGCTAGTGCCCTGCACATCTGTGACAGCTAATAAGAGAGACACAGGGAGTGTGAGTCACGTTCTTCCAGTCACACCCAGCCTCACTTCTGGATGTCAGCAGACCCAGACGGTGAGGCTGTTTGACTTTGCCAGTGTCTAGTACGGAGAAGGACTTGCTGGAGACATCGCTTTCAGGCTGACAGCTGAAATGGTGCAGGGAACTACGGGAGATGGTAGAGAAGCACCGATCACTTGGTTTTGAAGACCAGCCTGTTTTGGTGACACAAACTTTAACTATTCAGAGAGTCAGTGAAGAGGTGAGTGGCGCTGGTTGCAGTGCATACAGAAATGTCCCCTCTCCTCTCCATTTGCATTGCCTGAGCTCATTTAGTGCAATCTGCCTTGTCTGAGAGTGCTCAGCAGGCACCTGGGGAGAAGCAGATGTTCAATTAGTTGATGAAGAAATTCCAGGTCAAAGTCACAAGGACTTCTCTCTCACCTCTTCTGAGAGCCAGAAAACCCTAGGAGCCCAGATCATGCTAAAACCCCAGTGTACTTATAACTACTGAACAGGCTGGATTCTCCCCATCCCAGTCATGCCATAGCCAAACTCCAGGGCTTCCACAGTCTTGCATCAGCTCCACAGGCAGAAGGTGCCCGGGGTGAGTAAGGACACACTCCAAGCTGAGCAGGTTGGCTGAGGACCCCTTCTAAGGAAACTCTAATTTTTAAGTATTGGTCAGTATGTTTATTTGACTAGATCTGTTCCATAAGAGAGGAGAGTCCACCTTGTTGAGGTCTGCCAGCAGAGGGGCCCATGTTGTCACCAGATATTCTAGATATCACTATCACTACTGATAGCATATCCTTCTAATACTCTGAAATCCAGGCTGAAGTCCTGGATAAAAGTCTGGGCAGGTTATTACCCCCAGAGTTTGCAGGACTTCATGCAAACCATCACGGCCATTGCAATGACAGTGCTCCCCGTGTCCAGAGCCACTTCAAAAGCTACAAGGCTGCCAAGTTTGAGACACCCTGTTCAGCAGGTGGTACCTGGGGTCTGGGTGCTACTGGGTGTTAGCAATCAGTGCTCTGGCACTGCAGGGCACACCGGTGATCTTTAATTGGTTCATTTTTATAGCAGCCTGGGTCAGTGGAGTACCTGGAGACACAGCTTTTCAGACTCTCAGCTGTGGTTTACAACGGTGACTGTGTCTAAACGCTCCCCAACCCCCATTTTTGGATTAGAGCTCATCCTTCAGCTGGGAGCTTCGGGAAGAACTATTTGAAATAGCACAATTGCTGGAGTGGCTGTAGACCCTGCTGTTTCCCTGTAAGAGCCCTGGGAGCAGTCCTCTCTTTTTTCCCCACCTGCTGCATCCCGGGAAAGGCAGAGGATAGCTCTGGCACAACGCTGCTCTTTCTTGTCATACTGTGCCTGGAAGCCCAGAAGCAAGAGAAAGCGGAGACAAAACAGCCATCTCCCAGTTCTCTGCTCTGGCAAAATATCTCTGAAATTCTCTCCACCGCAGAGCTGACTCCTGCCTGTTCCCAGCAGCCAGCCAGAGTTGGATGCAAGCTTCATCCTCTTCCACCTCTGAGTATCCTGCCCTTACAGGGAAACTGAAATAGCATCTGTGCTGGCTATCTGTCCCTTCTGCACCTCCTCGTTTTGGAGGAAATCCCAGCAGAGAACTGTGGCTCAGCTAAAATGCTTGAGAGACCTGTTATTTAAAAGATGCATGCTCATATTTTCATCTGTTGCCTCCAGGGACGGAAGGGCGGGCAGTAGGGACAGCAGGCAGCTTTCCTATGTCTGGCTGTGGCCCTCTTCTCAGGGCACCATCAGGCAGGGTCTGTCGAGCCAGAAGGAAGTTTGATTTTAAAGTCGAATTTAAATTCTATGGAAATAGACACTGAAATCCCCCTGAAAATCCAGAGAAGGTGCTGGTTCTACTCATCCTAGCCTGACCACGATGCTTTGAAGGAGACTTCAGTGCACAGTGGTTCCTGACCTCAGGCCATGGTCAGAGGACCAGCCACCATGTCCTAGTGAGGAGAGTGGGGACTAATAACAACTCTGGTGTTAGCTGAACTGTAATGAGACATTGAGACAGAGGAATCACAGGCATAGGCTATTTGGAAGATTTACTGTTTGGCAGGGATCAGACAGGAGCTATATTTCTAATTTTTAAATGCTTTTACAAATATCTTTGCTAATACATGATTTTTTTTTTTTTTTTTTTTTGTTTCTCCTCATCCCTGTTTTCTCTCCTTTTGGCACTGAATGCAATTAATAGGATGATGTCCAAAGTTGCTTATTTCAGCATATTTTTCTAATTTTTTTCCCCTTCCTATATCGTTGCCGATTTCAATGTAGCTCCAGCCTTTTGAAAATTACTGTGGTCACAATTCAGAGCTTACAGAGTTTGAAAAGCAGATTTTCACTTGTTTTATTATTTTCCTCAACCAATGGTTTCCTGTGAATTTACCATTCTCTGAGAAGGATTTGTGCATTTATCCATAAGTAGATGTCTACATTGTCCACATTCAAACTAATTCTCTGGACTCCATTTATGAACAGTAAAAATAAGTAGACTTCCCTGTAGGACATAGCTTGATCATAACACATCTCGCTCAGTCAGATGAACTGCAGTACAAAAAAACCCCTTCTTCAAGCTGACCATAGAAGGAATTTCGATCATTTGGATGGATGGGACTCAGTTGCTCAGCACACACCAAGGTGTCTGGAGCCATCTGACGTCCTCTGCTGTGCTGTCCACTCTCCATCTGCAGCTTCAGGAGGGTGTGTGGGTGGGTTTGCAGAAAGGCGTCTCATTTGCCATCCTGGTGGGGATATCTCAGGCACTCTTGGGCATTTTGAGTGAAGTTAGGTGCTGATGTTTCAGCAACTGAATCTAGCACGAATAAATTGAGATATCTCCAAGGATGCTGGGTCTCAGTCAGTGGGATCTGGTGAGCCATTTCATCCTGATGTCAGCCACCACCATCTCATCAGCTGAATCACACCTACAGTTATGCAAGATATAGCTCGCTGCAGGCTAGATCCAATGAATGTCCAGAATAGATGCTCCAACTGAAGGCTATGCTAGTGATGTGGTCAATGTCGCAGTTACAAAGACTGAGCTATATAGATGTTGTACTGTACACAAAATAAGCATGACTTTCAGCATTCAAATAGTCCTCCCCTGTTCTCACCTGCTCATTGTCATCTCACCTACCCTACTGCACACTCGCAACCACACGTGCCCCTTGTTTGGCCCGGTGGTACCCACAGGTGTCCTAAAGTCTCTACTCTCCTGTACATAGCTTAGCATATGGCACATCCTGGACGGACCCATCTTTCCTAGCATAAGGTTTGCTTGTTATTAGGGACTGAGCCAGGGATGTGAAGAGCTCCATATATGAACTTTTGTTGCTTCAGGTAAAGAGGGAGTCTCCTTTCTCCTCCTCTCTGTCACCAGGGCGCAGGAAGAGAAACACAGCCCACCATAGCCTACAAGTGTCATTTGCTTCTTGAAGACCCAAACCCCTAGCCCTAGGCACTGGGGAGATGGACGTCCCCTCCATGCAGGCATGGCAGTTTGAACCATCACGCCCAGAGTTCGTGCGCCTGCCAGAGCCGCCCACGGTGCAGCAGCACAGCAGTGCTGAAAGGGACAAGTGCAACAGCAAGATTTGGTGGGGACCCAAGAACTGGAGAGAGACAAAGAACTTGGACCCGTCTGCTAACATGAAGTCATCTTATCACCTGATTGCAAAGCCAGAGAGCTGGGAGAGCATTTGAATGGCTGCTGCTGCCGCAGTGATAAATTAGATCACTTTGAGAGCACTTTAGAGCTGGACGGAAAATTCAGCTGCTCTGCTGCCAATTTCATTCTGTAAGTGGAATTAACGCTTGCCTTAGCTGCACTCTCCAGCCATGAGCAAGTCTCCGTTGTGCGCTGTCTCAGAGGGGTTCTGGTCTCTGGGAACTGTGTATATCTGAACCAGCAAAAAGCAGGAAGGGCAGAGATCTTACTGTGTGCACAGCACTGAGAAGAGCATCGCTGGCATGTGAGCCATTTCTGGCATCCATGCTTCAGACAAGGTGGAAGTGGGTCTGAAAAGCGAGATTTGAGACCACCTGAGAAGATGCAACTCGTATTTGTTTTCTGCAGGAGATGAGTAAAGAATAGCTGCCTTTGGACCTGTCTGGGAAGGAGGTTTGGAGAGTTGGGGAGTTCTTCAATGCAGCAAAGACAAGGGGAGATCGGGCTTTGGAAGCAGCAGCCAGACTCCATCAGAAGAAAGATAAGTGAGTGTTCTCCACCACTGAGGTATTTTTAAAGGCCAACTGGACACTTCATTAAAAAAAACCACTCTGCCTCCAAATGACACATAATTTGAATGTGATTGGAGTGGCTGGCTGGGAATGTGCAGGAGAACTGATGTCAGGGGCCTCCAGCTTAGGCATCTACGAAATGCTTAGAGCGGCAGGAGAGGTCCAGGAAGGCAGCAGGCAACAGTCAGTCTCTCACAGTTCCCTCTACATTTGCCGTGTGCTGCCCATGCTGGGGCACCCAGGCCAGGTTTTGTGCCCAACTTGCTGAAGGAGGAAGAATCAGAGAAGGGGGACAGATCAAAATAGCTGGTGGTGGGGGCTGTTTTGCAAAGAGAAAGGAGACCACGTGCATGAGCCACAGAACAAGAACTACTTCACCACACTGAGACTGGAAAAGGAAGCAAGAGAAAGCAGCACAGAGCTCCTGAGATAAGCATGGACAGAAGCACCTGAAACCAGTGTAGATTTATGAACATAAGTGCCCAAGCATATTACTTGTTTCATAGTCTTGCTGCCAAGGGGATGTGCTGTCCATTTCAAGATGCAAGAACACAAGTCCTGAGATGAACTTAAAAATGTGGGGGAAATTGTTTTAAGAAGGAATCCCAAATGTGAAATTTATCATCTCTGTTACCAATACATCACTGCAGACTCTGTGGACATCTGATGATCAGCTCAAGGTTATTACTGGGGCACGATGTTTGCATGGTTAATAACATTTATAGAGCTGTGCAGAACCCTTGGAAGTGTTAGAAGCAAAAGGAAAGCTATTGAACCTGGAAAAGTCTCTCTCAGACTGTTTAAATCAACCTTTTTTTTTCTTTTTTTTAGTAATGTGTCACATAGCTGGACTGGCAAAAGTGCAGATAGACATTTCTGGTAGAGGCTGGAGGAGCAGAGCTGAGTGGGTGGAGAGGAGCGTGGAGGATGGGAGAGGCTCTTTCTGACAGCGGAGGTTTCCTATCTAGCACTTCCATCTCATAAAGCTTCCAGGAAGGGCTGACTCCTGCTTGCCTTCAGTACTGTAAACTTAGAAGCTCTTCTCCAAGCAGGATGGTGAGGGACAAGAACAAGGTGGTGTAGTGGCCCCTCTGCAGTGGGGATCTGCCTGATGGCTCTTTCTGGCTGTGAGATGTCCCAGACTCAGCACGTAATGGAGCTGCAAGGAGCATGCCCTGCCTGGGGACTCAGAGCACCTACGGCCCCTCAATTTAGGCATAGGCAAAACGTAAGGAAGTTGCAGGATGGAGGTGGGATTACTTTTAACCCTTAGGTTATCAAAGATATTAGAGAGGAAATTGGTTATGATCTAGGTTTGTTTAAATAGCTCATGTTTTGCTAACTTTGTTTCCTGTTTTGTAGCCAAGAAAATGCCTTCGTTTTGGCAGGAATACTTTGGCATTCATTCTCAGCTTATCCCTCCCTTTTCAGCTCCATCTCTGAAAAGCATGGGGTGGGCTTGTGGCACATGATGGTGAAGGCTTGCTTCTCTCCATCCAAATGGTGTCATTTCTCCTCTAATGAGTGGTGAGGATCAGACATTTCTGGGGACTGTCCTAGGGGGAACATTCCACACAGGGCAGATGAGCTGCAGGCCTGTTTTCCCACCTGCTCTGAAGGGACTGCAGGGGACTGGCTGAGGACTTCTCCATCTGGTTTGATCCCACCCTACACATCAAGCTGAAGCGAGTGTGTCCCACCAATTGTCTCCTGAGAGCAGTAAATACTGGTGAGACAGCCTGTGGCTCTTTGCACCCTGGAGAAGGTCAGGGGTCTCAGGAACTGCTGTGTTTTCCACTACCCAGTGAGAGACAGCAAGTGGCATCAATGACCAAAACAAGGTAAGCCAGATCCTCTGGTGGCTTCAGCCCCAGTGACTCCACTCCATCAGGGCAGAGAGTTTGGGGAATCTCGCTGGTATGAGAGTGATCCATGCTGAGCCCATGAGGGCTCAGGACACAGCCACGGGGACAGTGCGGAGGGTCACACGAACAGCAGCGTAATGGGAATCCTGGGGCAAGCAAGAGTGCTGGTGTGCTCATGTCTGGCAGGGCACAGTGGGCAGCGGGACTTCCAGCTCGGAAGATATTTCAGAAGGAAATATGCCGGAATTCATAGGGCCCATTGCAACCAGTGGGACATCCCAGTCTCTGGTGTCTCAAGGTCAGGGGCATTTGCCCGGGATATTTCCCAAGCATGGTACAGGCAGGATCTGGTCCGCTCTATCACAGGATAGTGCGTGTGTCTCCTATGTTAACCCATGAAGCTGCCCCTCTACACACACTATTGCAATAGGGAGGCTGTTCCAGGACTTTGCTAAAAATCTCAGCCTAATTTATAGCCTAAATATACTCATCAGCCCATTTGTTTTTGCTCTGAAACATTTTTCCCATTTGGTGTTTGAAGGATCCTGTGTATGAGACACCTGCTTAACTTCAGGCAGTGTAAGAAGCACCAATGCATTTGATAATTAAATGTTTGCTGCCACCTAATTGTCCCTTATTACACATATTCTTTGAGCCGAAAGCCTGTCTACTGGCACTCTCCCCAGAGTGCTGAGCTTCAAAGAGAGCTGGAGAAGAGTTTCTTTTCTTAAAACACAGAATATATTTAAAATGGAGCCATCTCCAAAATCTGTCAGGAAACAGATAAAGAAATTGGGAGAATAGCAAAGCCAGTGGGCTAATTATAAGCAGTCAAATATAGAAAAAAAGCAGATTGCAGCAAGCTGATAAAATGACAACAGCAATAACACTGAAAGAGCTAGCACTTACCTACGAACACCAGAGCACTCAGCTGAGCATGGTCTCAGCTCTAATCATAATTTCCGTCTGCAGTTCTGAAAACCTGGCCTCCTTATGCTGGCAGGGTGATATGGATCTGTATCCAGAGATCAGCTGCAGCCATCGGCTTGACTTGAACCTAAAACCAGAGGAGATTTGGCCTCATGAACGAGCTTCCAATCTCCTCTGTTCTTCAGACTTGCTTTTTTCCTGGATTTGAAAGTCCTGCTCTGGGCAAGTCTCTGTTTTAAGTGCTATCCCCTGTAGGCTTGGATACAACCTGCCTGCCTTTGCTGCAGCTCGGCTCTGCATATCACCTGCTTGCAGAAATCACGGGAAGAACGTGGAGGGTTGAATGAACCCTGTGTGCTGACGACGGAGCCGCTCTACAGCCACCTGGTGGGTTTGAGCTTTTCCATGAGCCTTGCTGAACAAACCGTTGCATTTACACAGGTTATCAACTAGGGAAGCAGTGTTTTCTCAGCTATAAATATAAATGTATTCAAGGCAGTCAAGTTTTTTTTAAGCAAGATCAGCTTATGTGTGCAAGCAGTTCTATTTTCAGCTGCACCAACTACTAAGAATGGTTTTTATAGCACTTTTAGTTGAACTTTTTAGTTGTCATATTTTCTCCTTACTCTTTAGTATATCAGGAGCAAATGAAGCTCATGCACCAACCATAGGTGAGCTCATCTGAGCTGGTCACGGGGGGAAATAAGCCCCTGGCTGTGTGATTGACAGGATGTTTCTAGGACTGTTCCCAAGACCTTGCAAGGCAGAGATCATAGGGGAAAGGGTCCGAGCAATCTGCAATCCTGGGATGTGGATCTCTGGGGAATGGGATATATCCACCAGAATTTCAGCATCTAAACTTTGGAGGCCAGTGTTGGAACAGTGGCAGGTGGCGAAGAGCAAGCAGCACCTCCTTGAAGGTGAGTCAGCTCATGCTGGGACAGGTGTCTAAGGCTGTGTGAGTCATTCTTGTTTCTCGACACTGGCTATAAAGAGACCACAAACTGATGAGCTCACTGGAGACACCTACTTTGTGTTCAGCTAAATTTGGATAGATGACACTCACCAGTAGGCTTGACAGCCCTAGTGATGTGGGCTTAGCAGAGCTTCTGCAGCCCTACAGGAAGGGTGGCAAGAGAATTTGAGGCTCTGAAATCAGCTCTGTGCAGACTGGGAATCACAAGGGCCCTGAGGATGCGCGCAGGAATAGAGTGGGATTAGCATTTTAATTGGCAAATTAAACATGCCAAGGACCAATCTCTGGTCCGGAGGCCAAATTGTAATGATTAAACTGTTCAGAGTAGGATGGTCAGAGCCAGAACCTGCTGGGAACAGTCCCTCCCTGTGCTTGCAAATCAGTTGGGAGAGAACTGGCCAGCACACCGTGGCATGGCTGAAAACTTGCTGGGAACTGTTCAAACAGTGTAACAGTGAGGGTGATAAGAGTTCCTGTGCCCAGGAACATCGCTGACACTGCTTAATTTACTAGTGAAGACTGAACCACAACGCTGAGCATTTTAGAGTAAACAATTAAAGTAGGGGATGGGTATTTGCCAGGCTGAGAGGTCTGGAAGATGGGCAGTGCTGGGATGTCAGGCTACTCAGACTGTGAGTTACAGGTATGGACAAATGCGGGGACAAAGGTTTTGGGGAATTGAAGTTTATGGGATCTGTGGTTTTCTGGAGTCAGAAGCCATGATGCCTGTGACTGTGTGGGCTGGCAGATGTGAAGCAGGATGCACTGGAGTGCGTAGTCTTGAGATTTGGGAGTCCTGGGCTCTGTAGCCACAGCAGTTATGAGAAAGGGGATCAGTAAAGCTGGGATAAATCTATCCGGTTTCTGCGATGAACAGCCAAAGTTCTGAGATTCTCTAAGATCAGGAGGTGCAGAGCGCGGCGCTACATAGGATTCCAGTTAGGGATCAGTGGTGCTGAGGGAGCAGCGTTTGCACAATTCACTGCACTGTGGGGTTTGCAGTTACATATCTGCGAGACTTGCTGTCTTGGTGTCCGTAACTGGGGGATCGTGAGTCTTGGGGAGGGTGGCTTTGAGACTGGCAGTGAAATGAGCTGTTTTTGGATAGTGTGAGTCTAAAGGGCAGAGACCCAAGGCAGCTGCAGGGTCTGGGATCCTGTAGGATTGCCCATCATGAGTTTTTGGCTTTGAGGGCCTAGCTTTTGTAGGCTTGGGCTTGTGAGGATAGCATGGGACTGGAAGGTCTTTTGGGAACCCCTCTGGAGCCATGATATGATGCTACAAGTATCTCTTACATGTGATACAAGATGATGTGATGACAACACTTGTCACCTACAGACATCTGGACAATGTCTGTAGCTGAAATGATATATTGCACACAGCACAGCTAAAGATATAAATGTCCCTAAAGGATGATGTTTACAAGGCAACTGTAGCAGAATTTAGCTCTAGACTCTGAACACCTACATTTCAGGATGCAAGGTGTCACCTTACCAGAGATGTCAGGTGCCGTTTGAGATGCTCTGCACTACCCTGCATAGATTACAGCTGCATCTCCAGAAGAACATGTCTCCTGCCTCTGCCAATCCTGAGTGAATGTGTGGGCACCCATGGCACCCATGGGGCAGGGTGCTTAGGATATCCATGGACATAGACTGAACGTCCTTGTTTAGGCAAATGAATCACGCTCGTAGTCATTAGTCAGTGGAGGTTGGAGGGCGATTCAGGGTCCAATGCAGGGCGACATCCAGGTCGCACACAACCCTCTGGTGCTTGACATGGTTGCACACCTGCCTAGTGCTAATGGAGACTCCTTGGCGTACCTGGCACATGTCCACAGGACCGGCAGGTGTTGCACAAAATCCATGGGAGACCTTTTTGCCTTTTGGATGCCTTTTTGCTGTGGCATTTTCTGAAGCTTGCCTTCTGGGCTCTCCAAGTCCTCCGACCAATGCCCAGATGAGGGCCAGGCAGGACACCCCAGGGAATCTCAAACAAGCACCAGATACCTGTGTTTAGGCGACTGCATCAAGAGCCAACATGCAGACTCTCAATTTAGGTGTCTTTACCCGGAGCCGAATCTGGCTCAAGTGATTTACAAATCACTGTGGAAAGGCTGTAAACATTGTCATTGCAAGCAGCTCTGAGTGTTTGAGCTGAACAAGTGCAGAAGAAAGTATCTGTCTTGGTCTCTGCTATAGCTGCATCCTCACCGAGTTTGTTAACTCTCCTCATCACTGGGTTTTCAGTGCAACTGCACGCGTAACTGTGAAGCAGTGGGAGAAGAGATTTGAGAGGGTCCCATTGCTTCTTGATGCAGGTAGCAGGATGCACATAGCGTTCTGTGAAGTCCTTCCCAATTTCTAAGTCTTCTTTGCACACAGCAGAGAGAATGGGGTTTATTTCCAGAGAAATGTCCTTGAGAAATCCCATGTGCTGGCTCACCAGCTCAGGGGCATCTGTGTGAGAGGAAATATTATAGGAATCCTTTTTTCTTTTTTCTTTTTTTTTTTTTTTTAATTTGACTACCTTTCCAACACACCCTACCTCTTGCTTTTGGGGCAAAAGACAAAGGATACACACTCTAGCCAGGGTTACAGCAGCTTCTTCAGCACATGAGCTCTGGGGGCAGGACACTTGCATGTGTGGCAGCACCAAGGGTCCCAGCAGTGTTGAGCTTCAGTGATGGCTGTGACTTCATCCTGAATGAAGGACAACTGTGTACCTGCCAGCTGCTTCACAGCCAAGGCCTGGCTATAGCCAAGACGAGCGAAGCGTTGGGAGAAGGTGGTGGCATCTCATGGCACAGGCCAAGGTACCAGCACATGCAGGTGATGTCTGATCTGGTTGCCCTCCCTGGTGAGACGCAGGCTTCCTCTGGCACCCAGCATATCAGCGTTCTCCATATCACATCTTTCAAAAGGCCCAACCTTGTTGATTATCTGGTGGGAGTAGATTCAAGCTCTGAGTCTCTGCTCCAAATGCCTTTCATTTTGGTTGCAATAAGCCCTGTATCTTCCTTTCCTGTCAGAGCAACAGAAATTGATTCTGGCTTAGATTTATCACAGCAAACAGCTAAACATTCCCAAAAGGAGACCTCACACTTTTCTTCCTACCTTGTTTGCTTTCCTTCAAAAGGAGCATTTTGCTGCCCTCTCCTGTCCAAAAGGCAGGAAAGAAAGGAACCACGTAGCTGGTAAATGTGGTTTTGAGTCTCTGAATGAAGAGGGAAAAACTTCAGTGTAATGTCTCTGGCCGGCACTGGGCCACACAGCAGCCAGGAGTGTGCACAGGGCGTTTTTATCTTGACCTCATTTCATCCCTATTTCATGCGTTCCCAAGTTGGCTGGATGGGCTGAGATCATCAGCCTACCCAGAGCTGTTGAATACCATGAAGATAAAAATATAGCTGTGGCAATGCACAGGCCGAAGATGGCTGTACCCACCAAACCTGCCTTTTGGTCAAAAATCCAGCTTTCCTGTGGCGGTAGTGAATGCCATGATATAGCTGTTCCTTAGATGCCTGCCCCTCCTCTGCTCTAAGAATGAGGCTGAAGCATCATATTGATTTCAGAAAAAGCCAGGTAAGGGCTTTATCAGACTATCTCGGTCTTAGAAGAGAAACTGAAGCACGTTTCTGTCTGGGCATCCTGCTCTGGTCTTTAGGGGCTGCTTGCCTGGATCCTCAACCAGTTCTTGCTGTTATCAGGCCTGACTTGCTATCACGTTCCTTAGGTGACAATCTCTTCCAGCCACGAGAGAACAAGGAAGCAATTGCTTATCAGCTCAAACCTGTCACATCACGCATCTGTTCAAGCGACTTTCCATCGCTTTGGAGATTCCAGTAATAAGGGACGTTGCAATTCAACATCCCGAGAATATTCAACCTGTGTTAAATGCTATGTGGTGGATGCTTGGGAGATTGATGCTGTCCAAAAGGTCTTTGGGAAAGACAGCCAGCTTTTTGCAGGGACTGATGGACCCTGCTGCAGCTGTGACACATGGACTCTGGAAGAAGAATGGGAAACTCTGGGGGAAGTTGGATAAATGCAAGAAAATGACCTCATTTTAAGAGCCAGTCTACTGCCCTCCAGCACTGGAGATGAGCTGGTTGATTACAGAGACATCAGGCATAAAACACTGGATCACACAGTCTGGCCACATGTATAAAACAAGCCAGAAGATCTTACGGAGTTACTAATAAGCCCAATAACTGGCTTTGCTAATGCCCTCTCCAGAGGGGCACCCTGTGCCTCTATCAGGAGATAAAGACTGCCTAGCTTTCCTGGTAATTTATCCTAATGGATAATCATCTTCACCATAGGTTGTCTGAGCTACATTTCTAACTCCTTTCTCAGTCTTCATCTTCCAGCCATTTATTCCTGCTATGTTTTTCCATATTAGAATAAAGAGCCTGTTAGTACCTCTTATTTTCTTCCCATGAAGATACTTACATGCTGTAATCAAAGTCACTGTGCAATCTTCATGCTATATCACTGTCAGGCATTTTCCCAATCCTCAAAGCCATTATGGCTCTATCCTGTACCTTCCAATTTTTCAGTCTCTGTTTGCAAATATACACTCTGTGACTCAGCAGCTACTAGCTGTGACCCTGAAGTGTTGAAATGGGCCCTACAGCTGTCACTTTAAGGCCCTGGATGCAGGATATGACTCCTACTTGTGATGTGTCATTCATTCCTACCATGTGGTGTATGGATGCACCCAACACCTCTGTTTCAGTCCTCCATGAAAAGGTTTTGGTGATGGAATTGCCTGTGATAACAAGGCACTGGGCGTGAAACTAGATGTTGTCTTTGCCAGTCCTGTATGCCCATCTTTGAGGCCCCATTTTTTCCTGGGAGAATTGTTTTCCTGCTGAAGGTTCCTGGCCACAGAAGAAGGGAAACTGTCATAGGACTCCGAAGAGACCCGGGAGGCCACACATCACCAGGGACTCGTTGAGGTAAAGACATGGTCTGGCAGAACCAGGCAAGAGCTGCCCAATGGGTCAGAGGTGCTCTGCGGATTGGGCGTGAGTTCAAGATCAAAGAGCAAGCTGCAGTGCCCCTACCAAGCTCCCCATCACAGAGCAGACTGGATTACGTAAAATCTTTAAATATCTGTGCTCCCCAGCACAGAAACAGCACTGGCTGCAGCCAAAGTCAAATCTAACTGAGGAGCATCAATGTACAGCAAATCAAAGGTTGGAGACAAGGACAAGCACATGAAATCCTATATCAGAAATATTTAAAGGTGACAGTTGCCCTCATGCTCTTCCAGACAGCATAACCCTTGAAGAAGTTGCTGCACTGACTCTACAGCAGGTCTTGCACAATATTTCAGGACAGTTGAAAGCTGCCTGTGAATCTGACTGCCTGCAAATCAGCAGTTAGTGAGTCCTGACCAGTCATTGCTGCAGAGCCGTCAGCGTGCCCCGTGTTTTTATTGCTGTGCTCTTGTCTGTCCCAAAGCTCCTCTGGTATCTTCTGTCTTCCTTGCGCCTGCCTGACACCTATTCTCTATTAGCCTGAGTTAACCCTAAAGGAAGTTAAACCTAAAAGGAAGTGTCTGCATGGAGGGACATTTAACTTAAGTTAAGCAGATTAATATTTTCTGCTCACAACAGTAGAGCCAGCTTATCTGCTTTCCTGGAAAGAGACTCTAATTTGAAGGAACAAGATCAAACTTCTGAACAAATGACTGTAAATTACTGTAATTTCATTGTGTTGCAATTTTGGCTAATACTGGCCAAAAATCCCTTCAGAAAAATCCCTTGAGTCTTTTCTAAGCAAGGAGATGGGGGAGGAAGAGGAGAACCTTTCTGTTTCAAATAATCTTTGTTCTTCTGTTTTATCTCAGATCTCTTAAAAATGACTGTATTTGTGGATGTCCCCTGAGAAGGTACCTTTTCTTTGACACTTCAAAATCTGTCCTCACTTCTCTTAGTTTTTAATATTTAAAGTTCACGTGTAGACAAGGATAAACTAGTCTTGTCCATCCAGTTATTTCAAGAGTACTGGCTGCTCTTTGCATCCTTGGGGAGCCCTTCTGTTCCCTGGCACCAAAAGGGATGAGGGAGGCAAGCGCTTTTCGCTTCATTTTCTCTAGATCAGAGGCATTTCTACACCGAGGGAGGAGTGACATGGGAGATGGCCATGCCTTCTGCCAGGCTTTCCATGCGCTCCATCTCTTTCAAAAGCCTTGTACAGAAATAAAGGTGGTTACACAAAAAAATAAGAAGCAACTTTCGGTGAAGTGACATTTGATTTTCAGCTTCCCCCTGATGGGAATCCCATGGTGCAGGTGGACACCTGAGATCCCGTTCCCTAATAAACACTCATTTTAGAAACTCCAGCCTCTATGCAGTTTTCCCTGGCAACCTTTGAAGTGAGCTCTGCTTCAGGTGTCAATCATTACGCACATGCAGGCAAAAAGCTGCCATCTCATATTCTCTGTGAAGTCAAAATCAGATTTCCCTCCTGCCAGAAGTGCTTTTTGACGGGTGTTGGCTGCAATGGAGACACCTTCCCACGTTAGCGACTGGAACCTGAAGCAAGATGAGCTTCAGTTGGCAAAAAGGTGCATAGATTTACCGGGGAAGTTAACGAGCTATTGGAAAAACGTCCCTATGGACTGAATGAGTCTCCATCATTTGGAGACAAGACTTGGACATCTTTCAAACAATACTCTGATTTCATTTTAGATGACTGAGTATGGCACAGGAGTCTCCGAAGGAGGTCCCACAGTCCATGTCACAGTCAGGCTTTATCTTTTTAATCCCTTTTGACTGAAGCCATCTGTCTCCAAGAGATGGAAAGGTCAAAGCTGGGTTGGGGATTTAATATGATCATCTAGTTTTCCTCTAAGGCCCTTATTTATATTTTCATCCTCTCTCAGACCTGCCTTTGGTTGCTCCCTTCTTCTCCTTTTAGCAGACAGTGCAAGCCAGGACAGAGTGTCAAAAGCCTTCCGAAAGGGAGGAAGATGTCGGGCTATAGCCATGGGCCACAGTTGTCAGTCACAGAGTAGGAAATACTCAGCAACATCAGCAGAAGCCTTTGGAGAAAGGCAAGGAATAAGAAGGCTTATGCAGAATAATGCTTAATTAAACTTTGTGTCTCTCAATAGGAACATGATCCCCCCTTCCCCTTTTTTTTGAGAGTCTTCTTCTCTCTTTCCCCCAAACTTGTCCCAGTGAAAAGTCCTCTTTTTCTCTCTGCATTTCCTTCTTTCTAGGAATCTCTTACTCCCAAATCTCTCAGCTTTATTCTCCTTGGTTAATGTCAGCAGTAAAATGCCATAATCTGACTTCAAATCAGTATCTAACTAGGCTGTAACAGAAAGATCATGTTTGCTCCAGAGAGATATTGATTCAAGATTCCTGCAGATTTGAACATTATTGTTTTAGCTACACCTGAGCTACTATGGGGAGGTTTCCCTTGAAAATACAATAACATAATACAATACAATACATAATACAATAACATAATACATGTAATACAATAACATAATACAATAACAATAATACAAGTAATACAATAACATAATGCAATAAAATATATACTTGGAGAAGCCTCATTTGGAGGAGAGGAGACGGAGTTAATTATTAGGAAGGTATCTGCAAAGCATGGTTGGGCTGTTCCCATACTTTCCTGTACTGGCCACTTTTCTAGAGACTTGTCACTGTGGGCTACTTAATATCTGAAAAAATTCCTACTTTGCACACTGGAAATACGGCACAGGAGTCACCGATCTGCCCAGACTTGGTGCTACTCCTCGTCATGTTCCAAAGTGTTGGACCCTGCATGTGTGTGCAGCCACATGCACCATTCATTTGTTATGGACCACCTTATATTTCAGCATTTAAAAGCTGCTTTTCCATGGCTACAGCCTGTGCTGCAGAAGGTGCTCGTTCCCATACCTTTCCAGGAAGCTGAATATTATTAAAATAACTTCTCCCTGGGTCATCAGACAGCCTTGGTAGGGTTCATTTGCTTGAGTGCAGATGTCCATAGCAGACGATCTGTAATCACTGAGACCAGCTGATCCCTCTCACTCCCTCTCCCTCAGGCATCTAAAATATGTAAGATGCACATCAACCGGCAGTAAAGAGTGCAGGACAGTAGCTCCAGAACAGACATCTGCTGTGTGGGTGTCTGTTCCCAGATGTCCGAGACCCGGATGTCTGCGGCAGATTTTTTTCCCGTAACTTTAGGAAAGCTGTTCAAGTGACTAAGCCTAGGCATCTCTGCTTTGACTACTCAGATTGCCCCAAATATCTCAGTTTACAAAGGACTGAGTTTCCTACACAAGGTGTCCTCTCCCTATTTGCATCATACTTAATGTTGTAGATGACTGTGCAGTTCAGCAGAAAAGCATTGCTATGAAGGTGCTCATCGCCCAGTCGCCCTGGATATGCTTCCCAATGTACCCCAGGGGAGGCCAAGGGAAGGGGTTTTACACGCCCAGGGACTTGGGACATCTCACTCTTCTCCCACTCACTTGCTCATAACGCTGTGCTCTGGACAAGCTTGGGGCCAGACTGGTTCAGTGTGTTCACACTGCTCCAGAGCTTGCAGGGATCTGGGACAGCAGACAGCTTCACACGGGTGACTGCGATGGGACTCTCTTGGGCAGCTGAGACACTGCCAACATCCATACTGTCCCCCTCCTCCTAGCCTCTGGAGTAAGTCCTGCTCACTCTACCTGGAGCCCAGGGGAGCAGAGCATGTCTTGTACGCGCTGGCTTGCTCTATTTATAATTGCAAATAGCAAATCAAAAAAGAAAAAAAAAAAAGAAGAAAAACACATTAGCCGTGAATTGAACACAACAGCTCCCTGGAGTGACAGGTTTATTTCAGCCACACCTCAAAGTCGTCTTCCCCTCTATGCCTGGCTCATTTGGTGTGGGGCTGATTTATTTGGAAAACATTAGGCAGCTCTGCTCGCAGAGTGCAGCAGCTCTTGCTTAGAGGCACAGGAAGGCAGCTAGGTCTGCAGAGGAGCACCTGGTTTAAGGAAAACTTCTGCTCAAAACTGACTGTCGGCCTGGGAGGATGAGTAAGGCAGTGGGATGGGATAGGAGGAAGAGTGGAAAAGGGGTAGGGAGCAGACCAGAAGGGCAGGGTGGAGGAGACAGTCAGCACATGCTGTTTGATAGGTCACTGAGGGTTGCACAGCAGACTTGGTGCAGGCAAGAGTTAGGACTTTTATGTAATTTCCTAGGGGAAAAAGGGAATTTCATAACAGAAAAAAGTTCAGGAGCACCTGCAATCTTGCCAGCAATGTTCCCTTGCGCCAGGACTGAGTCACGAGCTTCTGTTGACCAGCTTTGAGATGAACACCTAGCACTCCTTAAACACAGCCTGGTTGACTTACAGACACTTTTTGTAGAAATCATGTCCAGCCTTGGATGTGCAGAGAATTTCCAAGAGCTTGTGGGGTTAGGGGGAAAAGCCCTGTCGCAGTACTCCTACACATGGAACAAGCCTTGAACAGCCTCCGTTTGCACCCTTTGTGTCTGGGAGAAGAGCTAACTCCCACCTTCCTCTGGCTCTGGTGTTTGCCACAGTCTGTCACCTGGGTGGTTGTTCCTGGATGTCAGCAGAGTCTTCTATCAATAAGAAAAGTGATATACAAGTTTCTAGCAAGCTTTACCAAGCATGGACTGGCACTCGGGGAGTTTTCACACAATTTTTGGCTTGGCCACATTGGATGGCTCGCTGTAAATGGCTGTGGGGATCACCCTTTTGAACATTATTTTTCTGTTCTGGGCATGTAGGATTAACTCTTCTGAATCAGTGAAGTAGCATGGGGTTCTCCTCACCGCTGATGTAAGTTTTGATGCAATGTCCAAAGCATCTAATTGAATTCAGTCTAATCCCCATTTTCAAACGTCCTTTAGAATCTGAGTTCTCTCTGGAGACATCAATAATTGAGATGACAAATCCTTTTCATATTTGATGACAAATGTATTTTAAAGGTGTTAAAGCTTGCTGTTGGCAGTTCTAGTCAAATCCACGCCAGGGTCAAACTTATCAGAGATGCAAATGATTTGCCATCGTTACCATGTATCATCACTTAATCTCAGGGCAGAGCTAATTACATCTCACTGTGAGGCTGAACATCTCTGAGCCAGGCACCCAGTACATCACTGCAAAGGAGAAGGCACTGTCTTCTGCCTTAGGCAGCTTTCTTACGATGAAATGAATCCCTGGCATAGAGTGGTCTGGATCCAACACCCCAACGTGCTAATTTGCACTTGGATTCAGCTGTGCAGCAAATCACCTGGTTTAGTGCCAAAGTCTATTTCTATAGGCAGTATTAATAGTTGCTGCTGCCACTTCCACTTCCACACTTGCAGCATTCTTCCACTTCCAGCTCAGAACAGCTAATGCTCAGCTGAAACAGGGGTTTGCACAGTGCAGGAATACTATGCAGGATTTGATGACGGGGGTAGATTTTAGCCTTACTAAGGTAGGATGAATATTTACCTAATTCCCCTGTTTACACCCCAGGTTCCCAATAAAATACAACTTTGACAGGAACTGTTGCCATGATTGCAGCAACTGACATCATTGACCTGCTTGTCTTTCATCCTCTTTAATTTCTCGCCAAGTTAGGAGGCTGCCTAATCCATGTCATGTGAAGTTCAGTTGCACCAGTTTGCTCTTTCTGTGCTCCCACATCATTGAAAAATGGGTATCTGCACCAGAAGTAACCCAGAGGCACTCTGTAGAGGATAAGACAGCTTGCAGTGATGGACTCAGCGAGGAGCTTGTGGGATTTAAGCTTGTCCACATCTTCCATGGATCATACATTCATAGCTCACGCTTTTCTATACATCTTGAAGTCCTTTTCTGCTTTTCCCTTCCAAGCCTGGCTCCCTGCAAACAAATACTCAGTGTTTAGGAAAATCTCTCCTTGCTCACTGTGTTTAATCCTATCACTGCAGGCACAATATCCCTCTCATAAGCCTTCAGGATCAACCCTAAAAGCAAGTCATTCGCCTGCCCCATTTTGGTAGTCCTGCACCGTAATGTTTGGGGTAGATGGATACTGGATGGAGAAACCCTCTTATTTCCAATTTAATAGATATATGTAGCCCTTAGGGCCATTTTGCCTATGCTGGCTTGGTCTTTCAGAAGAAATTTCTTCTTCTTCCCCGATGCCTACCTTCTGCTGTCTTCTCCGAGAGAAGACAAGTCTTGTGTTTTCCTTCATCTAATTAAGCAGTGAATGGTGAAGTATGATAGAAGTCAGCTGGGAGGGAGGAGAAAAACAGCACTGGAGACAAGGTTTCTTGTCACTGTGGCTTCAGTTTTTATATGTTTGTACCAGAATCCAGATGTGATTGTATCAGTGTCTTTTGCTACAGCGTTAAATGATTCCCATCCCTGTGCCTCCAGGATACACCTAGAACGATGCATCCTAACTTTTCACAGCTGAGTCACAAAGATGGTTCAAACTCATGCTATCATTGATTAATAAATCCGTTTTTTCCTCTCCTCAATCATTTTTAACTAGTCAGCTCTCAAATTATAGCAGAAAGTTTTGTTATTGGTCTACAAAAGCATAACCTTGTGCTTTGTGCTACTGAGCGATTTCATAGCAAATCTCAATTGAAAAAAAGCTGCGGGGAAAATAATTTAGAAAAACTCTTCGTACCAAGCCTGTCGTCCATTCCATGCTTGTCACATGCAGGGTCTTCCTAGCGATCGTGATGGACATTAGAAATCTAGGACAGAGCCTCCACATTTAACATTTCTTATTATTTCACTTGGTTTATAAAGTTATATCAGAGTGTTTGTAGGAAATAGAAAAGCTGAAGGAGCAACCATCTGAAGCAAAAAGAGACAGAGTTCTGATTTTGAGATTTGAGAATGCTCCAGGTTAATCAGTAAGCCTCATGTATTACCCAAGACCCAGAAAACACATAAACATGGCTTTAGAGGTTTGTGCAGCCAGCACACTTTGTGAACAACTCCCACTTTTCATGGGCTGTTCCAGCACATTGACCCATGGCTGGTCCTGGAGGTGTCATGCTAAAGGCGATCCTTGTGCCTGGCATTTTCCCTTTCGATCCTCTCCACTCTCATCTCCTCTTCACCTCACCTCACCTCCCTTTCTACTCGCTTTTCTTTTTCCCATTTTTGAAAGGCAAACTTGTCTAATATGATACTAAATTAACTCCTTTACTGGATGAGACCCACTGCATGTCTTTGTTCCCAAAATTGTAGGTCTTCTCTAAGAGGACATTAGGCTTGCCTGCTATGTTCCACCTTTGAATAATTCTCTTTGCACTTTATGCCAGTTTCTACTTATAATTGAGTGTCTTTCTTTCCTCAGAACTTATTTCAAAGCCTCATACTGCTGACATCATCCTAGTGATGATCCTGTGGTTATCAGAATTCCCCTCTTTAATAAGTGTGCTGCATTAGTATTTTCTTGTCAGACAAACTAGGCTAAGGGGGGGGAAGGTGCATTTTGTTAGTGCCCTGGAAGTGATGAGTGTGTTCAGTGCATCCTTGTACTCCTGGAGGACAAAACAAGCAGGAACTGTTTGCGGGCTCCACCGGATCCTGGAGCTGTTGGTGGCCCTAGAGCTGCTCACGCTAAAAACTGGTCTGAGATGATGTAAGGGCTTTCTCCCAACAAGGTCAAGGAGGAGCCAAGGAGGCCAGAGTCAGGGAGCAGCCAGCTGCCACAGGTACCTCGCCATGATGTAAAGCAGTAATTGGGTATTGCTGTTATCCCTCTTGGATCCTTCAAGTCTCTTCTTGATCAGAGACACCCCCATTGCTCCTGGGAAATGATACTTTCGATAGTGCAATATCCTTCTGGATCCATCATGCATAGCTGGGCTCGTGCCTAGTCTCCACATCATCCCAGGAAACAAATTCCACAGCCCAATCAAACCCTTTGCCCGTAATAACCCCACTGCTGATAATGTTGTTAGAACTGCGAGTTATGACGTTCTCCTCTGAAGCCACTTGGTTCTCCCATATTATATCATAATTATTCAAAGTGCTGTCTAATTTACCCATTATTATAGGTTTTATCAATTCCCCTGTTGCTGATTTGACGTGCTGCACTCAGCTCTGGCTGTTCTCACCCTCCACTCCCTGGCAGTTCTCCAGAGCTGACAGAATATGTGCAAGGCACAACATGGGTTTTCAGCCGGGCTTGCCCAAGTCTTCCCTTGAGGTTTTTCCACCTGATGGATGTTGTCTATGGATCTTTATGATTGCCAAATGCCTTCTTTAAATAAGTTCCTGATCCTCTCTAGAGGGATGCACACAGCAATGGATTTGTTTGGGTTTTTTGTTTGTGCTGCTGACAGCAAATTCCCATCAGAAAGCCCCATGCCCATCACTTATAATAAAGCTCTGCAGTCTGCTGCCAGGCAGCCTGGTTCTGCATCATCCAGTGACAGCCAGCTCTTTTCCTGGGCAAGTGATTTATTCCTTGGTAGACAGAGCAGTAATCAACCATCTCACGACTCGAATCTCTGGCATGGGGAGCAGGTCTAGGTGGCTGGCTCCTTTTGATGGTTTCATAGCAGTTCACCCGTTCTGCCCTGATATACGACAGGTCACAACTGCCAGCTCACACTGCTCTCTACAGCGCAGTGCATGCTTTGCATAGACCTGCCTTGGTACCAGTGTGAGTTAAGCACACAGGGATTAGAGTGGAATGGATGTGGCAGAAAGGGCTGTTTTTATGTTGGTTCAGCTCACTGCTCTGTTGACAGGCTGGCATCAAGCTGTTACATGTTTTATCTGATGATTGTGGATGTACAGGAAACAGGCACTAAAAGAGTTAATTGATATGGGTTATTATTTTTTATAAGGCAAGAATCTGTGTCATACATGCATGCTCCTGGCAAGTGTTATGCACTGCAAGGCACAACCTTGTGTAAACCCTTGTTAGAACTGGTTGCTGCTAGCAGTGTGAGACACATGCATCCCTCTCCCTTTCTCATCCCCTTCTTCCCCTTATATTGTGGGTTCCCATTGATGTATTAGAGATTTACCATAGCTACCGGCACTGTGAGCAACACAAGCACCTGCAGACCAGTCCTTCCAGGTGCTGGACTGAGCAGCTGTGGGTCAAATTCACATGTTTTTCAGGTTTCAGACAGACTTTTAAATCTTATATCGCACTGTCCTAATGGCTGGCAGACAAGTTCTATCTCTGTCCTGTGGGGTGGGACTCAGCTTGTACGTGGGGATGTCTGAATGTAGGTCTCACACAAAAAAAATCATTATTTTCTGTTCTATACAGTGTCTTTCAGGCAGCATTCACCTATGATCCTGCTCTGAGGGACAATCAAAGGCACTGCCTTGAAAGCAGTTGAAAGACTGCTGACAATTGCAGGCATAGCACAAAGCAGTCAGGATTCATTCACACCAAAGATTGAAATCACTTTCCTAGTATAAAAGTAGGATGTTGCGAAGCCATGTCCAACGGGGAGAGTGGGCACAGGGAGCGCAGCTGATGTGAAGACGAAGACTGATTGGTTTATGAAATCAATTATTTGACGTGGAGTTGGTGACAGCCTAGGACTCAGTGCAGTGGGTGGGAGGGAGGTATCCAAAACACAGCATCCTCATCTGAGTTCATGGCTCTGGAAGAGGCACCAGCCGTGTACAACACAGCAAGGGATCAGTTTGGGTGTCTGAACATAGGCACACCGTTGTAGGCACACTAGAGTATCCAGACGCTGCTCCAAAGGGGTTTAGGTTTCCTGTCAATCCCATGTCATGGCTGCCAGCCCCTTGACTATGTCTTAATATACTGCCGGACATCTGATTTGGAATTAGGACTCACTGTCTTGTGACAGCAGGCTCTAGCTGTGCTCCATGTGCCGAACACGCTCCTGTGTCGCAAGACACTGAAGCTCCTGAAGACCCAGCGTTGCACCCACGCCCCAAGAGCAAAGCGATAATGCTGCCCATGATTGCAGTCAGTCCTTGTTACTCACATGCTATTCTGTGGTTTTTCTGACTTCTTCCTTGTTTCTGTTTTTGTCTGAGCTTTCATATGTGAATGTTTGAGCTTGTTTATTCGTTTCAGCTGAAAAACTCCAAAAGCTCCAGCAAAATGCTAATAAGCAGCATTAGCTGCATCTAATTGAAATGCTTCTGTGATGCTCCATAATTATCTCCTGGTACAGCACCCTAAGAAAGGCTGTCTAAGAAAGGCAGGATAGATGCCAGAGATAATCAGATATAAGATCTGGGGAAAGCATTTCATTTTCTTATCCAAATTAAGAATTTTTGGACTGATTATCTCACTAAATATTTGCTGTTGAGAACAAACTGAGCCGGTTCTGGTGGGGACTGCAAAGGGAACGACGGGTGCTCAATTATTTACAGACTTGCTTGGCTAGCTGAGTGTGCGCCGGGAATGCAAAGAGAGCCGTCACCAGGAATCTCGTCGGAGATTTTTCACTGGGAGTAAAAAGCGAGCAATGACAACAGGGAATGTTCTCTTGAGTCAAAATGCTGAAACTTTCCCCATGATAAATTGAGCTGTCACCAGAGCTTGATTATCACATCCAGAGCATGCCTTCCTCCAATCTCTCCCCAGACTCCTTGAGTTTGCAGACAGGGAGCATATATTGGGCTGGCATAGACCTTTGAGGTCGGCAGGTGCAATTGGTTGCAATCACCAGCAGTGCTTTTAGAAATCACTATTAATAAATGCACTAGCTTTGTCCTAACCTAGCTCGTAGGTCTTTTATTGGCTCATGCCTCAGCGTGTGTTGCTTGTTCGTTGCCCTGCTTGTCCTGATCTTTCATGGATCTTTACAATTCGTAGAGATAGATACAGCTCATAGCAATTAAAAATGGATTTATAAGTTGTGCATAGATGATGCAAATTGTCACAACATTTTATGAGTTTCTTCCAGGAGAACTGCAGTAACAAACTGTACAATTGACTTGCAAGCGGAAGCAAAATTCACATATTTTTCAAAATGGGAGAAGGAGAAGTTGGCAGCAGTGACTATTAATAAGTATGAAATATGGGTTGCTCTTTAGGGAAACTAAAATATCAATGAAAAGCTATGTAGCCAAGCAGAGCTAGCAATACAAATGGTTTTATACAGAGATATGTATGAAAAAGAAAAGGAATCCTTGCAGTGGCATTGCATATCTCTCTGGTTGCAGGTGCTAAAACTGTCATAAAAGTTCTATAAAATCTTAGACAGGTTGAAATTGTCTATTTAGGAAGGAGCAGGATAACGTCATCTTATATTAATAACAAAATGGGAATTGTGTGAATCTCAGGTTGCAGTTTGGGAAGGTTGCAGAGAGATCATTCCCCTTTCCACAGACCTGAATTGGGGCTGGAAACTGCTGGTCCAGCCTGTTCAAAGCTGCTGATCAGGAAAATGGTCTGCAATGGTTTCAGACTTCTTCTTGTCTCTGCTTTTAGGTGTCTGATTGCCTTTCTCCATTGCCTTCCTGACTGGCCCGTGCAAACTCGAGCTGTGGTGTTGAACGTGGACCTGGGACTGCAGCCGAGACCTTACCAGGACAGAGGAGAACTGCTTCCTCTCCGTCACTTCATGCTCTTACAGTCTTTGCTCATGTTTATTCATCCCGTTATGCTGTTTTGTATTTGTTCAATTGTAACATTAACGAGGCAAGATTCCAAAAAGCAACCGCTAAAATTAAGCCTATAATTACAACAATGATATGATTGTAAGTTAAACTTCATGTGCTGTTTTGAGAAGATTGTGCCAGTGGGTCTGATAAAGGCCAAATGTGTTGATATGGAGCAACAGTGGCACCGAGTGGGCATGTATGGAAAGAGAGCAGCTAAAGCACAGCATAAAGGAATGTTACGTTGGGAATACATGGGACTAAGACCTCCTGCAAAACCCTTTATGGGCAGAGCAGCCCACAGCATGATCTGGTGCTGGCAGCAGTCCAGCCCTAAATGGGAGGTTAATCCGGGGACCTTGAAGGACCCTTCCTCCAAGACGGCTCGGACGTACCAGGGAAGGGAAGGGGAACACGAAGGGGAAGTTCAGCTTCTCCTGACCCAGCACGGTCTACTGAGATACCTCCCGCCAGCAGCTGCAGAGACAGAGCCCCAGCAAAACAGGGAGCTGGAAGAAGAAACCACAACGGGAGGCGGCGGAGGCTCCCAGCCCCTACACGGACTGCTCGTTGTCCCTTGTCTGCCCACGAGTCCTGGCAGGGAACTAGGCACCTTGTGGCTTCAGAGACCTCTCCAGGGAGCCATGAAAGCTGCTGGGGACCTGCGGGCACCCCTTGCCCAGTCTCCTTGGCCTCAATATTTTAAATACATCACCCCACACCCCCTTGTCCTCCGGAGCCATTTCATTCACAGTTGTGTGATCCTGACCTGCAGGTAGGGGCTTTTCTCCTCTCTGGATCAGCTTGGGCCTGTCCAGGACACGAGCAGGATTGTGCCTGTTTGTGTCAGCCAGGTAAATGCCCAGTACTTGTTTCAGCCTCCTGAAGGTCTTGGGCCTGGGGTTACCCTGCTGCAACAAGTTTCACAGTTAGATGCAGATAAAACCTGGGTGAGGAGTTTGCAGTGCTGCCATCAGTGCTGGTGTGTCTCCCTCTTGCTCTCTCCCTTCTCAGAGACCTGCTGGATGCTCTCTCAATCCCTTTTTAGCAGAGGGATTACAGACCTGTAAGCAGCTGCATGATTTGCATGGGTGTTGCTCCCCTGCCTGTTTGCTTTCTTGGCACTTGGGCACATGGAGATACTGGTCTGCTGGGACTGTGCCACCGTGCAGTTGGAGATCAAGCAGACATGTTCAGTTCATGTGGCAGGAGGACCTTCTTCTGGTGTCCCTGTGACTGCAACGGCCACACTCAAAGCTGGCTGTCAGGCCTGGGAAGATGCTGAGCTGTGGATGCTCCCCGAGGAAACAGCAGCTAGGCACCTCTCCCAGTTTCACAGTAACAGGACGGGATGAGCCACGTGGCTTTGCCCCAGCCGGCGCCTCTGCTCCTCCCATCCTCACTGGGAGCATCTCCCAGCCTGAGGTCTGACCCTCATAGCAGCAGCAAATAGCTTGTGTTGGTCTGGAGATCGCCTGGCCCAGCCCCATCCAAAGCAGGCCCAATTTATCTTCCTCACCTGGCTTTTAGCCACACTACTGGCCCAGAGAAGTTTGAAGGGAAATATGGGGATTTGCATAAGTCCCCGTGAGCTGTGGCTGCACAGTGGTGTTCATCCATGCAGGGGGTTTTGGTGGGATCCCTGTGCACAGCCCCACTTTGGGTGTGATGCAGGGCCAAAAAGTTGCCCCATCAGGAGAGCAGGAGCACTGTGCAGGGACAGGGGCTCCGTTCAGTGCAAAACTTTCAAGAAACGGAGTCAGTCTTAAATGTTCAGCAGTGCTAGATGCAATTCCCCTGAAGCAGAGTCACGCCAGCAATTCAGGTGCGATCTCTTGGGTCCCTCCTGATTTCCACTTCTCTCTTCCTGAGGCTGTCCAGGGATTTTCCTTGGAGCCAGAAGCCAGCCGAGTAGCTGATGTAAACCACACGTGTGGCCATGCACTGGCTGCTTCTTCACACAGTGTATGGTTAAACTGTGAAACTCCTTGCTGCAGTGACCATTAAAAGCTTACCTAAGTAATCGGAAAACCTAATGGGAGAAAAACTCATCCAGGCCTGAAAAAACACTAAAATGCAACTTTTGACTTGGGAGGTCCCTAAAAAGCAGTATTTGGTTGTGCTTGATAGAGAAACAGCACTTTATATTGCTGCCTTTCAGCAGCCACTGACAGAAGTGAGACTGGGCTGGATGGGCCTTGCTCTGACCCAGTGCCAGCAGCCATAGCGAAACAAACTGGTTTAGTTTACCAGTATATGGAGGGACCTACCTCGTGATTTTTCCTCTCCATCGTCCCCCATCCTCTAGCCTTCCTGCCCTCTGTAAGCCTTTTAAGCAATTACTATGTTTTTACATTTGAATAATTGATAGACTTGCTATAACCTAAAATTAATTATTGTGAACTGTTGATAGAATTAACTATTAAACTGAGGATATTCTTTTTATAATTGCAATGTTTTATTTTTATCCAGTTTTAATGCATTCTAATTTCGTGATGAAATTTTCTGTATTTCCAGATTAAAAGACTTACTTGTTACAGGTATGTAACCTTTACAGGATACAGGTATGTATCCTATCCAACCTCCTAAAATACTGGTATCATATAAGGTTTCCTCTTAGCTTCCTAGCATCCCAGGAACTAGTGAAACTTGAACGCTCCTGACATCTTCTTGGCTAGCTTTTTTATAACTCTTGGATGTGGTTGATCTGGATGTGCTGATAAAAAGCCATTTGGCTTTCAGAGCATCTTCAACACCTTGGAAGTGTTTGCTTGCGCTTTGCTTGTTCTGGGAGAAAAAGAAATATATTTCTCCACCTTCACCATCCTCTGGCTTAAGTGCACTGTGCAGAGCAAAAATAGTTGCACTTTTTGGGTTGCTTTTAACAATTTTCCTTTCTAATTTCTACCGGACCAAGTCTTTTATTGCAATTATTTCATTCTGTCTAGATATAGATGCACATATATATATATTTAATTTCCATATAGGCATCTCAAAGCCATGCTACTGCTCCTTAACTAAAGCAGACCCCACTAAGCCAGTGCTGGGAAAGGATAAAGGGACTGTTCTGGGGGGCAGGAAGGGTGAGCCCCCCACACTCCGGACTGTAGAGGTGGAGGGACTGTTTGCAGACAGCTGTAATGCTAAGAGGGACAAGGGCTGCACAGATCAGATATGGCAGGATTGATCCTTTCTGCGCAGGTGGAGCTCAGTTAGGCCAGGCAACAGCCCCGGTCTGCAGAGCCAGCTTGGTCCTGCTTTTCCCCTTTTATCTGCCCTTTGTGTTATAAGTCTCTTAGTTTGTATTCTCTCCTCAAATAAAATGGAAGTAACTCAGGAAATCACTCGGGAAATACAAATTAAAGCAAAAACCCAGCTCAAGGCAATAACCGAAGGTCTCACTTCTGATGTATTTTGCCTCTTGCCTGTTGTGCATCTGCATTGCAAAGCGCTTGGGGCAGAAATAATCATTTGCTTTACTGAAAGCCCTAAAACAACTCTGCTACTCGGACGGCGGTGCCGGACTCCCGCCCGCGGCGTGGGTGAATCCTCCCCCCGCGGCAGGGCCGCCCCCTCGCAGCAGCTCCCGGAACTGGGCACTTTCCGCCTTGTTTCTCGCCTGTTTTGGGGTTGTTACTTTTCTTTTCCAGTGCAGAAAAAAAACAGGCAGCAGTGGGTAAATCCTTCCCCCCCCCCCCCCCCCGCAGGCCGTCTGCGAGCTGCGACCCGTCTGTGGGAGCCCCGGGAACGGACGCACCTTCCTCCCCGGCCTGCAAGGGTGAGACGGCTGCTCCCACCCGCCCCTTCCTCCCCCTTCGCTGCCCTCCCGTCCTCGCCTCCTCTTCCTCCTCCCCCGCTGCCGGAGGGCCCCAGCCGCCGCCGCCATCCCCATGGAAACCCCGTCCCCGCCGGGCCTCCGGGACGGCCGCCTCGGCGGTGGGGACAAAGGAGCGCGGGGAGGCCGGGGGCGGCGGGGGCGGGCGGAGGAAGGGGCCGATCCCGGCGGAAGAGCCGGGGGAAGCAGGTGAGGAGAGCGGGGAGCAGCTCGGTCAGCGAGGCCTGAAAGTTGAAGCGAGAAGGAAGCGGAGGGGAGGCCGCAAAGGTGGGGAGGGCCTGGGCCGTCGGGGGAGGCAGGCAGCGGGGCTTTGTGGCCGCCCCGAACTGCAAGAAAGCAGCCAGAAGAGACTTCTCGCCGAGTTACAGCCTTCACAGCCCTCAATTTTCCGGAGCAGAGCAAGGCCTGCGCTGATACGCTGGGGAAAGCGCAGCCGGGCCTGGCCCAGGAGGCTCCTGCGCCAGCTGAAAACGTCCCAAGCGGGCGCGGGGGCCCCGCTGCAGCCAGCAAATGCCACGTCGCTGGGACGGAAGCGGAGACCAAGGCGAGACCTGGGAGCGGCAGAGCTGGCTGCAGTTCTTGGAGCGGTGGCCCAGAGGTGAACGCGTTACAAAGCTGAGAGAGGAGCGTGAGTGATAGCATTTGGCTCGCTAGGCAAATCCTATGGTTAGTTTTGAAACAAAAAAAGACAGAATCAGAAACACCGAGCGTAAAGAGAGCCTGGGATGCAGCAGGAACTTGGCTGAGCTTGAGCACGTGGCTGGCACGGAGCTGCCTGCCCCGGCGCTCGGAGGGGCTCCGTGGGCACCACCACCACGCTCTGCTCTGCAAGAGGCCAGGAGGAATCGGTGGCATGTTGAGGAATCAGGCACTTTGCTATCTGCACCCGTACTGTCTCAATACAGCCAGGTATCCAGGCTAAACCGAGGCACGATATTCTTACCACAATACCAGGAGCATAGCACAGAGGGAGGATGGGAGTTTTGCTGCTAAGTCAGTCATTTTAAGGGTAAAATATTGCTTTTTTGGTGGAAATAACATGGTATTTTGTTAGAATTAAGCAGATCTGCTTTACTTGGAAGAAAGGATAGGTATAGCCATGTCCCTGCTATAATCTGCCCTGAATATACACATCATAAATGGCTCTGTCCCACCAGAGACATAATCTTCACTAAACCTAAAAGCCTGTTGGGTATCACAGTATTAGTAGCACACAGAGATTGCTAATACTAGTTCTCTGTAAAGAATAAGGAACAGGGACCATTTTTGCCTGCTTCAAATCGAAGTATTGTTGCTATAGGCGGGGGGGGCAGAGGTAATTTCAGAAATAACATCTTGCTGATGAAGTTTGCATAAGAAATTCGGGTATGTGTCTACATTTGTACATGTGTGCATGAAAGATGACATTTCTTGATGGGTAACAGTGAGATTGCATCTAAGCTAGTTTCTAGCAGACTCTTTGAGTGTTTCTAAAGGACACGCTGCCATGGTCTCTGCTGTTTTGGATGCCCCATAATATATCTGTTGTAAAAGCCAAGGAGACGCTTGTCAAACAGTGCTAGGATCACGGCATCTTCCCTGTATAAGCGTTTGCCCAGGTAGTATGCTGTTACTGCCTTTAGTAGCATAATATTAAGTTTGGCAAAGTCCTACAAGAGAGGCAAAGGGGACAGTTATAAGTTTGGTAGAGATTTTCAGGCCTGAGATCTGGAAGGTCCCGTCTCCTCTGTTCACGTTGGTGTGGTACCACCAACCGAGCAGTATCGAGCCCTGGAAGAACCTCCTTCTGCCTAACACCGGACTTGATCTTTGTCTGCTGATAGGGCTTAAGCAAGTTGAGTGGCTAATGAGCTCCGCACAGGCTGTTTTGTTGCTTTCCAGGTGGCTTCATTTCCACGTACAGTATTGGCTCCGTTTTCAGTGACCGAGTGACAGTTGGAATTAGATTCTTCGCGTAGGTTGAGTCAGTTATGTCAAGCCGTTAGGGAAGGGGTTTGGATCGGAGTAGATCTCCCTGTCATTAGCTTTCCTTGGAGAGCTAGGTGGTCTGGCCCATCGTAACGTGGCAGCAGAGCTGATGCTTGGCCAGTCCAAGTGCTGCTACAGACATAGCTGAAGCTACACCATTTTGGGTGTGCAAAATAGCAGTCTTTCCTCTGCCTTGCCTTTGCCTTGGTACATCTTGGACACCCAGCCTGGGATGTCTGTCTTTCCTGCAGGCATTTTAGGGGATCCCAGTCTAGGAAGGGCTGGAAGTCATCCCTCTCCTTGTAAATCCACCCATGCTGAGTGCTCCCTTGGTTTAAAGCTTTCTCTGTCTTCTCTTTACTGACTGCATGTCTGAGATCCCCATCTGGGACAAATTGCTGTGGGCTGGTGACATGACAAGGCAGACGTGTACCGTCCATGGCTGATACAACTGATCCTGAGCCGTAAATGCCCAGGTAATACATCTCGTTATCTGCAGCTGGTCTCAGCTATTTTGATCTACTCCATTAGAAAGACAGGCAGAAGGGTGACCAGAAAGCCACAACTTTAAAATTGGTGCTCCGCAGGCAAAGGGTGTTGGATATGGGGCCCACCCTCACATGGGCCAGTATCACCCCTAATTTTCCCCTTTGGGGGTGGGATCCAACCTTCTCCCAGAAATATCTGCTTCTCTGTCTCCAGCTTCTCAGATGCTGCCTTGTAACCAACTCCGGTGGTTATGGTTTCAGGTTCCTGACAGGAGCTGGTCATGCCCTCTGATTTCATCTCTCTTATATGGGATATGAGAATAACTCCTGCTGGAATTAACTCTTGCAAAATGCAAATCAAACAGCTGTATATATAGCAGTCATAAAAGATTACAGCAGGGCTTCTTTTAAAAGCACATACAAATTCATTTAGCTTTAGGCTGGTGGAAAAATCTGTCGTTTGTGTTGCTGCGTTGTGCCCATGCTCAGCAAGCTTCAGCACAGCCATGAATGCCAGCCCGTGGCTCTGAAGTCCAAGAGCTCCCCAAATTCTCCTCGCTCTGAAATTCACAGGCAAGATGTTGATTATCAGGAAAACAAAATAGGCGGGTAATTTATGAATATCTTTTAGATGATGCCAGTCACAATCTTGCACACAAGGCGAGGCTCAGAAAGGCACTGAGGAATTTGAAGCCTCGTGTGATGTAGTAGTCAGATCAAGTGCAAGACACCCGGCTGCATTTTGGATGCCTTGGGGTGCTTCTGACGCTTAAGGCACAGGAGGAACAGAGTAATAAAGAGGGGGGTTACAGGTTTAGGAAAAAGACAGGAAATACCAGGCCAATTGTAAGGACCTGGGAAAAATCTCTCCCTATTGCAGATACACAGCCTTCATGGCCTGAAAGCCCACAGCTTCTAAAGCTTTACCCTTACCTTAAGAAACTGGCCTGGCCCAAAAGCAGATCATGGGGGTGGAAGGATGATGTCCCTTGGCCAGCCTGCATCTGAGCCTTGCGTAGCTATAGCGTTATTTTACAGAATATCTCAGAAACCCCTTTTAAATTTCATGTGAACTGAATTTGAAACTGGTTACTTGGTGACTCTTGGAGATGGTTTTCTCAGAGAATAAGATAGTTTTGTGCACCATAAAACATGAGCACAATTCTAACTCTGATACTAGCCTCCAAATTTTTTTGGCTTTTTATTTAATTATGCAAAGAGACTTTGAATCACTCAGCACTGACAGTGCTGTCCTGGAGCAACTTGACATGAAGTTGTACAGCCATCTTGCTGCTTAAATCTTTAACTTCCAAAAGGCCTTTTCAGGCTGTTTATAATGTTGTAGATTATCTTGGGAGAAAATGGGACAAGACCAAAGAAAACCAAGTGGAAACAAGGGGGAGGCATGTGCCAACCATATAGATCTGGGATTTGGGTTCACCTGGAGCTCCTGCTTGTCCACACTGCATCCTTGCCCATGGCTCGTGCTTATTCTGTCTGGAGCACATTTGATCCTGGAAGACAACTGGGGATGAGCTAGGGGCTGCTTCACACTTTCTTGTGCAGGGCATCTGAGATGTTAATCTGTCCACAGGCATGGTAGATGTCCTGCCCCTCTTTCACTCCTGTAACACTTTTATGTGACAATGATGCTCACATTATAAATGCCTCCATCTCTTTATCTACACAGGGTCATTTCTCTGGTCTCAGCTGCCCAGTTATTAAATTGCAGTCATCTCCTGCCACAGGAAGAGGTCTTTTGGTATCCCCCAGCACCAAAAATACCTGCATCTACACAGGTCACTCCAGTGTCTGCCTCTGGCAACTGGTACCCAGCTTGGACTGTGCCATGTCCTTAGGTAGCTGTTCTCTCCCGTCAGTATCTATCTGTAAATCGTTCTTATGTTTGTCTTGAACAGAAATCTCAACTGCTTTGTTACACAGCTGTAACACTTAGGGGTCAAAAGCTCTTTTCAGGCATAGCCAGCCTTTCTGAGTGAAGGTGGGGTTATTCACTGCCATCTAACACTCACTTCTGTCTTCAGACTAGTTTTCCATATTGTTGACAATGGTATTTATAGGACTTTCCCTGGGAAATACATTACAGTCAGATTAATCTCACAGTGAAGACCTCTTTTCCAGTTACCAGCCTTATTTTTTCTGTTCTCAGCATCACTATTATGACACTTTCCTTCCCCTCTGCTTTCCATATTTGTCACATATGGGAATAACAGAGGGATATCCAGCACCCCAGAGAAGTGTGGCCAAATAAGAGAAGGTATGAAGATGACTAGTAAGTAGCTACAAGGATTTGGAGATTGCATGTTGCTTCCTACCAGTCTGCAGAGGGCATTTGGTATCCACATCTTGACATGGCCCAAACACTTGGAGAACAGATGGTGTGGACGTGTCGACAGTGGTCATCCTGCAGGGCCTCCTAAGCTAATGCTAGGCTGGGTTGGGTTTGGCTCAGAGACTCACAACTGAGGTCTCTTCTCTGGACGGAGTTAAGCAGCTGCACCCATTTGCAGGGGAGAGCCTTCGATGCTGAGCTTGTAGGGACACAAGATGCGGTGCAGAGGTGTGTGTTGTCAGCTTAAACTACTGTGCTTCACTGCACAGCAAAGATATATCTCCTCGGAGAAGGATATGTCCCATTGCTCTCTGTAAAGTCCCAGTTTGTTTCTTCAGGAATACAGAGGGGTCTGGAGGAGGTGTATTTCTCTGGGCGTGCAATGTGCAAAGCGTTCCTGGGTTGTGCAGCACATAGCCATGTCCTGCTGTCAGCAGAGTGGTGTGCTGGGACAAGGATGGGAAGGAGGCAGGAGGGATCTGGTGGCATTGCCAGCAGCACTGCTCCCCTGGGTGGGCTCTCTGGGGGGAGCAGCCTGTTGCACATCTTTTTCACTGCAGCAGGTCCTTCTCCCAGTGCTTTCTCCATGGGAAATATATAGTTTTCATCAGAACCTACTCAAACTCTCCATTAGTCATTCCTGCTAGTGAGGGAATTAGGGCTGATTGGAGCATGCTATGATCGGGGCAGATGTTGCCTGCAGATCGATCACTAAGCTTTGGACATTTGCACTATTGGGCTATTGGGACTTGTCTCATAAAAACAGAGCCCCTGCCTTGGTTCCTACCACTGTAGCAGGATTTTAGACTCCTCCAAGGAAAAGCAGAATAAAGAAGACAAAATACTGATTCTACTTTCACGCCAGGCCCTCCAATGTTCCTCAGTGTCCCAGTTGCCCCTTTGGCCACTGAAAAATGCTTCTCAAGACCATTTAAAACCTTTCCAAAGGCCCCAAAGCATCAGCAAAGGGGAAACCAAGTCATTTGTTTTTGCCTTGGATGAGCTGAGGTTGTCAGCGCTGTGCATGCCTCTTCTCTGTAGCGCCTTGTGATTTCACAGCCCAATTTCTCCCTAATTAAGAGCATGTTTGGGAGTAAATGATACTCTAGAGACCATGCAGTTTAGAAATGCAAAATGTGGTTTGTCACAGCAAAGAGTCATGTGCAGAATTTGATTAATTGCCTAGTAAGTCAGAGGATTTAAAAGGATATTTCCAATTATTTTGATGATATCTAATATTTTTTCTAATGGAAGATGCACTTAGAGTAAAAATTCAAGCCCTGACTGACAGTTCTCTTAAAATAAAACATTATGACTGCTTTTTCTTTTATGTCTTTGCTAAAAACACAGGTTGCTGCATCTTTTCTTGTGACAAACTAAGCCTTCTTCATCATTGACAGAGTTCAGCATTGTAAGCTAAATCCTCTTTCATCTTTATCTTCCTTGGCTTTTGCACTGAGGATGCTGTGATGATGCTGTGGGAAATGCAGTAATTAACTCTACCCCAGGATTTAGCTCTGTCCTCGATTGAGCTAGAGATGCTGTAGGAAGCTTGCCAGAGATACAAACGATAATCCTACATCCAGGTTTTTGCTGCATCCCTGCTGCTGAGGGAGATATGGATCATACCCAGAATTATTGCCTGTCCCTGTGGAAGGAGGGGATGCTGAGAGAAGTCGATTTGCAGGGAGATGGATCTTGGCACCAGGTTTTCACGCTGCCTCAGCGCTGTGCAGCAGAAGCAGGATACCAAGATCCCCCCACATCATTGCAGGGGGGGATTTTTCAGTTCTGGTGCTGATGCTGTCTTCATGGTGAGGTCTCTGTGGCGCAATGGACGAGCGCGCTGGACTTCTAATCCAGAGGTTCCGGGTTCGAGTCCCGGCAGAGATGATCTCCAGGCAGGTGTCTCTTTTCTTTTATGTGCATTCTTTATATAGATCCCCATCTATTACATTTATGACACCTCAGAGGGCTTGAGGAGGGAGATAATGACTTTTCGTGGCACACTCTCTCAAACCGACTCTCAAAACGGTTGCGTACTCCCCTTTTAAGGCATATTTCTTTCATCATATTCCCCTTCACCCATTCCATTGGTATCTCCTGAAAGCTTTGTTATTTTAACCCCATTTGTTCTCCAAACACTGCTCATGAATCCCTTCTCTGACACCTTCTTGAGAAAAATAATGTGCTTTTCAGTAGAAATCAAGTAGGCAGCTTTAGAGCCTTTTGTTGGCATTTCTTTTGATAAATATGGTCATTTCTTTTACGTTCTTGACTAACAATTGTAGTTCTACATTCTGAATTCCCACCTCATACAAATCCTTTGCAAATACTCTGATTTTTCATGCTTGCCTTCTTGGGAGGTCTTTGGCTTTCCAAGGGCTTGCATCCGGGATGTTGCAGAGACCCTGCCAAGGCTTGTCCGTCCCTTGGGTTATTACCCCTTGCTGCTCTTCCACATGGGCACCAACGATACTGCCAGGGTACCTTGAAGCAGATCAAGAGTGACTATGGATCTGTGGGAGCGAGGGTGGAAGGCACAGGGGCCAGGCGTTCTCCTCAGTCTTTCCAGAGAGGTGGAAAGGCTTGAGCAGAAGTGGACTCATCCAGCAGGTCACCAGCTGGCTGCAGGGCTGGTGTTGCAGGCAGAGCTTTGGCTTCTGGGAGCACGGGATATCTCTCAGGAGCGAGGGCACAAGAGGTAGAGCCGATGTAATTTGGTGAATCCCTCCCACGTACCTGTTGTTCTCCCTCAATTCTCCCACATTTAGAGCACCCATACAGGACTCTTGCTCGAGCGGTCGCTGCCTGCTCGCCGCTCTTGCCCTGTGTGCTGCTCCCTTGGATTGCGGGAAGACGACTGAAAAGATACAGCAGTGTTGAGGATGTCAGAAAGCAGCCTCCTTCTCGGGGAGCGCTTGTAGACCGAGCACTTTCTCAGCAGCCACTAGTTCATTGCGATCAAGAGGGAATGAGGAGGAGAAGGGCCTAATCGTCTGCAACAAAGCACTTGCGCAGCTACCGGAGCGCAGCAGCACCCTCGCCCACTCCTCCACGAGGCTCACCTCCGGGACCGCTTCTTCCTTTTGACTCTCTGCCCCTGGTCTTCCTTGCCTTCAGCCCCCGCAATCTTGGGGGGTGGGTGGCCGTTCTGCCCCGCGGGGGTCCGTGAGGTCACAGAGGGGACATGCCATCCCCGGAGACACCGTTCCACGCGCAGCCTTGAGAGCGGGAGGCGGTGGTGTCTGCTGGCAAGGGGCGGCATGGTGCGAGTGCGGGCGGCCTCGGCACTCGCCCACCTCGGCCTCTTCCTCCTCCCGCTTCTCCTGGCTCTGCGTGCCCGCGACGCCCCGGCTGCTCGGCGGTGGGTGCCAGGCCCAGGTAGGGCTGGGGGGACACACGCCCAGAGACAGGGCACCCCGGGGTGGGAGGTGGAAACGCCGGGGGGAGGCACGAGTGAGCTCCTGAAATAGGTGCTGTCCGTGAGCACTGCTGACACCCGCTGCGGTGCAAACCTGAAGGAGCCTGTGGCAGCCTGCACCGAAGTGGCTCCCGTCCCTCTTTGCTTACAGATGTGCCTGGAGATGATGCTTATGCAGCTGCTCAGCTGCATGGGGCTTTGGAGCACCGGCAGGACGCTGGGTGTGAGGACGCAGCATGGGTTGACTTGTGATAGCACGAGCCTTTATTGCTGTGTTCCTGGTGATGCCAGTTGCCCAGCAAGCATCCTCTGCCAGATGCCCAGAGGAAGAGCGGGAGCCAGAGAGGGCTCGGCCTTTCCCTGGCCGGTGGGATATGCGGAAGAGAATGTAACCTACCGTTTTTACCCTCTGGTGCTAGACTGTTCCCTGTTTTGTTTTTGCATCTTTCATGTACATTAGAGACCTGCTGGTGGAGAAGGCAAATAGGGGCAGTCAGTTTGCCTGGCTGGTCCTTGAGGGGTGGAAGGTATTGTGTTGGGGGAGGTTTGAGGAGGCACCAGGTCCTGGCCAAAGGATACACACACAGGCCCCTTTGCAGCTTTGAGAATCTAGACCTGCGTATGCGTGGCAGGTAGTTGCCTGATCCACTTCCTTGCAGCATGATTCCCCTCTGAAAAGCTGTGTCTGAACGTTGCCTGTCATTCGTGTTTCCTGATCACTGTCCCTCTAGGCTGTGCTTCCCCAGCTGCTCAGCTGGATGTTGTTCTCAAGCCGCAGGGGTATCCCAAGGGCAATCAATACTTATTCACTTGCAAGAAGCAGCATTTCCATAGTTTAGTGATGTGAACTTCAGCTCCATACCATCCTTTCAGGTCTCCACAGACTCAAATCCCAGGACAGGATCACTGCATCTTCTGACGTCTTGTTTGAAGCTGCCAAGGAGATGTGGACAGAATTGCGGCGAGCGCACAGTGTGTATATTTCCCTCTGGGTAACCATCATGGTTGATGAGGCTGAGGTTTGAGAAATGTATCTGGATAAGCTCTATGGCACGATGGCCCTTACTCCTCAGAAAGATTTTCTCCAGCTGAATTGGCAACACCTCTGTCCTGTCTTCTTTGAAGTAAATCATTCAAGGGCATCATACAACTGGCGAAGAAGGTGCTAAATGGCGAGCAAACAAGAAGATCATGCAACGCGTCTAGTTTGGGTGTCTGCCTTAGTCTTCTGGAAACTGCTGTGTTGCCCTTGTATTTTTCTCCACACGTGAAACGGTGCTTGCACGAGTGGCCAAGTCGTACCCTCTGCGCCCTCCTCCCCTGCCCCGCAAAAAAGAAAAGAGGTTTTGTTTTTAAACTTCTTGAAAGCCTTTTGAGAAGTATTAGCTCCATAGGTGCTCTGTGTCCATAAGAAGCAGTGAGCGGCATCCCTCCTTTTCAGAGAGGTTGGAATTGATGCACTGATCGGGCACGGGTTCGAGAAAGAAACTGCCCCGTCCTTCTGCATCATCTGTGGCTGAGACATGCTGAGCCTTTACCTTTCTCTGATTCTTGACAGTGCCTACAAATGCGTCCAAACAAGAAGAAATACACCATGCCAAGGTATATGCATTTTTTCAAAAGAATCAAGGTAATCACCCATTAGTTTTCCTTTTTTTTCGCACAAAGCTGTCCTTTAAGAGCTTAGGTAAATAGTCAATGATTTTAGCTCTTCCTCCCCCTCTCTGTGCAGTGTACTGTTGCTGAGTTAAACTGAGTTTTGCCTAATCCAAGGCGGGGGTGTCTCTGGGGCTTTGCAGTTCTGGTCTTAGCGACTTAGTAAGCTGCAGCTCTCCTCATGCTATTTTGGAGCACTTGATTTGTGCCTTCCACTTGGGTTTCACTCAGCTAGGAAGTACTGTGTTCAGCTGAAAGAGAGCAAACATTTTTCTAGGGCTGTGGTGATTTTTTGCTTCCAACTCACTTATACAAATATAAAGGCAGATGATGGTGTTGGTTGTTGTTGCTCTTTGGTGGTGGTGGTGGTGATTGTTGCTGCTGCACTGCTTAGAAGACATGGAGAACCTCTAGGGGAGTGAGATGTGAGAATGCAAAAGAAGGGGCCATTCAAAACCTAGGGTCTGTTTGTTCCTTTTAGTTTTGCAACCCTTGTAACTTTGGTCTCAGAATTCATGTTGTAGACCCTGGAAAAACACTGTAATTTATAGTTCACTCACGGGTCTAGCTGAGACATCTTTTTTTAGTTCACCTATATTTGGCACATGCAAGAAGGTAAACTTAGCCTGTAGGTTGATGTTGGCGTAGGACACACAGAGGTAGGCTGCCCTTGGAAGCGGTTAGCTCTTCGGACAGCTGGAGATGTGTAACTGTTTGAGTAGTTCAGTGGTGTTTGGTAGTTGGGAGAAATGACACTTGCTACTCGAAGAGTTGAGCTTAGAAGATCCTTTACCGTGGCAGAAGCAATCAGCTGGATGAGCCAGTAGACTCTTCCTTGGTTTCTAGTCCAACAGACTCCCTTCGGGGAAGTGGCTTTGAGCTCATGCCTGCACTTCACTTCCTGAGGAGTGGTTTTAACCTCCAGCCTGTGAGACTGTACATGTGGAGAGGAGGAAAAAATACCCGCTAGATACAGGACCTGACCAGCATCAGCAGCAAAGCTGAAGTTATTTGATTTAAACCTTGAACTTCAGTATCAGAACATTCTCATGTCTGTTTCGTAATAGCTGTCCCTCTAGGTTATGCTTACCAAGATGCTCAGCTGGATGCTGTTCTCAAGCCTCAGGGGGATCCCAGGGGTAATCAGTATTTACTCACTTGCAAGAAGCAGCATTTCCTTTTCCATATGTTACTGGTGTAAGACATAACTCAACACTGTCTCTTCAGGTCTCCGCAGACCTAAATCCCAGGACAGAATCGCTGCCTCTTCTGACAGCTTGTTTGAAGCTGCCGAGGAGCTGGGGACGGCATTGCAGAGAGTGCATGGTGTGTATGCTTCCCTGTGTGGTAACCGTAGTGCTGGTTACGACTGAGGTTTTGGAAACCTGAGCTCGATGGCATGATGGCTCTTGCTCCTCAGAAGGACTTTTTCCCAGCTGTGCTGGCTACACCTTTTTCCCATCTGCTTTGAAGTAAATCATTTGAGGGCATCATACAGTTGGCTGAGAAGGTGCTAGATGACAGGCAGACAAGAAGATCGCATGCAACGTGCTAGTCATGCAACACGTGTGGTTTTAGTGTCTGCTCTCGTTTCCTGGAAACTGTTGTCTTTTTTTCCTCACGTGAAAGAGCATTTGCACGAGTGAACTAGCTGCCTTTGAACACTGAAGCTGCAAATGTCCAAGAGAGGTTATTCTAGGCCCAGCTCCTTGCTGTTTTCCAGCCAAGCTTTTAGCAGCTCACAAGGGAGCAAGGCGTTCGTGGAGTCAGCAGTGGCTCCCTCCTGGCTGATCCTTTCTGTAAATCCTTGAGTAGACAGAAAGGACAGGAGGGACTCTGGCTGCCTCCCTCCCTCTAACATACACAATGGTATGACTTCCTCCGGCAGGCGTGGATAGCGAGAAAAAAGCAAAGGCTGCGGATGATAAGGATCTACGGAAGCGCAGTAGAGCAGCCCCTGCAGTAGTGGGAGGCTGGATATCGGCTGGCATTATGTTGGCATGCTTACTTGCTTTGCTGCTGAGGAAGAGAAAACAGTGAGTGGTTTCCTCCCACGTGATTCTTTAGTGCTTGGCCCCTTGTGGCAATGAAGTGCTTCTCATTAAGAGTACTCTGGAGTGCTAAGTTAGCTCTTGATGGTACTCTACTGAGGTGTCTGCTGTCACAGTTTTTTTTTTTTACTTGGCCTCTTCATTCATTCCTATGAATGTTCTTTCCTGAGCCCTGCTTTTGTTACTGCAGAGAAGGAGTATTACCTCATACTGATGCTGCCTATGAAAGGCAAGACACAGCTGCTGAAGGAGGCAGCGTGAGTTCAGGAAGAGAAACAAAAGAGGGTGAATTTGCCACAGAAGAGGAGAACAGCAACAGCAGCTACAGTCCAGTACAAGTGAATTTACTCATAGAGATGACTCTGTCACCTGGTGCTGATAATTCAGATAGTTCAGCTCAGCCTAGACGCTGGGGCGACTCAGATCCTGGTGATGACTCTTTGTCCAATACATGCATTTGTTCACATTCATCAGAAGAGGAGGAGAATTGGTGCAGAACATCTGGATCTGATGAGTCCGAGTGTGTATATCCTCAGTAACAGTGGATATATGCACAATGGATTCCTCTTCTGAGTAGACCATGAAGAATGCTCAGTGGAGCAGAAGGTCTCCTCTTGTTTGATCATGGATAGCCAGGAAAGTTTAGCTGCCGTCATTTGACACAGCGTGATCATGACTTCATCCAGTGAGTGCTGAAGGTCAGGTTCTCTTCTGCAAGCGTGGTAATAAAGTAATAAAGCCATTTTGAACCTGGGACTGCTTCTACTGGGACTACGACTAATTGTGGGTTAAGGGAGCCTCAAGGGCAAGTGAGAAGTGAGCCAACAGAGTATTGTCTCCCTTTTTCCCCTCCCGGACAAATCTGTTTGGCCAAAGTGGAGCGGGTCCCTGGCTGTTGCAGTGATTCGTGTCTGGGCAGATGGAAGATCTGCCAGCAGTCTGCAGCTTGGGCAGATTCGCACCACAAGCACCACCCTGGTTCAGTGGCTCACCCAGCATCAGTCATCACCGAAACTTAAGCCAGGCCTACTCACACCTTACCACTAGGAGGACAGCGCTGCTCAAATGCCTCGCCCACCAACCAGGGCTCACAGGCCATTCTTCCAGGAACGTCAAGCTTGCCTCCGGATGTCCAGACTGCCCCACAGGTCTCAGGGGCCTGGGATTCCGCAGGGCACATCTCACCAGGAAAGACTGATGCAAAGAGGGCACCGAGAACCTTGGCCTTGTGGTGTCCTTTGTCACCAGGTCCTCCGCCCCATTCAGCAGCAGGCCCATATTGCCCCGAGTCTTTCTTTGGTTGCCCGTGGCGTTCTTGCAAGCACATCCCTGAGCAGGCCCAAGGCTGCTCTCCTGAAGTCTAGCCTTGTGCTCCTGCTTTCTCCCTGCTTCTCGCCCGCCTCTCAGGACCCTGAACTCCACCACATCCTTGCCTTCCCAGACAGTCCTTCCGAAAGAGCCTGTGTCCATGCATTGCAGCGTTCCAGTCTTGTGAGCTATCTCGCCACATGTCTGGGATCCCAGGGAGATCAGTGCCTCGCTGGTGCACACAGACCTCCAGTTCCTCCTGTTTGCTCCCCTGGCTGCACGGACTAGTGTCCAGGCACCTCAGAGAGGCGCCCAGGTCTTCTGCTTTCCCACAAGACATGTGAGAGCTTCCCTCACCGTGTTGCCCTGCTGCAGCAAGGGGGTCTCTCGAGCTCAACACACACCCTTTGCTGGCCAGCCCCCTCCACCACTCCTTCCTTTGGCTGGGGCTTGTCCTCTCCTTCCCCCTTGTTCCTGCTATCAAGTTCTCCTCCCCAGGGCAGCCGGCCTTTTGGCAGAGATGCTTTTGCCCCAGGGCAGTGGGGATGTGCGGTGTCAACGCTCGGCCAGCACACGGTGTGTGTGAAGAGCGGGTGGGGGCTTGTATGTGGGGTGCATGCTATAGGAAGGATGGGGAGTCGGGGGATAATTCCGGGGTCACGCGTGCGGTTGGTACAATCCGTCCAGAGAAGTCCACCACCAGGCACAGGTTGGTCACTCCAGCTGCAAACAGCAGCACTGCTCTTTATTTAGAGGTGGATTCTTGCATTTGGGAAGCCCCTTTGCAAGCAGCTCCAGCACTACAAAGGAAACGCCCACGCGTCTCCACTCGGCCGTGCAGGTGCCACTGCTCGTCGCTGGCCGAGCTTTAGGGCCAGACAGCTCCATAGCAGCAGCTCAGGACCTTTCTTCGGCCTTGCCCATGGTGCCCCGCTGCCTTGTGGACAGCGCTCTTCGTAGGGCCTTCCCCTCCGGAGCCATACCAGCATCCTCGCCGAGTGCTAGAGAGTTCAACAGCAAGGGGGGCAGTTGTGGGAACAGGGAGAAGGCAGAGAAGAGATGCCCTTTCCCCTGATGCTGCCGTCAGTGGGAGCATGGGCATTGCAGCAGGGGAAAGCAGCCTCCCTCTCGGGAGAGATTTACCAGGGCAGCTGCTTCTGCTCCTCTTGCTGCGCTCTCTTCCTCTCGGCAGCATACTTGAATGTTTCTTGGCGGGTTCTGAATGCCTCCAAGCCTTTCAGAACCTGGACTCCTCGAGGGGAAAGGTGGCTGCAACGAGAGGCACAAATCTCTCACCCGCTGCCTGGCACCCTTCCTGCCTCTGCCCTGCTCCAGCCCCGGCACCCACCCAGGCCCGCGTGCACCCACAGCCCCTCGCAACCTGGGAGGAGTTTCCGAGGTTAGCTGGGGGCTGCACAAAGGCCCCTGGGAGGAGGGAGGCAGGAACCCAGGTCATTGCCATGGCACGAGAAATCAGAGGAGGTGCTATGCCACCCCAGGCCTCGGGGACTTGCATCCATAATACCTTGGGGGGGTCACGGCCCCTCCACTGCCCCAGACTGTAGCTGGAGCACACTTACTTGGGCTGGATTGGCTGCAGCATGGCCGCTGCACTCTCCTCATCCACTGGTGGAGGGTTCACAGCTGTTCTCCACCTCCGCTTGGTCTCCTTTCTTCTGGGCTCCGCGGGAGGATGGGGAGCCCAAGTCTCCTCACTGCCCAGCTCCTGCCAAGGAGGAGACAGTGTCCACTGGCTGCTCCCCCAATACCCCACAGCCCAGCAATGGGCAGGGAGGAACACCGGGACTTTGCCCCTTTGCTGCTTGCTCTTTCGACTGTTACAGCCCTAATGAGAAAAACCCTGCAGGGGTCTCACAGAGACATTACGCGGGGGGCAATTAGTGCTTTGCTTCCAAAGTAGCTCCTACCACATGTCCTCCGCTGACGGGTACGCTGCTCTTCCCGTCAATTGCAGCCAGCACCGCAGGCCCCACAAGCCTGGAAGACTCTTCCTTGGGGCTCAGGCTTTCCTCAGAGGCCAACTGTTATGCCAAGAGAAAAAAGAGGCAATGCTTTCTGGAGGCAGCTGACAACACAAGTTTCCCCAGCATCTGCCTCCTGATTCTCCTGGAGCAGAATTGGGAGCAGTGCGGAAAAAGGAATGAGGTGGAGGCTGTTTGTTTGGGAGGAGTTTGGGTGGGAGAGAGAGGTAGGCAGGGGGTGAAAAGCTGTTTCCAGAAGTGGCTACATTAGGAAATAAGGTGGAACAAGAAAACATCGGGGCAGGCAGAAATTCCAGCAGGGAGATCTTCCAACGGGAGGAGCGCGGATGCAGACGGATGGCAGTGAGGCTGCCCTGAAGACCCCAGCTCGTGCTGACACCATTGGAAAACCCACTAGACGCTGTGTCCCCAACGGTGTCCAGTGCCGCCAGTACCTGGGCCAGCTCTTGAGCCTGCCCTGCAAAGCAGGCTTCCCACGCAGCCCATTCTGCCTGCGCTTTTTTTTGCCGCTCCTGGTACAAGGAGGCCAGGCTCTGCCTTTGGTCCCACTGCGCAGACATCTCCATGGTTTCCTGGAGGGCCACACAAACGCAACAGCACACGGCATTAGTCTCAGCTCCCGGCAGGGCTTTCTGCAGCTCTTACCCTCACTCCTGCACCCCCGCTTCAGCCAGCCTGTCGGCCCCGTTTCACTCCTAAAGGTTCAGAGGCCCCAAGTTACGCCAGGCTCCGCAGTTCATCACACACAATTGGACGGTCTGTTACAACCCGCGAGCTCCACTCTCCACGCTCAAGAAAAGACCTGTACACTTTCCATAGCCTCAAAATGCACCACTGCCCGACGCTAGAGCAGCAGTGCCCCATGGAAGGCTCCATGTGGGTTTCCTGAAAGGACCGGAGGGAATGACACGCTGTAAGGGCAGAGCCTGACTTCTGGGCTGTAAGAGGCTCTGGAGGAAGTAACGGAAATGTTCAAGTGAACACCTCCTCAGGGATCTTTGCAGAAGTGCTATGTGCACAGCCGGCCTTCTGTACAGGTCCAAAGAGCCCGGGAATTGCAGCAACTCGGGGCAGGTACCTGCAAGAGTCTCCTACAGCCCACAGGAACAGTGGGTGCAGCTGTGGACCTGGCTGCAGCAGCTGGTTTCTCCTTGCTGGGCTGCTTCGTCCTGGGGGAGCTGCCTGCGCCTGCTGCGAGCGGACTGCAAAGATACGCCGGGAGGAGGCTGCGTGAGCCCAGGGGCAGCTGGTTCTCCCTCCTGGGCTCCCAGGCCGTGCACCTGCCTCTGCAGCGGAAGGCAGTGCTGCCAAAGAATGAGCTGCATTTGCCTAATGCTGCTCACAGCAGCAGAGAAAGAGGTGATCCCGAGCTCCAGCACTCAGCTAGGGCCCAACGGGGCCTCAGGCATGCTGCGGAGGCCCCTGTCTAGGCCCCTCTTCCTGGGACAAGCAGAGGAGCAGGGCCGTCGGCAACCACAGCCTCCCAGAGATACTCTGACACGCTGCCTGGCCATTGCACTAACTTCTGCCCTGGGGTCCATACGAGAGGGTGCTAGTGAAGAAAAGCAGTCCTGCCATTTCCCGCTCCCGGGCCCTCTCTGGTGCCTTCCACAAAGGGGAGATTCCCTGGGAAAGAGGAGGCTAAAAACAGCTTCATCACGGGGTCGCCACGCTTCCCAGGCTTGCCTTTTCCCAGTGCCTGGGGCTGGCGTGGCCAAAGGGACCTCTCTTCTGTGGGGGCACAAGTGTTCCCCTTCCCCCTTTCCCCAAGGGACTCACCTGGCAGCAGTCGTCTCCGGTGCCTTTTGCTGCCTCGGGCCTGCCCCCAACCTTGGCAGCACGGGCCGAGGAAGCTCCTCGCGGCTCTGCAGGAGCTTGCCAGCATGGCCCTCTGTAAGGAGGAGAGGAAGGAGGGTGCTCTTCCGAGCAGCGTCTTGGGGAGGGCAGCTGTACCTGCCTGAAGTCACCTGCTGTGACGCACAGGCAGCGGGGACACGAGCTGCTCAGGAGGGAGCTGCTCCCTTACCTTTGCTGCTCCCGAGCTCTCCTTCGGCCGCCTTCTCCTGCGCGGAGCTGGTGCTGGCAGCCTTGGCCTTTGCTTTGCCTTCCGCCGGGAGAGAAAAGCTGGGAAAAAATGACAACGGCAGCTTGAGGAAAGGCCTCATCGCATGGTGTCAACGCTTCCCAGGCTTGCAGAAGAAGCAGGGCAGATGGGGCGATTTCCCATAGCAAGGTTGGGGGTGGCCACCCTCAGGGCCCTGAGGCTTCGAGAGCCTTTGCCGTGCCACGTTGAATACATTGCCTGGAGAAGCAGCAGAGGACTGCACAACACCCCCAAAGAGGATGCTGTTGCCCGCTCGCTCTCCTCCCTGCTCCCCTCTGATGGCGTCATCAAATGCCCCTCCGTTGGCTGCAGAGCTCAGCCCAGCCTTTGCTGGGACCTGTGTCAGGAACCTTTTCCCAGTGCCTGGGGCTGGCGTGGCCAAAGGGACGTCTCTCCTGCGGGGACACAAGTGTTCCCCTTCCCCCTTTCCCCAAGGGACTCACCTGGCAGCAGTCGTCTCCGGTGCCTTTTGCTGCCTCGGGCCTGCCCCCAACCTTGGCAGCACGGGCCGAGGAAGCTCCTCGCGGCTCTGCAGGAGCTTGCCAGCATGGCCCTCTGTAAGGAGGAGAGGAAGGAGGGTGCTCTTCCGAGCAGCGTCTTGGGGAGGGCAGCTGTACCTGCCTGAAGTCACCTGCTGTGACGCACAGGCAGCGGGGACACGAGCTGCTCAGGAGGGAGCTGCTCCCTTACCTTTGCTGCTCCCGAGCCCTCCTTTGGCCGCCTTCTCCTGCGCGGAGCTGGTGCTGGCAGCCTTGGCCTCTGGTTCCCCTTCAACTGTGAGCTGAAACCTGGGAAACAAATGACAGCAGGGGCTTGAGGAAAGGCCACCATGTGTCCTGAGCAGCTTGCTGCCACTAGTGCTCCTCACAGTCATTTGTGACCTCGCGGTCCTTCCCCTTCGTGCCCACCCATGGCTGTTTTGGCCAGTCTCCCCAAAAGACACAAAATGGAGCGCACACTCCTGTCTGTGGGCGGTCAGGCCTCTCTGATGGGAATGACAGCAGGTTGGGCATGAGAAATGCAGTCACGCTTCCCACTCCCCCCCGCTGACATGTAGACACATGTAGCCAAGGGCTGCAGCGCATCTGTGCTCACCTTGGGAACACCTGCACAAAGCTCGACTCGATGTCTGCAGTGGTGGGATCTGCACCGGACCCAGCTGCCTCTGTCTCCCGCTGTCTCTGCAACGGGACACAGAGCCGTTAGGAGGTTTCTAAGGCAGTTTTCTCATTGTGCCCCAAAGCAGCAGCCTTTTTGGCTGCGGAAGGAGGAACCTGCTTCTCCAGAGCCCTCTTGTAAAGCCTCTTGCACAGAGACTGGCTCCCAGTTCTGGGGTGGAGAAGCTGCACAGCAAAGAATTGCCACTGGGCAACAACACCGCCACATTTTGTGTAGGGGCAAGGATCAAGAAGCTCCGCAGATGCTCTCTTTGCTAAGGCAGGAGGGGCAAGCACCGGGGAGGGCATCCCAGTAGCCCACCACAGCCCGGTGAGCCAACAGAGATCATCTTGCTTGGCCTTTGACAGGCTTGCCAAAGAGATCCAAGGGGCCCAGGAAACCCAAGCAACTTACAGTGTCCGTGGCTGCAGGCGGGCCTGCCTTCTTCGCCAGCCTCTGCATGCACTCGGCCGAAAACCGCATGCACACTTCACCTTCTTCGCAGGTCAGAACGCCTATGTTCTGGAAGGTGAAGGCCACGTGCTCCTGGTTGCCCACGTGAGAAGAGAACAGCAGGACGGTTTCCTGCACACACTTCTCCACCGTGCGCCAGGGCAAGGACGTGGCCAGTGACACCCGCTGGTAGTTGAGCGGCTTGATCAGCACATCGTCTGCAAGGAAGGGCAACAAGGTCACTGCTGCAGCAGGCCAAATGGCTCTTGCTGGGCCAGGGAGAACTGTGGGCGGGCTGCAGCCATTTCTGAGGGCAGCTCCAAGAGAGCCCAACTTCGTGCACTCTTCGAGCTTTGTTGGGGGCAGCTGCGGCTGTGCGCCCACCTTTCGAAGGAAGGCCCTACTTCTCCCAGCCCCTTCCAAGGAGCGGGCCGCACCCACCCGCGTCCATGGCCAGGGCAAGAGCAGGGTGGCCACTGCCTTCTCACCAGGGAGAGTCACTGAGTGGTGCTTGAGCCCCCGCAGCCACTCCGCATCCAGAGGCAGCTGGAAGATGGGTTTGCGAACCGTAGCACCTTTGCCTCTTTGCCGGTGCAATTGCTTGTGGGCCGTGCAGAAGGTCCCGAGCCCCGCTACCAGGACACCCTGCACACAGCAAAGACAAGAAGGCCCATGAATAACTGCTGGGGAGAGGGAAAAAGTGATGCCCGTCAGAGTGTGGGGACACTGCTCTGTGCCCTCCCCGCTCCTGAGGCTCCCGATGGGCAGAAGAGCCACAGTCTCCCGATTTTGGCCACAGCCTCCTCCAAAGAGTTGCTAACATCCCTCAGCTAGAGAGGATGCCCGGGCTTTCCACCAGCCTTGGCACAGGCGGCACGCTGCCCGGGCGCAGGGTGCTGCCGCGGCGCTGGAGAAAGGGGTGCTGCCTGGGGCCCAGCACTCGCAGCAGGACAAAACCTTCCCGGCGCGGGGCACCGGGGCGCCAGCCCACCTTGTCCAGCATCAGCTGCTTCAGGATGTAATCGGAAACAGCGTTCCAGATAGTGACGATCTCTGCCAAGCAAGGGAAGGACATGTCAGGCCCCAGACCACACAGCTCACACCCTCTCACAAGCGCCTGCCCAAGGGAGGGACAGGCAAAGGCGTACGCAAACCCTCCGGAAAGCCACCGCCATGGCTGCAGAGCTGGGCTTTGCCCCCGTTTCACACTGCTGGCCTTACTCGTAGGCCGGGGGAGGTTCAGGCAGCCTGAACTCGTGAAGCCTAAATGCTCGGCGTGGGGTCCATGGAAATGTTTATTACGGGAAACAAAGAGAGGAAGGAGCCAACGATGCCGAAAGAGAGAGTCACCCCCCTCGGATCCGCCATGTCGAGGACGGCCGAGGCGATGCCCCGGCGGGGGTGGGCGGGCGCACGCGGGCGCGTTGCCGAGTCTGGGGGTTTCACGGGCTCTCGCCCCCCTCCGGGGGGGCTTCCTCGCCCGGGCAGTCCCCCCTCCCGGCACCTCCCCCAAACGGGGCCCGGGGCCTCCGGGGTCTCTGGGGGTCTCCGCCCCGCCGGTGCGACCTCAGGGCCAATCAGAACGCGCCACCGCGCCCCCTCTGGCGCCCCTCCCCCCGTCCTGGAGCCCAACGGCTGCCGCCGCCCTGCCGGGTTCCAGAAGCTTCTCCCGGGGGCGAGCGGCCCCGGGCCATGGGTTTTCCACGCTTCCTTCATGGTTTGCCACTGCCAGGCTGAACTTGTTGGCAAAAATGTGTCTCGTGACACCGTCTGGGACATTCACAGCTCGCCCCCAGCCCTGGGCAGCCCCCCCACAGCAGTTCCTGCCGGTCGCAGTCTCGGTGTGGCCCCTCGGGAAGGAGCTCCCCCAGCCCTCACCCTTGGTGCAGAGCCGCAGCAGCGTTGGGAACAGGGAGCTGCGCTCCGGGCTGACGGTGTCGGTCCAACTGGCCTCCATCCCGCTGCCCCTTGCCCTCGGCTCCCCTCTGCAGCTGAGGAGGAAGGACGCCCTTCCCCTCTCCGCACCCAAAACGCCTCAGTGGCGTAGCCCTGCTCCTCTGCCTGCCCTCGCAGGGAACTGAGGGCCCCGCCGCCCCGCGAGACCTGCCTGTGATGCGGCACAGCCCCCTGTGACCTCAGCTCGTGTCACCTGGGGGGCTCAGCAGGTCACCGTCAGGGACATGGCACAGCCAGGGAGGGAGCAGAGAGATTTCCCCTCACCTCCTGCAAGGCAGGCTCCTGGCAGGCCTTGGTGGCAGCCACGAGAGCCATAGGCAAGGGGACCAAGGCCTCGGGTCCCTCGGAGGCTGGCAGCTCTGCCAGAGCCCTCAGCCGCCTCCACCGCAGGCTGTCCTACGCTGTCCCACGCCTGCTGTGCCCGTGTCCCTGCAGACTGTAGACGCCCACCCTGCTTCCCCACCTTGCTCCCACCCTGGCATCTCCCTCCCTTCACTGAGGCCTCTGCACGCTTGTTGGCTGCTCCTTGAAACACAAAGCCGCGGGCTTTGTTTGGAGTGTAAGTCGTTCATTCAACCGAGCTCCCCCAAATGGCTGTGCAACTGTCGGCTGGATCAACCCCTTCTTAAAGCCAGATCAATACTGCCCACTGCTCTCCCCTTCTCCACCGAGCGAGTCAGTTCATCATAGACTTACCTTGCTTATGTCCATGCTGGCTATTGGACCTTGCTTATGTCCTTGCTGACTCTTCCCAATCCCCCTCTGGTGAAAAGATGTGTGGAAATGGCTCCCGGGAGGGTTTTCTCCATCCACTGATGCCTCTCCACGCTTGCTGGCTGCTCCTTGAAACACAAAGCCACAGGCTGATCACACACTCCCGCTGGGTGACCTGTTGCGCCAAAGCTCCACCCCTCAAGTGACAGTTCCTAGTCCTAATAAACTGCCTAAACTGCAGTTTGGGGCTCTTTCCTCTTCTCATGCTGCTGCCCAGTGCCAAGGAAGGTGCCTGGGAGCCCCCAAACTGCACACAGGAGTCCAACCTCTTGCTGGCAGCAGGGTCAGCTACGGTGGCAAAGCAGGTTTCTCAGGCCTCCATCCAGCCTTGAAACCTCCTGGGATGAAGATGACACACTTTCTCTGCGCCACACTTTCCAATGCTTAAACACAGGCTTCGTGGAACAGCCTTCCGTCTCTCCGGTCTGACTCTCTGCTTTCAAGCTATGGCCATTGTCGCTCCTGCTACTCTTATGCACCATGGTGTGCAACTGTCGGCTGGATCAACCCCTTCTTAAAGCCAAATCAATACTGCCCACTGCTCTCCCCTTCTCCACCGAGCGAGTCAGTTCATCGTAGAGTTACCTTGCTTATGCCCATGCTGGCTATTGGACCTTGCTTATGTCCATGCTGACTCTTCCCAATCCCCCTCTGGTGAAAAGATGTGTGGAAATGGCTCCCGGGAGGGTTTTCTCCATCCCCTTCTGGGGGATCAAGCTGAGGCTGACAGGCTGGTAGTTGCCCGCATCCTCCGGCTTGCCAGCCTTGAGGCTAGGAGGGATGTTGGCTTTCTTCCAGACCTCAGCAACCTCCCCCAGTTGCCATGGCCTTTCCAAGAGAACGGAGAGTGGCCTCCCTGGGACAACAGCCAGCTCCCTCAGTACTCGGACTTAAGCAGGCCCGACCTCTTTCTATCTTCCCTAACCCCATGCTCCTCCGCTGAGGAAGAGTCTTGCTCACTCCAGACTGCCCCACAGGTCTCAGGGGCCTGGGATTCCGCAGGGCACATCTCACCAGGAAAGACTGATGCAAAGAGGGCACCGAGAACCTTGGCCTTGTGGTGTCCTTTGTCACCAGGTCCTCTGCCCCATTCAGCAGCAGGCCCATATTGCCCCGAGTCTTTCTTTGGTTGCCCGTGGCGTTCTTGCAAGCACATCCCTGAGCAGGCCCAAGGCTGCTCTCCTGAAGTCTAGCCTTGTGCTCCTGCTTTCTCCCTGCTTCTCGCCCGCCTCTCAGGACCCTGAACTCCACCACATCCTTGCCTTCCCAGACAGTCCTTCCGAAAGAGCCTGTGTCCATGCATTGCAGCGTTCCAGTCTTGTGAGCTATCTCGCCACATGTCTGGGATCCCAGGGAGATCAGTGCCTCGCTGGTGCACACAGACCTCCAGTTCCTCCTGTTTGCTCCCCTGGCTGCACGGACTAGTGTCCAGGCACCTCAGAGAGGCGCCCAGGTCTTCTGCTTTCCCACAAGACATGTGAGAGCTTCCCTCACCGTGTTGCCCTGCTGCAGCAAGGGGGTCTCTCAAGCTCAACACACACCCTTTGCTGGCCAGCCCCCTCCACCACTCCTTCCTTTGGCTGGGGCTTGTCCTCTCCTTCCCCCTTGTTCCTGCTTTCAAGTTCTCCTCCCCAGGGCAGCCGGCCTTTTGGCAGAGATGCTTTTGCCCCAGGGCAGTGGGGATGTGCGGTGTCAACACTCGGCCAGCACACGGTGTGTGTGAAGAGCGGGTGGGGGCTTGTATGTTGGGTGCATGCTATAGGAAGGATGGGGAGTCGGGGGATAATTCCAGGGTCACGAGTGCGGTTGGTACAATCCGTCCAGAGAAGTCCACCACCAGGCACAGGTCGGTCACTCCAGCTGCAAACAGCAGCACTGCTCTTTATTTAGAGGTGGATTCTTGCATTTGGGAAGCCCCTTTGCAAGCAGCTCCAGCACTACAAAGGAAACGCCCACGCGTCTCCACTCGGCCGTGCAGGTGCCACTGCTCGTCGCTGGCCGAGCTTTAGGGCCAGACAGCTCCATAGCAGCAGCTCAGGACCTTTCTTCGGCCTTGCCCATGGTGCCCCGCTGCCTTGTGGACAGCGCTCTTCGTAGGGCCTTCCCCTCCGGAGCCATACCAGCATCCTCGCCGACTGCTAGAGAGTTCAACAGCAAGGGGGGCAGTTGTAGGAACAGGGAGAAGGCAGAGAAGAGATGCCCTTTCCCCTGATGCTGCCGTCAGTGGGAGCATGGGCATTGCAGCAGGGGAAAGCAGCCTCCCTCTCGGGAGAGATTTACCAGGGCAGCTGCTTCTGCTCCTCTTGCTGCGCTCTCTTCCTCTCGGCAGCACACTTGAATGTTTCTTGGCGGGTCCTGAATGCCTCCAAGCCTTTCAGAACCTGGACTCCTCGAGGGGAAAGGTGGCTGCAACGAGAGGCACAAATCTCTCACCCGCTGCCTGGCACCCTTCCTGCCTCTGCCCTGCTCCAGCCCCGGCACCCACCCAGGCCCGCGTGCACCCACAGCCCTCGCAACCTGGGAGGAGTTTCCGAGGTTAGCTGGGGGCTGCACAAAGGCCCCTGGGAGGAGGCAGGCAGGAACCCAGGTCATTGCCATGGCACGAGAAATCAGAGGAGGTGCTATGCCACCCCAGGCCTCGGGGACTTGCATCCATAATACCTTGGGGGGGTCACGGCCCCTCCACTGCCCCAGACTGTAGCTGGAGCACACTTACTCAGCCTGGATTTGCTGCAGCATGGCCGCTGCACTCTCCTCATCCACTGGTGGAGGGTTCACAGCTGTTCTCCACCTCCGCTTGGTCTCCTTTCTTCTGGGCTCCGCCGGAGGATGGGGAACCCGAGTCTTCTCACTGCCCAACTCCTGCCAAGGAGGAGACAGTGTCCACTGGCTGCTCCCCCAACACCCCACAGCCCAGCAATGGGCAGGGAGGAACACCGGGACTTTGCCCCTTTGCTGCTTGCTCTTTGACTCTTACAGCCCTGATGAGAAAAACCCTGCAGGGGTCTCACAGAGACATTACGCGGGGGGCAATTAGTGCTTTGCTTCCAAAGTAGCTCCTACCACATGTCCTCTGCTGACGGGTACGCTGCTCTTCCCGTCAATTGCAGCCAGCACCGCAGGCCCCACAAGCCTGGAAGACTCTTCCTTGGGGCTCAGGCTTTCCTCAGAGGCCAACTGTTATGCCAAGAGAAAAAAGAGGCAATGCTTTCTGGAGGCAGCTGACAACACAAGTTTCCCCAGCATCTGCCTCCTGATTCTCCTGGAGCAGAATTGGGAGCAGTGCGGAAAAAGGAATGAGGTGGAGGCTGTTTGTTTGGGAGGAGTTTGGGTGGGGAGAGAGAGGTAGGCAGGGGGTGAAAAGCTGTTTCCAGAAGTGGCTACATTAGGAAATAAGGTGGAACAAGAAAACATCGGGGCAGGCAGAAATTCCAGCAGGGAGATCTTCCAACGGGAGGAGCGCGGATGCGGACGGATGGCAGTGAGGCTGCCCTGAAGACCCCAGCTCGTGCTGACACCATTGGAAAACCCACTAGACGCTGTGTCCCCAATGGTGTCAAATGCTGCCAGTACCTGGGCCAGCTCTTGAGCCTGCCCTGCAAAGCAGGCTTCCCACGCAGCCCATTCTGCCTGCGCTTCTTTTTGCTGTTCCTGGTACAAGAAGGCCAGGCTCTGCCCTTGGTCCCACTGCACAATCTCCATGGTTTCCTGGAGGGCCACACAAACGCAACAGCACACGGCATTAGTCTCAGCTCCCGGCAGGGCTTTCTGCAGCTCTTACCCTCACTCCTGCACCCCCCACTTCAGCCAGCCTGTCGGCCCCGTTTCACTCCTAAAAGGTTCGGAGGCCCCAAGTTACGCCAGGCTCCGCAGTTGATCACAAACAATTTGAGGGTCTCTTATGACCCACAAGCTCCACTCTCCACGCTTGAGTGCCATTGCTCATCGCGGGCCCTGCTTTAGGGCCAGACAGCTCCATTGCAGCAGCTCAGGACCTGTATTTGGCCTTGCCCATGGTGCTCCTCTGCCTTGTGGACAGCGCTCTTCGTAGGGCCTTCCCCTCCGGAGCCATACCAGCATCCTCGCCGACTGCTAGAGAGTTCAACAGCAAGGGGGGCAGTTGTAGGAACAGGGAGAAGGCAGAGAAGAGATGCCCTTTCCCCTGATGCTGCCGTCAGTGGGAGCATGGGCATTGCAGCAGGGGAAAGCAGCCTCCCTCTCGGGAGAGATTTACCAGGGCAGCTGCTTCTGCTCCTCTTGCTGCGCTCTCTTCCTCTCGGCAGCACACTTGAATGTTTCTTGGCGGGTCCTGAATGCCTCCAAGCCTTTCAGAACCTGGACTGCTCGAGGGGAAAGGTGGCTGCAACGAGAGGCACAAATCTCTCACCCGCTGCCTGGCACCCTTCCTGCCTCTGCCCTGCTCCAGCCCCGGCACCCACCCAGGCCCGCGTGCACCAACAGCCCTCGCAACCTGGGAGGAGTTTCCGAGGTTAGCTGGGGGCTGCACAAAGGCCCCTGGGAGGAGGCAGGCAGGAACCCAGGTCATTGCCATGGCACGAGAAATCAGAGGAGGTGCTATGCCACCCCAGGCCTCGGGGACTTGCATCCATAATACCTTGGGGGGGTCACGGCCCCTCCACTGCCCCAGGCTGCGGCTGGAGCTGGCACACACTTACTTGGGCTGGATTGGCTGCACCATGGCCGCTGCACTCTTCTGCTCTGCTGGTGGAGGTTTCGCAGCTGTTCTCCGCCTCCGCTTGGTCTCCTTTCTCCTGGGCTCCGCCGGAGGATGGGGAGCCCAAGTCTCCTCACTGCCCAACTCCTGCCAAGGAGGAGACAGTGTCCACTGGCTGCTCCCCCAACACCCCACAGCCCGGCAATGGGCAGGGAGGAACATCGGGACTTTGCCCCTTTGCTGCTTGCTCTTTCGACTGTTACAGCCCTGATGAGAAAAACCCTGCAGGGGTTTCATAAAGACATTACGCAGGTGGGAATTAGTGCTTTGCTTCCAAACCCGCGACCCACGAGCTCCACTATTCACGCTCAAGAAAAGACCTGTACACTTTCCATAGCCTCAAAATGCACCACTGCCCGACGCTAGAGCAGCAGTGCCCCAGGGAAGGCTCCACGTGGGTTTCCTGAAAGGACCGGAGGGAATGACACGCTGTAAGGGCAGAGCCTGACTTCTGGGCTGTAAGAGGCTCTGGAGGAAGTAACGGAAATGTTCAAGTGAACACCTCCTCAGGGATCTTTGCAGAAGCGCTATGTGCACAGCCGGCCTTCTGTACAGGTCCAAAGAGCCCGGGAATTGCAGCAACTCGGGGCAGGTACCTGCAAGAGTCTCCTATAGCTCAAAGGAACAGTGGGTGCAGCTGTGGACCTGGCTGCAGCAGCTGGTTTCTCCTTGCTGGGCTGCTTCGTCCTGGGGGAGCTGCCTGCGCCTGCTGCGAGCGGACTGCAAAGAGACGCCGGGAGGAGGCTGCATGAGCCCAGGGGCAGCTGGTTCTCCCTCCTGGGCTCCCAGGCCGTGCACCTGCCTCTGCAGCGGAAGGCAGTGCTGCCAAAGAATGAGCTGCATTTGCCTAATGCTGCTCACAGCAGCAGAGAAAGAGGTGACCCCGAGCTCCAGCACTCAGCTAGGGCCCAACGGGGCCTCAGGCATGCTGCGGAGGCCCCTGTCTAGGCCCCTCTTCCTGGGACAAGCAGAGGAGCAGGGCCGTCGGCAACCACAGCCTCCCAGAGATACTCTGACACGCTGCCTGGCCATTGCACTAACTTCTGCCCTGGGGCCCATACGAGAGGGTGCTAGTGAAGAAAAGCAGTCCTGCCGTTTCCCGCTCCCGGGCCCTCTCTGGTGCCTTCCACAAAGGGGAGATTCCCTGGGAAAGAGGAGGCTAAAAACAGCTTCATCACGGGGTCGCCACGCTTCCCAGGCTTGCCTTTTCCCAGTGCCTGGGGCTGGCGTGGCCAAAGGGACCTCTCTTCTGTGGGGACACAAGTGTTCCCCTTCCCCCTTTCCCCAAGGGACTCACCTGGCAGCAGTCGTCTCCGGTGCCTTTTGCTGCCTCGGGCCTGCCCCCAACCTTGGCAGCACGGGCCGAGGAAGCTCCTCGCGGCTCTGCAGGAGCTTGCCAGCATGGCCCTCTGTAAGGAGGAGAGGAAGGAGGGTGCTCTTCCGAGCAGCGTCTTGGGGAGGGCAGCTGTACCTGCCTGAAGTCACCTGCTGTGACGCACAGGCAGCGGGGACACGAGCTGCTCAGGAGGGAGCTGCTCCCTTACCTTTGCTGCTCCCGAGCCCTCCTTTGGCCGCCTTCTCCCGCGCGGAGCTGGTGCTGGCAGCCTTGGCCTCTGGTTCTCCTTCAACTGTGAGGTGAAAGCTGCGAAACAAATGACAACAGAGGCTTGAGGAAAGGCCACCATGTGTCCTGAGCAGCTTGCTGCCACTAGTGCTCCTCACGGTCACTTGTGACCTCGCGGTCCTTCCCCTTCGTGCCCACCCATGGCTGTTTTGGCCAGTCTGCCCCAAAAGACACAAAATGGAGCGCACACTCCTGTCTGTGGGCGGTCAGGCCTCTCTGATGGGAATGACAGCAGGTTGGGCATGAGAAATGCAGTCACGCTTCCCACTCTCCCCCGCTGACATGTAGACACATGTAGCCAAGGGCTGCAGCGCATCTGTGCTCACCTTGGGAACACCTGCACAAAGCTCGACTCGATGTCTGCAGTGGTGGGATCTGCACCGGACCCAGCTGCCTCTGTCTCCCGCTGTCTCTGCAACGGGACACAGAGCCGTTAGGAGTTTCTAAGGCAGTTTTCTCATTGTGCCCCAAAGCAGCAGCCTTTTTGGCTGCGGAAGGAGGAACCCGCTTCTTCAGAGCCCTCTTGTAAAGCCCCTTGCACGGAGACTGGCTCCCAGTTCTGGGGTGGAGAAGCTGCACAGCAAAGAATTGCCACTGGGCAACAACACCGCCACATTTTGTGTAGGGGCAAGGATCAAGAAGCTCCGCAGATGCTCTCTTTGCTAAGGCAGGAGGGGCAAGCACCGGGGAGGGCATCCCAGTAGCCCACCACAGCCCGGTGAGCCAACAGAGATCATCTTGCTTGGCCTTTGACAGGCTTGCCAAAGAGATCCAAGGGGCCCAGGAAACCCAAGCAACTTACAGTGTCCGTGGCTGCAGGCGGGCCTGCCTTCTTCGCCAGCCTCTGCATGCACTCGGCCGAAAACCGCATGCACACTTCACCTTCTTCGCAGGTCAGAACGCCTATGTTCTGGAAGGTGAAGGCCACGTGCTCCTGGTTGCCCACGTGAGAAGAGAACAGCAGGACGGTTTCCTGCACACACTTCTCCACCGTGCGCCAGGGCAAGGACGTGGCCAGTGACACCCGCTGGTAGTTGAGCGGCTTGATCTGCACATCGTCTGCAAGGAAGGGCAACAAGGTCACTGCTGCAGCAGGCCAAATGGCTCTTGCTGGGCCAGGGAGAACTGTGGGCGGGCTGCAGCCATTTCTGAGGGCGGCTCCAAGAGAGCCCAACTTCGTGCACTCTTCCCAGAAAAGTCCTACAGCAAAGGGCGTTTAGAGAAAGTGTTCTTGGGGCAGAGGTTTGTCGGGGGGAGCTGCGGCTGTGCGCCCGCCTTTCGAAGGAAGGCCCTACTTCTCCCAGCCCCTTCCAAGGAGCGGGCCGCACCCACCCGCGTCCATGGCCAGGACAAGAGCAGGGTGGCCACTGCCTTCTCACCAGGGAGAGTCACTGAGTGGTGCTTGAGCCCCCGCAGCCACTCCGCATCCAGAGGCAGCTGGAAGATGGGTTTGCGAACCGTAGCACCTTTGCCTCTTTGCCGGTGCAATTGCTCGTGGGCCGTGCAGAAGGTCCCGAGCCCCGCTACCAGGACACCCTGCACACAGCAAAGACAAGAAGGCCCATGAATAACTGCTGGGGAGAGGGAAAAAGTGATGCCCGTCAGAGTGTGGGGACACTGCTCTGTGCCCTCCCCGCTCCTGAGGCTCCCGATGGGCAGAAGAGCCACAGTCTCCCGATTTTGGCCACAGCCTCCTCCAAAGAGTTGCTAACATCCCTCAGCTAGAGAGGATGCCCGGGCTTTCCACCAGCCTTGGCACAGGCGGCACGCTGCCCGGGCGCAGGGTGCTGCCGCGGCGCTGGAGAAAGGGGTGCTGCCTGGGGCCCAGCACTCGCAGCAGGACAAAACCTTCCCGGCGCGGGGCACCGGGGCGCCAGCCCACCTTGTCCAGCATCAGCTGCTTCAGGATGTAATCGGAAACAGCGTTCCAGATACTGACGATCTCTGCCAAGCGAGGGAAGGACATGTCAGGCTTGTTTGCAAAAATGTGTCTCGTGACACCGTCTGGGACATTCACAGCTCGCCCCCAGCCCTGGGCAGCCCCCCCACAGCAGTTCCTGCCGGTCGCAGTCTCAGTGCGGCCCCTCGGGAAGGAGCTCCCCCAGCCCTCACCCTTGGTGCAGAGCCGCAGCAGCGTTGGGAACAGGGAGCTGCGCTCCGGGCTGACGGTGTCGGTCCAGGTCCAACTGGCCTCCATCCCGCTGCCCCTTGCCCTCGGCTCCCCTCTGCAGCTGAGGAGGAAGGACGCCCTTCCCCTCTCCGCACCCAAAACGCCTCAGTGGCGTAGCCCTGCTCCTCTGCCTGTCGGCGAGGGGCCCCAGCACGGCTCCGCTCCCCCCTCCTTGCCACCCGAGTGCCTCCGAAGGGCAACGGCGTGGAGCACGGGAGCAGTGCCCAGCAGCGCCCGGGCCTCGCAGGGAACTGAGGGCCCCGCCGCCCGCCGCCCCGCGAGACCTGCCTGTGATGCGGCACAGCCCCCTGTGACCTCAGCTCGTGTCATCTGGGGGCTCAGCAGGTCACTGTCAGGGGCACGGCACAGCCAGGGAGGGAGCAGAGAGATCCCCCCTCACCTCCTGCAAGACAGTCGCCTTCCTTGACACCAGTTATTTTCCGAAACGTGCTGACAAGTCCTTCAGGCTTATGCAGGCCTCTACGGGCTCGTATGGGCTTATATGGGCCTCATGCAGGCCTCTGCATGCATAGAGGCTCCTATGGTCTCACGCAGGCCTCAACAGGCTCATTCAGGCTCGTACAGACCTCTACAGGCTTGTCTGGGCTCATAAGGCCATATCAGACTGCTACAGGCTCCTGCGGCCCTCTACGGGCTCGTACAGGCTCGTAAGGGCTCGTTCAGGCCTCTACGGGCTTGTTCGGGCGCGTATGGCCTCGAATGGCCCTCTATGGGCTCGTGAGGCCCTCTACGTGCCTCTACGGGCTCATAAGGCCTCATACAGGCCTCATGCAGGCCTCTACATGCACATACAGGCTCATATGGGCTCATGTGGTCCTCTACAGGCTCCTACAGACTCATACGGGCTAGTGCGAGGCCCCATGGGTTCCTACAGGCTTTTGTCGACCTCTGTAGGCTCATACAAGCCCTTGCCAGGCCCTGCGGGCTCATACTAGCTCATGCCAGGCTCTGTGGTTTCGTATGAGGTTGTCCCAGGCTCTACAGGCTCGTACAGCCTCGCCCCAGGCTCTACGGGCTTGTGCAAGACTGTGTGGTTCTCTACAGGCTCCTACGGGCCTGTGCCGGGCTGTACAAGCTCATGCGGCCTCATGCCATGCTCTACAGGAACGTACAGACCTGTGCCACCCTCTACAGGCTCCACAGGCTCTATGGGTTCGTACAGACTCATGCCAGGCTCAGCAGTCTGGTACTGGCCTGTGCCAGGCTCTGCAGGGTAGTATGGTCTCATGCTGGGCTCTAGAGGCTCGTACGGGCCTCTGCAGGCTCTATGGGCTTGTATGGGCCCGTGCCAGGCTCTACAGGCTAGTACAGAGTTGTGCCAGTCTCTTTGGGCTCTACGGGCTTCTGCTGGGCTCTAGCAACTCGTATGGGCCTGTGAGGTGCTCTACAAGCTCATATTACCTTGTGCCAGGCTCTACGCGCTCGTATGGGCTCGTGCCTTGCTCTACAGGCTTGCACTAGTCTGTACCATGCTCTATGGGTTCATACAGGCTTGTGCTGGGTTCGTATGGGCTCATACAGGCTCCTACTGGGCTCTACATACAGTGCCGGGTCTGTGCTGGGCTCTACGGGCTCTTGCGGCCTGGTTTAGGCTCTACAGCTTCACACGGGCCTGTGCAGGTCTCCACAGGCTCGTACTAGCTCCTGCCGAGCTCTACTGGCTCATACGGGCTTGTGATGGGCACTATGGGCTCGTACGGGCTCCTGCCAGGCTCTACGGGCTTATACAGGCCTGTGCCGGGCTCTACAGGCCCATATGGTCTCGTGACAGGCTATACGCGTCCATACGGGTCTGTGTGGGGCTCTCTGGGCTCATACAGGCCTTTTCTGGGCTCTACAGGCTCATACGGGCCGGTACCGCGCTCTCTGTGCTCGTACGGGCTCATGTCAGGCTCTCTCACCACCCCCGTCCCCCAGCCCCAATGCCTGGGGTCTCAGCTATGACACCCCAGGGGACCCAGGTGTCCTGCCCCCGCCACTCCGCGCTGTGCCACCAGGTGTCGCCCTGCGCCCGCACCCCCGGGATGTCCCCAAGGACACCACGTCCAGGGATCCTCTGTCCCCAAAGAGCCCCCAGCGTCACCCCATCCCTCAGCACCCTGGGGATATCCCTGGGGCCATCCTGTCCCCAAGGACCCCCTAGCATCACTCCATCCCCCAGACCCCCCTGGATGTTCCCAGGGTTCCCCTCTCTACAGGGACCCCCGGGATCCCCCAGAGCCCCCAGGATGTCCCTAGGACCACCCTGTCCCCCAGGACCCCCCAGAGTCAGCACGTCCCCAGGACCACCAGGATGTCCCCAGCGCCCTCCCAGAGCCCCCTTATCCCCCAGGACCCCCCAGTGTCATCCTGTCCCCCAGCCCCCCCAGGATGTCCCCAGAGCCACTGCGTCCCCAAGAACCCCCAGGGTCACCTCATCCCCCAGGGCCCCTAAGTTGTCCCCTGGGCCACCATATCCCCAAGGACCCCTGGGGTGTCCCCAGGGCCACCTCATCACACAGGCCCCCCCAGCCCCCAGTGGTCCCAGTTCTCCCAGGAGCTTCCAGTCCCCACTGTGCATCTGCCCGTGTGTGCTTCCACCTGTGCAGTTTTGCACGTGTTTGTGCCGGTGCGTGTGCACGCTGTACGCCTGTTTGCATGCATGTGCACACATACGTGCACGCCTGCACACGCGTGTGCATGTTTTCATTTGGATGCATGTTTGCACGAGTGTATTTGCACACATATATCCCCAAGTCTGTGTTTGCACACGTGTGTGCACACGCGTGTGTATTCGCGTGTGTGTGTGCAAAGCGGGCTACACGGGCGCGTGTCCCGCTGCCCTGCAGCGCCCACGGCTAATTGGGATCATCTCATTAGCGCGGATTAATGGCTATCTATAGGCAGCCAGGGGGAGGGGGACGGGGCCCCGGGGGGACAAGGCCACCACAGGGACATGGCGATGTCCCCCCCCGCCCCAGGAGCCCCCCAAATCCCCTAAATCCCTTGGCCTAATCCAGGCCCTGGGCCAGGGCGGCCGGCCAGGACGCCTGGGTCCCCTCCCAGCGGCGGGGGTGGGGACGAGCCCGGATGCCTGGGTTCCTTCCTGCCCCGCTGTGGGTCCTCGGGGGGGTCGGGGGGGGGGGATGGCTGGGGGCCGCAGGCCTGAGCCCTCCCTCCTGCCAAAGGGCCCGGGAGAGCTGCGGGAAGGGCTGCAGCCCCCGGACACCTGGGGCCACCGGCTGGCGGTGACACCGGCTTGTCCCCCCCTGCACAGCACTGCACATCAGTGCCACCCGCACACACGGCCTGGCACGCGGCGGTGTCACCCGTGTCCCCACGCTCAGCCCCCCGTCCCCTGTCGGTGCCCCCCGCCTCGGCTCCTGTGTTGCCCCCCAGCCCCGCGGGGACCCAGGCGCGCGGGGGCCTCCGGCCGGTCCCCACTGCGGCCCCGCGCGGGGCAGGAAGCCGTTTCCGAGCGGGAAATGCCCCCCCGGAGCCGCCGGCTTGTTTTGTTCAGGAGACAAAGGAGCCGGCGCCGGTCCCGCACCACCGTCAGGCACCGCACAGGCGTCGGGCATCGCACAGGCGCCAGGCACTGCACAGGCGTCGGGCATCGCACAGGCGTCGGGCATCGCACAGGCGGACGGTGGTGCCCGGGCCGGGACCCACGCTGGAGGGCACAGAGGCCCCTTGTTGGTGGCATTCCCACGGGGGGGGGGGGGGGACCCCCGGGCTGAGCCCCCACGAACTCGTCACACGTGTGCCAGGCCAGGGCGTGTGCAAGCCCAGTGTGCCTGCCTGCTGGGGCAGGCAGTGCAAGCACAGCGGGGCACACGCGTGTGCAAGCCCGTGCACACACACGCGCCGGGGCAAGCGGTGTGAGGGCAGCACATGCAAGCCGATGGGTGCGTGCATGCAGGACACATGCGTGTGCAAGCCCGTGTGTGCCCATGTGCGGGGCAGGCAGGGCGCGTGCAGCGGGCACACGCGTGTGCAAGCCCACGCACACACACGCGCCGGGGCAGGCGGTGTGAGCGCAGCCCATGCAAGCCGATGTGTGCACGCACGCGGGCACGGCAGGGCACACGCGTGTGCAAGCCCATGTGGGGGGCAGGCAGGGCGCGTGCAGCGGGCACACGCGTGTGCAAGCCCGCGGGCACCAGCGGGGCCAGTGCTGCGCCCCCGGCCGCCCCTGCTGCCGCCGCCGGGCCCCGCCCCGGCCCGGCCCGCCGCCGCCGGCCCCGCTGCCCGCCCGGCCCCGCCGCCGCCGCCGCTCGGGGCCGTTTCGGCCCGTTCCGGGGCGGGGCCGCTCGGGGCCGCCGGGGCCGGGCGCGGCGGAGCCGGTACCGGGCGCGGCGGGACGGGGCGGGGGCGCGGCGGCGGGGGGGGGGGTACGGGGTTGCGTGGTGTCGCGTCGGGCTGTGCAGCCGGGGTGTCGCGCGGGGTGTTGCGCCGGGACGTGTGTGTGTGCGGGTGTGACAGCACACCCGGAGCGGCTGCGCGCGGGTGGTGCGGTTCGGTTGTGCACAGCCGGACAGTTGTGCGTCCGCGCGCGGCTGTGCCTGTGTGCGGGGTTGCGGGGGGGGGTGTGTCCGTGCGGGTGTGCGTGTGCGTGTGTGCGCGCGCGCGTGTGTGTGTGTGCGCGTGCGGGTGTGCGCACAGCCGTGCTCGCGCTTGTGCCGCTGTGCATCGTGTCCCAGCCGTGCTGGCAGCGGCTCCCAGTTCCCAGGGCACTGGGAGCACTGGGGGACGGGGGGGGCACTGGGAGCAATACGGGCGCTGGGGCTACTAGGGTTACTGGGAGCACTGGGAGCCCCGGGCTGCAGCTCTGTGCTGCGGGGGGGGGAACCAAGGAGGGTCCCGGGGGGAGACGGGGGGGGGGGCAGCAGACAGTGTCGGGGACCTGGCGAGCACCTGTGTGCGTGTTCCCGCGCTCGGGGCTGCCCGTCCTGGATGTCCCCAGGTCCCTGCGCTCGGGGCTGCACATCTTGGATATCCCCACACTCGGGACTGGCCGTCCTGGATGTCCCCACGCTCGGGACTGGCCATGCTGGATGTCCCCATGCTTGGGACTGGCCATGCTGGCTGTCCCCACGCTTGGGACTGGCCGTGCTGATTGTCCCCGTGCTTGGGGCTGGCCGTCCCAGCTGTCCCCAGGTCCCTGTGCTCGGATCTGGCCATCCTGGATGTCCCCACACTCGGGGCTGGCCATGCTGCATGTCCCCAAGCTTGGGACTGGCCATCCCAGCCCTCCTGTTGCCCAGGCTCCCAGCTCCCTGGGGGGGGGAATCCCCTTTTTGGGGTTCCTGTGCCCCCCATGGGTGCCAGATGCTTGGGTCCCCCACCCTGGCTCTCACCCCACCCAGGTGACAGCCACAACACCTTGGGGGGGGGGGGGGGGAACCTGCGTTACCTTCCCCCACACCCCAGACTGTCTCTTGCATGGGGGTGGCCTGGGTGCGCCCACCCCCAGCCTCTGTCCCCCCACCCTTGGGCTTAACCCCTTCCAGCCTGGCTGCAGCTCGGGCACCCGGGCTCACCACCAGCCCCGTGTCTCCCTAGGGTGCCCGGCGGCTGTGTGGGTGCTGAGCCCCCCACTTGGCCCCAGAGATGCTGCCGGCCGTCTTCCTCCTCCTCCTCCTCCTCCTCCTCCTCCTCCTTGGGGGGACAGGGGGGTTGGCGCTGTCCTTCCCCCGGGACCTGGTGGCCCGCAGCACCGTGGGGCTGGCAGGTGAGCGGGCGCGAAGCACGGGGCCGGGCGCGGGGTGCGGTGGCCGGAGGGGGGGGTCACACGTGCCGCTGTACCCCCCCAGGCACCGCCGCCTACCCCCGCTTCAGCGGCCTCCGGGGCGACAACGTCACGGCCCAGCTCGGCCTCGACTTCCAGCGCATGCTGCGGCTCAATGGCACCCTCTTCGTGGCCGCCCGGTGAGCGCGGCCTCCGCGAGGGCCTTCCTCCCCCTGCCCATCCTCACCGTCCCCGGGGCCCCTTGCACGCCCTCGTGTCCCCTTGCATGGTGCCAGGGCCCCTTGCACGTCCATGTGCCCTGTGCATGGCATCGGGTCCCCTTGCATGCCCCCATGCCTGGCCCTGTGCACAGCCTGTGCCCCTCGCACACCTTCTTGTCCCCTTGCACGTCCTCGTGTCCCCTTGCACCTTCCCATGCCCTCGCCGATGTCCCTGTTCGCCCTTGCAAATCCCTGTGTCCCCTCATGTGTCCCCATGCCCCTTGCCTGTCCCCGTGTCCCCCTGCACATCCCCATGTCCCCTCGCATGTCCCCGTGTCCCTTGCATGTCCCCATGTCCCCCTGCATGTCCCTTGCACGCTCACGGCCCTTCTCCCCCCAGGGACCACGTTTACGCCTTCGACCTGGGGCAGGACAAGCGGACGCTGTACCCCGAGCGGGTAAGGGGGACGCGGGGGCCGGGAGGTGCCGGCTCGCGCGGCGAGGGCGGGGCCCGGACGCCTGGGTCCCGGGCAGGGGCTGCCCGGCGCCCACCCCCCTCCTGCCCAGCAGCATCTCACCTGGGAGACGCGGGACCGGGAGAACTGCGCCATGCGGGGCAAGCTGCAGGTGCGGGGACGGGGACGGGGACGGGGGGGACAGGGGGGACAGGGACATGGGGGCATGGGACTGTAGGGGAAATGGGGACACGGTGTATAGGGGCATGGGGACACGGGGGACATGGGAGCATGGGGGTATGGGGCCACAGGGTATGCGGGAATGGGGGCACAGGCTATAGGGGTATGGGGGCACAGGCTATAGGGGTATGTGGTACAGGCTATAGGGGTATTATGGGGGTATGGGACAGGCTATAGGGGGTATTATAGGGGTATGGGGCACAGGCTATAGGGGGTATAGGGGCATGAGGTATAGGGGTGTGGGGGCATGGGGTATATGGGAGCATGGGGTATAGGGCCACAGGGTATGGGGGAGTGGGGGCACAGGGTATAGGGGGTATCGGGACATGGGGGTGTGGGGACACAGGGGCCTGGCTGCTCCTGGGGCTGGGGCAGCTGGGAACCCTCTGTCCCCATGTCCCCCTGTGTCCCCCCGCATCCCCCCCGTGTCCCCGTGCCCGTCGCGCAGGACGAGTGCTACAACTACATCAAGGTGCTGGTGCCGCGGGACGCCCGGACCCTCTTCGCCTGCGGGACCAACGCCTTCAACCCCCTGTGCCGCACCTACGAGGTGGGGGGACGCGGCGGGTGACACGAGTGCGGGGGGGCTCGGTGGCTCCATCCCCTCCAGGGAGCACGGGGTGGGGGGGGGTGATGAGCCGGGGGGGTTCTCAGCAGCTTGATGCCCTCTGGGAACATGGGGGTGGCACTGCTGGGGGGGGCAGGGGTGAGATGAGCACGTGGGTTCTCAGCGGCTCGGTTCCCCTGGGGGTGGCGATGCCCGGGGAAGGTGGCCGGGCGGAGGGGTCAGGGTGTGATGAGCAGGCAGGGTCTCAGCGGCTCACCCCCCCCCCCGCCCCCCCCCCCAGGTGGGCAGCCTGACGCAGGAGGGCGAGGAGGTGAGCGGCCAGGCCCGGTGCCCCTTCGACGCCAAGCAGAGCAACGTCGCCCTCTTCGCTGGTGGGTGCCCGGAGCCGGGGAGGGGGGGACAGGGACCCTGGGAGGGGGACGGGGTCCTGGGGTGGGGACAGAGACCCTGGTGGGGACAAGAACCTGGGCGGGGGACCCTGGAGGGGACAGCAACCTGGGAACGGGGATCCCAAGGTGGTGGGGGGGCCAGCGTGCGGCGGTCCCCGCGTCACCCGCCGCCGGCCCGCGCGCCTGTCCCGCAGACGGCAGCCTGTACTCGGCCACGGTGGCCGACTTCCAGGCGAGCGACGCGGTGATCTACCGGAGCCTGGGCGAGGGCGGCCCCCCCCTGCGCACCCTCAAGTACAGCTCCCGCTGGCTCCAGGGTACCGGCGCGGGGGGACGGGGATGGGGACGGGGGGACGGGGACACGGGGTTTTGGGGTGGGCGGATACGGGGGCACAGGGGTACAGGGGGAGGTGGATGGGGGGTTGGCGTATGGGGGTGCAAGGGTACAGGGGGACGGGGTGTGGGAGTACAGGGTGATATGGGGGTACCGTGGGACGGGCACGGGGGTACAGAGGGGTACAGGGGGACAGGGCACGGGGGTACAGAGGGGTACAGGGAGACAAGACATGGGGGTACAGGGGGACAGGGCACAGGGGTACAGGGATACAGGGGGACAGGGCATGGTGGTACAGAGGGCTACAGGGGGACAGGGCACGGGGGTACAGGGCTACAGGGGGACAGGGCATGGGGGTACAGAGGGCTACAGGGGGACAGGGCATGGGGGTACAGGGGCATGGGGCATGGGGGGTACAGGGATAGAGGGGGACGGGGGACGGGGCACAGAACCCAGCTGGCTATGGGGCACAGGGGGCTGGGGGGGGCAGGAGTGGCGCCAGGTACCGGGGTCCCCCCCGGGCAGGCCACCGCCAGGGTCTCACAGCCCGCTGCCCCCCGCCAGAGCCCCACTTCGTGCAGGCCCTGCCCTACGGCCCCTACGTCTACTTCTTCTTCCGGGAGATCGCCGTGGAGCTCAGCGCCCTGGGCAAGGTGGGCGCAGGGGACACGGCAGGCACAGGGGGACACGGGGGGACACGGGGCCAGGATGAAGCCCGCGGCACCCTGGTGCCCATCCCCCTGGCATCAGGGCAGGGGTGCCCCAGTGCCCATCCCCATGGCATCTGGTCGGGTGCTGTTTCCACATGCTGACATCCAAGGGTACCAAGCCCAGATGCCAGTCCCATGGGTGTCCATGGGTGCTGATGGCTGCAGGTGCCAATGTCCATGGGTGCCAATGGCCATGGGTGTCCATGGGTGCTGGTCCACGTGCCGATGCCTGAGGGTGCCCTTGGGTGCTGGCCCTGGATGCTGGTGCCCTTGGTTGCCAGCGTCCACGGGTGCCAGCCCGGGTGCCGATGCCCATGGGTGCCCGTGGGCGCCGGCAGCCGCGAGTGACAATGGTGGCAGCGCAGGTGGCAGTGGCACGGGTGGCACGGGTGTGCCGCAACGACCGCGGGGGCTCGCCGCGGGTGCTGGAGCGCCGCTGGACCTCCTTCCTCAAGGCCCGGCTCAACTGCTCGGTGCCGGGCGATGCCGTCTTCTACTTCGACGTGCTGGAGGCCGTGACGCCCCCCCGGCGCCTGCACGGGCGCCCCGCCATCCTCGCCCTCTTCGGCACCCAGCGCAACAGGCACGGGGCCCGGCGGCCTGGGGACGGGGGGCACGGGGACGTCGGGGCACGGGGACACAGGGACCTGGGGACACAGGGACATGGGACATGGCATGGGGACATGGGACATAGCGGTATGGGACACGGAGACATGAGACGGGGGGCAGGGGGACACGGACCCAGAGACATAGGGACACAGGGCACGACGGGGACGTGGGACATGGAAATGGGGACGTGCACACAGGGGATGGGGCACAGCAGATGGGGACGTGGGTACACGGCCATGGGCACATGAGGGGACATTGGCATCTGGGGATGGGGGCATGGGGATATGGGTAGGTGGGGGACAGGGACATGGGAATATGGGGGACGGGACAGGGACATGGGCACGTGGGCACACAGTGATGGGGAGCAGGCATGGGGACGGAGATGTGGGGACACAGGTGTACAGAGGGACATGGGCACAGGGACATGGGAGATGGGGGACAGGGACTTGGGCTCACAGGAGATGGGACAGAGCAAGGGGGCATGAGCACATGGAGACATGGGCACACAGGGGACGGGCACATGGGCACACGGGAGACATGGGCACAGGGACTTGGGCTCACAGGGGACAGAGACAGGGCAAGGGACTGGGGGCAGGGGCACATGGGGACATGGGCACATAGGGGACAGGCAGATGGGGACTTGGGGAGAATGGGGCTGGGGACATGGGCACAGGGGACACAGGGACAGGCTTTGGGGCACACGGAGCAGGGATGGGTATGTGGCATGGGGACATGAGCACATGGGACAGGGGACGACATGGCATGGGCCAGGGGCTGGGCGGGAGCATGGCTGCTGGGGACACTGGCTGGGGGGGACCCGGCAGGGCCAAAGGAGCCCGGGGGTGTCCCCAGGGTGTCACCGCCGTTGTCCCCGCAGCATCCCTGGCTCTGCCGTCTGCGCCTTCTACCTGGCCGACGTGGAGCGGGCGTTCGAGGGGCGCTTCCAGGAGCAGCGGGGCTCCGACGGCGCCTGGACCCCCGTGCCCGAGGAGCGGGTGCCGCGGCCCAGGTAGCGCCCGGACGCCTGGGCCCCAGGAGGGGGTGCATGCACGCGGCGGCGGGGGGGGGGACGGACATGGGTGCTCACGGGCGCCCTGCCCGCAGGCCGGGGTGCTGCGCGGGCGCGGGTTCGGCGGCGGCGTTTGGCAGCTCCAGCGACTTCCCCGACGAGACGCTGGCCTTCGCCAAGGCCCACCCGCTGCTGCGCGACGCCGTGGCCCCCGCCACCGGCCGGCCCCTCTTCACCCGCACCGGCAGCAGGTAGGGCCCCGGCCCCCCCAGGCCAGGGCGTGCAAGAGCCTGGTGCAAAGGCGTGCAAGAGCCTGGTGCAAGGGGGTGTGAGGCTATGTAAGGGTGCACAACAGGCGTGCAAGGGTCCTGTGCAAGGGGGTGCAATGGCTCTGTGCAAGGGGGTGTGTGTGGGGGGGTGCGATGGGTCTGTGTAAGGGGGTGTGAGGGTGTGCAATAGGGAGGTGCAAGGCCTCGGAGAAAGGGCGTGCAAGGGTGTGCAAGGGCCTGGTGTGAGGGCCCCCAAAGGCATGCATGGAGGTTCAAGGGACTGGTGCAAGGGGGTGCAAGGGCTCAGTGCAAGGGCCTGTGAGGCCAAAGTGTGTGCGTGTGCAAGGGCGTGCAAGGCCCCGATGTGAGAGTGCAAGGTCCCGCTATGGAGACATGCGATGCCCTGGTGCAAGGGGGTGTGAGGCTGCGGCGTGAGCGTGTGCAAAGGCCCTTTTGCAAGGGCAGGAGAGGCTGCGGCGCAAGGGCGTGCAAGGCCCCGGTGCACGGGTGTGCAAGGGCGTGCAAGGCCCCGGTGCGAGGGTGTGTTGCGGCGCAGGCTGACGCAGCTGGCGGTGGACGCGGGCGCGGGGCCGCGAGGGAACCACACCGTGCTCTTCCTGGGCGCCGAGGACGGGCGGGTGCTGAAGGTGCTCGCGGCGGCACGGGACCCCGGGGACACCCAGGAGCCCAGTGACACCCGGGACCCCAAGGACACCCAGGAGCCCAGCTCCGAGGCGCTGCTGCTGGAGGAGATCAGCCTCTACGACCCCGGGCGGTGAGGCCCGGACGCCTGGGCCCCCGGGGCAGGGGGGCATGTTGGCAGGGGTTGCTCGGTGCTGCCTCCGTGCCTCAGTTTCCCCATGTGCAGAAGAGGGACGGGGGGGGGGGGGGTGGGAAGAGCCCATTCCTGTTCCTTGTCCATCCCAGGGCTGTGGGTGCTGCTGGGTGCCGTGGGATGGAAGGTGGCGATGGGTGTCGTGGGTGCCATGGGGTGCTCATGGGTGCCATGGGGCCACGTGGGTGCCATGGGGTGCTGCTGCGTGCCGTGGGGCCATGCAGGTGCCGTGGGGCGCTGGTGGGGGTCTGTGGGGCCATGCAGGTGCCGTGGGAGGCTGATGGGTGCCACATGGGGCTGATGGGTGCCATGGGGCCATGAGGGTGCCATGGGGTGCTGCTGGGTGCCGTGGGGCCATGCAGGTGCTGTGGGGTCATGCAGGTGCTGTGGGGTGCAGATGGGTGCCACGTGGGGCTGATGGGTGCCATGGGGCCACGTGGGTGCAGATGGGTGCCATGGGGCCTCACGGGTGCCATGGGGGGGGTCGATGGGGGGCTGAGGGGTTCCGGGGGAGGAGGGTGCCGTGGGGCACTGGTGGGTGCCGTGGGGCGCTGACGCGAGCGGGGACGGGCGCAGGTGCCGGGGGCCGCGGGGTGCCAGCCGGGTGCTGGGCCTGGAGCTGCACCCGCCAGGCCGGGAGCTGTACGTGGCCTTCGCCGGGTGCCTGGTGCGCCTGCCCCTGAGCCGCTGCGCCCGGCACGGCGCCTGCCGCAGGTGAGCCCCGCCGGCGGGGGCGGAAGGGTGGGCGAGAGCGTGCAAGGGCACGGGGAGAGCCTGGGGTGTGCAAGGGCACGAGGGCGTGCAAGGGCACGGGGGTGTGCAATGGCGGGGGCAGGGGCGTGCAAGGGCATAGGGGGATGCACTGGCGTGAGAGCATGGGCTGTGCAAGGCCATGGGGTGTGCAATGACACAGGGGTGTGCAAGGACATGCAAGAGCAGAATGGGCGTGCAAATGCAGAGGGTGTGCAAGGGAACGGGGTGTGCAAGAGCACAATGAGTGTGCAAGGGCATAGGAGGTGCCAGGGCATGGGAGGGAGTGCAAGGGCACAGGAGGGGTGCAAGGGAATGGGGGTGCAAGGGCACGGGGGTGTGCAAGGACGTGCGAGGGCCCAGGGCCGTGGCAGTGTACGGGGCGTGCGAGGGTGTGCGAGGGCCACGTGCCCGTGTGTCCCTGCCCGCGGCGCCCGGACGCCGGGGTCCCCTGGGGCGGGCGCTCAGGCCGTGCCGTGCCGCAGGAGCTGCCTGGCCGCCCGCGACCCCTATTGCGTGTGGCTGCCGGCCGGCGGCTGTGTCCCCTTCTCCGAGGACCTCCCGTAAGTGACACCGGTGGCGGCCCGGGGACACTGTGCTCCTCGGCCCCTGGCACGCGGCCTGGCCTCGCGCGGCTCCTCGCACTCGTGCGAAGAGCCCAGGGCCCCCCCCCCCGCCTCCCTGATCGCCTGGGTCCCCTCCTCACGGGGACACTGGGGGACACTGGGGACAGCAGCTGACATGTCCCCCCTGTGTGCCCAGGTCGGGCTTCGAGCAGGATGTGGACGGAGCCCCTGGGCTCACAGGGACCTGCCAAGGTGAATGGGGACATGGGGACATCAGGCAACATGGAGGGGCACCAGGGGACATTGGGGGACCTGGAGGGCATTGGTGATATGGGAGGCACTGGGGGGATATGGGGGACATAGGGGGACATGGAAGGCACTGAGGGACATAGGGGACATTGGGGGACATGGGGTCACTGGGAGACAAGGGACATGGGGGGGGCTGGGGGGCATGGGGGACATTGAGGGACATGGAGGACTTTGGGGGACATGGGAGGCACTAGGGGACATGGAGGCACTAGGCATGCTGGTGGCACCAAGGGGACGTTGGTGACATTGAGGAATGTGGAGGCATTGCGGGACATGGTGGGTACCAAGGGGATGCATTTGGGGGCCTCAGGGGGGGTCCCAGGGATGCAGGTGGCACTGGGGGAATGGGGGGGCAGCAGGGGGACATGGGGGGCATCCAGGGGGACGTGGGTGGCCCTGGGGTCCCGGCCTGACCTCCCTCTGCTCGCACAGACATGCCGACCACAGGGGACGGGAATGGGGACGGGGACGGGGACGGGGACTTGGCCCACGGTCAGTAGCACCCATCATCCCCCTGAGAACCCACTGGGTGACACTGCACGTCATGGGACCCCGGGGACCAGGGAGGGACCCGAGGACCGGGAGGGACCCCAGGGAGGCACCCAGGTGTCCTGTGCATTGGGGGGGGCCCTGGGGACCAAAGGGGGACCCCAGGGACTGGGGAGGGATCCTGGGGACCAGGAGAGACCCCAGAGACCATGGAGGGAGCCAAGGACCAGGAGAGACCCCAAGGCCCACCGAGAGACCACCGGGACCCAGGAGGGCCCCTGGGGACCAGGGAGGGACCCAAGGGCCAGGAGGGACCCCAGGGACCAGCAGGGACCCCAGGGAATGGGGGGCACCCATGGACCAGGAGTCGGGCTGGGGACCCCAGGGACGAGAGAAGGAGCCAAGGACCAGGAGGAACCTCAGTGACCATGGAGGGACCCCTGGGGACCAGGGAGGGATCCCAGGGACCAGGAGGGACCTCAGGGACTGGGGAGGGGCCTTGGGGACCAGGAGGGACCCAAGGGCCCCTGGAGGGACCCATGGACCAGGGAGGGCCCCTGGAGACCAGGGAGGGACCCAAGGGCCAGGAGGGACCCCAGGGACCAAGAGGGACCCCAGGGACCAGCAGGGACCCCAGGGAATGGGGGGCACCCATGGACCAGGAGCCGGGGTGGGGACCCCAGGGGCCTTGCAGGGGGGACCCAGGCGTCCGGGCCCGGCCCTGACGCGGTCCCCACTCGCAGGGGTGAGGCAGGACTCGCCGGGCGCCTCGGTGCCGCTGCCGGTGCTGGCGGGCTGCGTGCTGGGCGCCTTCGTGCTGGGCGCCCTGGCCGCCGGGCTGCTGGCTACCTGCTACCGGGGCCCCGCAGCACCCAAGGGTGCCGAGACCCCCCCGGTGCTCCCCGCCAGCCTCTGCCACGCGCCCGAGACACCCCCGCCGCCCGTCCCCCGCCTCTACCCCCCGCTGCCACCCCGCCACGGGGACCCCGGCGTCCGGGAGCAGCACCCGGAGCTGGCGCAGCTGCCCACCCCCGAGGCCACCCCGGAGCCGCCGGCCAAGACGCCCCGGGAGCGCGGCCATGGCACCCCGGGGTGCCCCCCGGCCCCCACGCTGGCGGCCCCCCCCAAGGTCACCCTGGACGAGCTGCTGCAGCGGCTGCACGGGCCGGGCGGCTCGGGGGGGTGGCCGGTGGCCCCCAGCCCGCCGGGGGGGGCCGGCTCCTTCGGGAAGCGGGTGCAGCCGGACGCCCCGTATTTCGGCGTGCGCCGCTTCGACGTGCCCCCCGACAGCCCGCCGCGGCGGCGGCCGCTGGCACAGAGACACTCACTGGGGGGGCCACCCGCCGGCCCCCCCGGCCTGGCACGGGGGCTCACCCGCATGCATTCGGCGGGGGCCAGCGGGGGGCTGGCGCGGGCCCCCCGGCACGGCGCCCTCGAGCGCTCGCTCTCCGCCAAGCCCCAGCTGCTGCCCAAACCCCTACTGGTCCCCTCGGCCCCGGGGAGGCCCTGAGCCACCCCGGGGACACGGGGACGTCCTCGTCCCCCCACCCAGGACAGGGCCTCGGAGGTGGCATCCAAGGATGGGGGGCCCCGAGCTGCTCTTGTCTCCCAGCTCTGGGTGATGGGGGTCCCCGTGTTCCCCTATCCAGGCGCTGGGTGATCAGGTCCCCATGTCCCCAAGCTGTCCCCAACTCCTTGCCCCAGGTGACCGGGTCCCCATGTCCCCAAGCTGCCCCAGGCTCCCTGCCCTGGGTCATGGGGGTCCCCATGTTCCTGAGCCACCCCCATCTCCCTGGGTGACAGGGTCCCCGTGTCCCCAGCTGCCCATGTCTCCCAACCCCACGTGGTGGGGTCCCTGTGTCCCTGGCCAGCCCTGTCCCCTGCCTCACGTGACAAGAGTCCCTGCGTCCCTGACCACCCCCTCTCCCTGCCCCAGGTCACGGAGGTCCCTGTGTCCCCAAGCCACCCTGGTCTCCCAGCCCCTGGTGACAGGGTACTCGTTTCCCAAGTCACCCTCATGTCCCAGCCCTGGGTGACAGGATCCCCGTGTCCCTGGCCACCATCATGTCCCAGCCCCTGGTGACGGGGGTCCCCGTGTCCCTGGCCACCATCATGTCCCAGCCACTGGTGACAGGAGTGATGGGGTCCCTGTGTCCCTGGCCATCCACATCCCAGTCCCAGGTTTCGGGGTCCCCGTCCGTCCCCAGCTCCCCCAAGGGCTCTTTCCTTTCTAATTTATTTGCCGCTTTGGGGGCCGTTGAAGCCACCGACGCAGCGCAGCCCCTCGCCGATGGCCGTGGCCACCTCGGGGCCAAGGGGGCCAGGGAAGGGCGCAGGGGGCTCACGCTGCCGGCACTCGGCTCGTCCTACCGTGTAGGACCGGGGCTCAGCCCCGTGCAGGGCCCCGGGCGCCCGCGGCAATTACATGGTTTTTCTGTGCTCCAGCGCCTGCCTGGTTTTGTCCGGGGTTCGGGGGGGCGAGAGCAGAGTGGGAGGGGGGTTCATAGGGCCTGGGGGTACCCTGGGAACAAGGGGACAAGCTGGGAACAATGGGGTGCACAGGGAACAACGCAGGGACACACGGGACACTACGGGGCCTCGGCGTGCGCGTGAAGGGGCGAGCGGCACGCTGGCTTAGCGGGACGGGGCTCATAAATCGTATGAGATGGGGGGAAGGTGGAAAAGGAGGCAGGGAGGTGTGTGTCTATTTTTGTGACACATGTGCACATGCACATGGCGTGTTGGACACGTTTGTGCACACACATGCGCTTTGCACACACGCGTGTGCATGCATAGCTGCTCCTGTGTGTCTTGTGACACCCGCGCCAGGGCAGTGCTGCCCTTGCAGGCCCCGGCCTGCAGCCACAGCCTTCCTCCTCATTCCCCCCCACTTCCCCACTTCTGGGGGGCAAATGGGGTTTAGGTTTCTCACTGGCAACTCATAACACGGGTAAGGGCTGGGGGGGGCCCATCCAGCCTGAGCCCCCCCAGGGGACGCAGCTCCCAGCCACAGGGAAGCACAAAACCCCCCTCTGCCCCCCAACAGGGCTCTGTGTCCTTGTCCTGCCTTATGGCAGCTGCTGGCTGACGACCCCAAACTCATGACAGCTCAAAGACACGAGGCTCTGCTGGGGGTGGGGGGAGTAAGTGGGGGCAGCGAAGGGGAAAGACCCCCACACACACTCAGCACCCTACTGCAGCAAGCAACCAGCACCAGCTCAACCCTTACGAGCCATCAGAGAAGCCAAGTCCCGGCTTACCCCTTGCTCTCAGTGCTAAGATCCGAGCGAAGAGCGCAGCCGCAAAGGCAGAGAAAGCCGCTCCCAGAGGATGTGGTATTTTATTAAGAAACATAGTACAAAAAGTGTATATACACGTTGAAATCTCCACATTTGCAAACATTATCCTAAATATAAAAGGAATACTCGCGCCGTCCGAGGAGGCTCCTGTACATAAAGCTATCGCCAACTCTTTGCAATTCGGGGCACTTCAGTTCTGAACCACGGCGCGAACTGCACGCGGAACGGACTCGCCGCGTTAAGTGAACGCGGCTCTGCAATAAATACACACCCAAGCGCCGTGGCTGGCACCGGGCGAAAAACCAGGCTGACAGAGGCGAGATTAGAGAAATGCTCCGATCCGGCGGAGGCCGGCAAGCACCGAGAACCGCGGCGCGGGCAATCCTGCCGGGACCAGAGGGGAATTCGACGGGGGGACGAGGAAACCCCCAGCCTGAATCTCCAGGAGAACTGCTCCGCTCCAGCCCAGCGGGGAGCTTCCCAGTAAGGCACTCAGCTTAACTCGCACGGTTTATTATTTCAGCCCAAATGAATCCCTAAATGGTATGCTGGAAAAGATTTAGCTCACTTTTATGTGACCAGCGGAAGATTCTTTTTCTCGTCCCTGGACAGGATTTACAATGCCCTGCTTCCTATTTAGGATAATGGGAAGCATTTATATTCAGCTACTGCGAAAACAGGGAAATATGCGTCTAATCAAACCTAAACTGCTGGTTCATTTAGCACCAAATCATCTCCATCACTGAGGAGAAACAACTCACATTAACGATACGTCGGTCGAACTCTTGGCACAGGCAGATAGGAAGTAAATTCTAGTCAGGACTCAAAAAAACCCCAAATCTCAGCCCAGTAAAAGCTTTATCTGCGCAAGGGGCCCTTCAGGCCAAACCGGCTGGAGCCAGATGGCTGGATGTTTGCTGCCCTTGGGGAATCTTGCAGGACAGAAATATTAACGTCTTCAGAAGACTGAAAAGGGGAAAGAATTGAATTAAAACAAGGACTTCTGCACAAGCGTCCCTGGGAAATCGGTGGGGTCTCTCCTACCCTCCCAAGCAGGCACATGACGACGGATGCAAGCCTAAGCTTGCAGATGAGCCCGCGCCAGGATGGGAAGCCGGGCTGGATGCGTGGGAGGACAGGATCGCGAGTGCTCCGCATCGACGCAGCGTTAGGAGCAAAGCGTTTATTTAGCCTTTGACCTTTTAAAATCCTGTGCTCGTAGAGTAATGAGCAGTTAAAAAAAGTGCCAGGACTGAGATGGGGTGGATAACAAAAGCGCCGACATGGCAAAGTCCAGCCCTCGCTTCAGTGGGAGGGTGCGCAAGGAAAGGTCATTTACATGCTACAAACCCGCCGCTTACTCCCGCCAGCAACAACAGACCTACACTGCCACATCTGACGCTGCGCTGACAAGAAAACTGCTGTTCTTTGCTTAAAAACCTCCAAGCCTTTCTGTGGCATAGCAGAGGATACAGGCGAGTTTAAATTCTTTCTAAATGCTGGGCATAGACCAAATACTTCTCAGTCTTTGTTCAGACCCCGTATGCAAGTACTTCTAAAAATAAAATTAATGTGTGATTTCCCCGCACAAGGCGAAGCCCTAAGAACACTGTCAGCTTTATTTGTTCCAGTTCTGTACAAGAAATCCAATTACCGTGAATGCCGTGGACTTTTTTCTTCTCCTCTGAAGGGGAAGTTTGTTTCCCAGCTGAAGGGACTTTTTGCACAACTGACCCTGGGCAGGGGAAGCATGGAAAGAAATGAGAATCAAAGTGCTGTCAAAGGCACAACACAGTATTTATACTACAGCTGCCTCAGCTGTAGAGCTCTTCAAATTTACAAATAATAACCACTAACTACAGGCAAAATGTAGAATTCAAAGCTGGCAGTGTCCCTTTACATCTGTAAACATTTCTGGGTACAACATAACTAGAAGAATCTGTCTAGATTTACTCTGATACCGTCTCAGACCTTCCAATATGGATTTGCGGTTCATCGAACAAACCTGAATTTTTGATGTGCTGGGCAACAGAAAATAAGTTAACACATGCTTGAAGCCAGAGAGGAATACTGACTGCATAGAATTGAAGAAATCAATAGTCAGGAACTGAGTTTCTCCCAAACATTCATCCATTCAAAATAATTATTAAAGCCTTCTTCAAAACATCTTTTGGAAAAAGATAAAGTCTTATTTATAAATATAGCTACACTGGTTATAAATAAATGCACTTAGATTCTCAAAACCAGCAAGTCTCATGAAGCCTTTACAATAATAGTTTCATAAATCTTTCTTTCCTAAAGCTTGTTGGTGAACCCAACCAGTTAAACACTGTTCAATGTTGCCAAATATGCAATTTTGGCAGATCCAACCTTTCTCTCAGACCAAAGCACATGGTCCAATAAATCAAAGGGTGCTGGATATGAGCACTCCGAGAATGAGACTCTTACCAAGAGCCTAGATGCAAGAGCTTCGGCGTGGGAGAGGGGCGAACGCTAGCTGTTAAACCGTGGCAAAGTCGCACAACTGTTTCTTCGATTACACGGGTATCAGCACAAACGAGGCCACAACACTTCGCTGCGAGCTGACCTGCAAAGCCCCCGCTGCCAACCAGAAACCAACTGCTCTGCAGCAGTGACTAACCCACAGGCTTGAAGGCTGGTTTTATGGCAAAAAGCAGTTTCTTCTTGGGGCGACAAACGCATTCAGACCTGCAATTCTAAGTTCATGGCTTAATGAACTCATAAGTCTCCGTTACATCTCAAATGTCACGATATGAGCTTATCTATCAGCAAAGAAACATAAAGGCAGTATCTGAACCAACATAAAACCCTATTATCTGGACACACTTGGAAATAACAGGGAAAAAAGCAATGCGAGGGCCATGAAATTAAATGATTACCATGAATACTGCCAACAGTTACAAAACTAGGACAAGAAAACAATAAACTATGGGCCAGAGCAGCAATGAATTTTTATCTTTGCAAGGAAACATTTCAAAATGCCTGCAGAAAGCAGGCCAGCTGCTAGGGCCTTTGCAGCTAGAAGTCATTTCTAGCCTTTGTAACCTTTTTGCAACCAACTGAACAGCTTGCATTATGGTATTTTTCTCAACTTCCCTTGTTTCCCTCATGGTTGCTGAGACAGAATAATCTTTCATTATCAAGCTCCACACGATTACTCAGAGCACTTCCAATCAGTTTCCCTGCTGTCCTGAAACGCATAATCCACAAGCCTGCTAAGAGGAAACCATTTAGGTATCCTCTTTACTAAACAAGCCTGTAAAGAGTGGGGAAAAACAATACATTTTAGTAACAAAATCAGCTGCTTGTTAAAAAAGGCTTCAGTATATTTAAAAACGATTTAGTAAAAAAAGTGACATATCTACCTCCAGAGACAACTGAACTCCCAAGCTGTCTTACAACAACCACCGTATGTTTAGTTTTGCATATATAATCAGTTAGCGCTACTGTTCGGCACAAAAGAGTCAAACAGAATGTTTGACCAAGTTTCATAAAACTGATGAGGAATTTTTTGTGATCCCTTTAGGTAGTTAAGAAGTCCGCTGTAGAGCTGCCCAAAACTGCTCCTAAAACAGTCCAAAGAGGACAAAATGTAATATTCCCTGATATCTCGAAATGCTCAAGTTCATGCACACTCAGCCTGGGCTTTACTCTTGCATTGAAGGTTGCCTCAATGTGAACTAGATTCATTTCTTTTTAAGGGGGGAAGGCATATAATTGTTCAAGTCCCATTCATTTTCCAGCTTGGTTTAGGTGGTAAAACCCCACTACCACCTCTTCAGATTTTAAAGCAAAATAAACACCCCAAGAGTCTGCTTTTCCAAAGGTCCAGATCTGGTCACTCGACTTCACAGAAGGGAGCAAACATCTCGGGTCACTGCATAAAGCCTGTTTTCAGTGCTGTGATTTCAGGGCAGCTGAGAGCTAATACCGGCTACTTTGGCATTGAGGTACTTCTTTTCCACTCCCAACAATGCAGGTATTAACATCTCAATATAAGCCTTCAGGTCACTTGCTGGCTAAAATTTGTAAAAGCTTCCAATCATTCAAGGTCAAGCTTTAAAAGCACCTTTTGGCGCTGTGCTGAAAGCAGAGTTATGTCGTGAGCTGCTGGAGAAGCTCCTATCCCTGTTGATGGGACCACACAGGCGGTCCCATTACGTGATTTTCCAGTCGCACAGTGGATCTGACAACAGTCCTCTGCTCCCAGTGCTGCTTGCTGACAGCACCTTTTATATATAAAAAAAATTGTTATTTTTCTTTACAAAACAAAGTCAATAACCCAGGATTAGGAGGTTACAGTTTCCACAGCGATATCAGTCGGCTGATCCATCTCCACCAGAGCCATTGTGGATCCCTCTATGTCTTCTGTGGTGACTACAACTGTGTCCACCTCAGTGACCTCTTCGAGTACCGCCACCTCAGCCCCGTTGGGCTGCTGCCTCACCATGGCTGCCAGCTTAAGCCGGTACTGCTCTGCCTCTTGCTCTTTCTTCATGAGCTGGCTTCGATATTCCTGAGCCTTCCGGTTTGCCTCTTGCAACTGCTGCTGTAGCACCTCCCTTTCATCGCTGTCCTACAGAAAACAAAAGTCAAGAGAGCCCATGACGGAGGCCCAACCTGCAATGCGAACACCGGCACAAGGAAATGGGGCATGCAAGGATTAGAACAGCGTACGCTTCAGGTTACAAAAGCAAAACGGTCTTAAGGCAGTGATATACTGAACCGAACATTGCTTGTCTCAACTGCTTGCACATTCATCACTAAGGCAGGAATGCAAATGGGAAATTGGAGAACAATCACGTGCAGTTTGTTGCAGAGATATCATCTGACTCAGTGGAACAGGGCGCAACTCAAGCCTGTGGCTTCAGCAGGCCAGGAGCCCGACGCCCTTAGCGCAGTAGAGAAACACACAGGAGACAACCACAGTCAGTCACAAACAGGAGTGCCTACCTTGTCTTCCTCAAAGTCATTTATATTTTGTTCTGCTTTTTGCTTCTTGGCTGGTGGCTCTTCTTCTTCTTCTGCATCATCACCGTCTTCAATAATAGTCTCTTCTGCAACCTGACCAGCAGGTACAGTTAAAACTGAAAAATCAAAGGTGAGAAATTATACAGTGAGAGACATGCTTTGGCACAGATGTTTCCTGAAAGACTACCTTGAACCTAGTGCATCTGCGTGGTGCTGGAGAAGGGGAGAACTGTGGATCAGCAACGCCTAAGACTCCCTGGAGAGGAACTCTGGAGCAGCTTTCCAGTTTTCTTCACTGAGGCCTTGTTTTAGACTGTTTGCCATAGGAAGCAAACAGTTATTTCAGAGTCCCATCACCACAACAGAGCTGGCAGAATCCAAAGTCGAAGGTTTGTGTCTTAGGAAATATGTAATGTTATCATTCTGATGGTTCAGTAATACAATTCATAGTCAAGATAGGTTAAACAAGAGGAATAGAAAGCTACTCTCAAAATTCCCAGTACAGACTGTGCTGCTGGTTAAGCTCAGAATCAGCTTTAAGCACATGCAATAGCTGCAAATATGCCAGAAAACAAATGCATTTTAAATCTGCAAACATGAGTTTTCACTTTGGGAAGCCAGTAGCAAGAATTCATCCAACCAGAGGGCAGAAACGTACCACGTGAACTACTGAAGGTAGCTCCACCTAAACAGTTCTCCTTTTGTCTGCCTTAGACTAAGAATGGGTTACAAGCCTGGAATTATTTGTATTAATTTGGCAAATAATTCTGAATAATTAACAGGCTTTAGAAAATTGCTTTCCACTCATGAAGACTGTAAACTGAGAAGTGACATAGCTTATCTCACACTGCAACATTGTATGCATGTCACAGGAGAGCTATTTTACTACTTAATCCTCCCTCCCCCCAATATTAATCCAAATAACCAGATATCCATAGGACATGTTAAAAGAACTGTAGGTAGTAGACAAGGCAGACGAATTACATCCCTTGAGGAAATAGAAATTCACCGTGCAAGTGCTCCGGAGCTCTGCCCTGCTTTACCGAACACATTTGCCTTGTAAAACCGATAGATTATGCTGCCTTAGGCAGTGTAACTAGAGTATTGGGAGGAAAAGGTGTATTTAATCTTACAGTAATGTCCCAATACTAAGTTTTGCAAGAACGATGGGGTAATTGCTAAAGGCAACAGGTTGCAGTTTCACTGGTTGAGCAGTTTGCTCCCAGACTGGGAAGTTTACCAGAGGGTAAAGGAACGATCTTTGCCTGGCTGCCAAAGGGACAGCAGCTAACTGCATTTCTCTTCCTCCTGCAATTTTACAATGAAGGTGTTTGGTTTTAATACAAAGATTCAAATATTGAAGTGTAGCAGCATGCAAGTGTATTAAACCACAAACAAGTCACTGCCAAGCTTTATCACTGAAGTAAATCACATTAACTTTTTAACCCTTCCTGGTTAAAAAGTAGGCAGTAGGGCACGAACCTGTTATACCACAGTGTCGGCAAGCCAAATCGTATAAACAGCCTGCCCTGCACAGCTCAAGAAGGTTCACAGATTTCACCACCTTTTTTTCTTTTTAAAGCTCAACTCCCAGCACCGGCTGGCAGCTTTCCGAGTTCAGCTCCTCCTTACCTTGCTGCCCATCTTGCATGGTTACGATGAACGGCTGGCTGAGGCCGCTGGTGGGTACAGCTGCTTGCAGGCTGCCCAGGGGAACTCCATCTGTTACTATTGTGATAACTTGCTGCCCTCCGCTGCCAACCACTTGTTGTATGGCAGAATCGACAGAATTCGCTTCCACTATTTCCTCCGCGTTACCTTGAGAAATAAAGCAAGTGCCAAAAAAGTCAGTATTTCCTCCCTTCCTTGAATAGAAACTGAAGCCTAATGAAAAACCTCAGGGATGCAGCATCAGAACCCTGGAACACCTGCTTATGAAAAGAAGTCTGTAAATGTAATAAGTCTTAGTGGGAAACAAACCCCACTACTAAACCTTAGTAGAACAAGTTTTCTCACGTAAAAACATCATTTTTCATGTAATTTAATGAGTTTAAAGCACCAGCATCCAAGCAAATTAATTAATTAAAGAAACTCAGAGCTGGAGGCAGCTATTAAGCAGACTTGACTCTCTAAGTGACCAACTCTAACGAAGACAAACCACACTCAAAACACTTCGTGCCTCAAGAGCCCCATCCACACAAGCACAGCCAAACCAACCATAAGGAGGCTATTTAGTTTGGCTGGACGACTGCAAACTTGTTTAGGTCTCCGGGACACTTTCTGTATGACTTACGGCTTGCATAAATAATCAGGACTGTAAGCCCTCAGCTGCATCCTGATCCCAGTGTACGCTGCAAGTACAGGAAACAGGGTACCCGACCTACTGCGCATGCTTTGGGTGCCAGAGAGGAAAACGTTCAAGCACTGAAGGTCAAGAAATCAGTCGTGTGGCACCAGCAGCTTAAACAAGTCAAATTGCTCGCCTCTAGATTCAAGGAAAAATGCTTAGCTTTGGGGAAAAAATGAATTCAAAGGTAAAAGGATTACATTAACTTTAACTATCATATTCCTAAATCTGAAGTTAATTAAAGGTCAAACATTGCACTCTACAAACATATAAAAGATCGTAAAAGGAAACAAAACAAAACAGAACAACTTTCCAAAAGAAAAAGTTACCAGAGCCTCAAGAGACTCAAAGCATCTGTTAAATACCAAGATTTTATAACGACATGAAACTGAACAAACTGGCAACCCGGGGACAAAAAACATTTCAAACAATTTTCTTCTTAAACAAATATTTGTCCACACTTCTGTATGAAAGATAAAATCCATGTTCTGGAGTATTACTGTAACTGCTTAAGCACGTCAAAAGCAACATGCTGATGTCAGGGTCAGAACAGGACAAGCTGGATAACAAATATGAACAGTCATTTCTATCAGCAACAGCTGCTGTTTTTTGTAGTTTGAGCTGGGATAACAAATCAACCCACTACATCACATATACTTAACATCAACTCTTAATTATCATGAATCAAGTCAAATCCACTCACAGTTTGCACCCAGATACCTTCAATTCCAATTCCTGGTAAGATACTTACTAAAATTATACAAATTTGAATCAGCGTCCAAACGGTTTCCCCTACCTGTAGCTCTGTTTGAGTTGGAAAGAGGTGCCGATGCTTCAGCGAGGGCCGCAAGCGTGGCAAGCACAGAGGTCGTTGAATTGGAAAACTGCACCGTGGATACATCTGAATCACCTGCTTGGGAGAGACGAGGGCAAGCTGAAGGATTTTCAGGACCTGCCATGCCCTAAGTAGCGAACGCAGCAGTCAGCTCGCAACAAGTTTGTCACCTAGGGTCAGACTGTTTGTTGGGCTCCCCATGCTCAGTGGAAAAAGGGAGGTGGAACAGATCACGTTTCGTGAGAGGTACCTCTCCTTCTAACCGTAAAAGGGGCTTTGGTATTGCTTTAGGACAGGCAGCACCCACTCTGAATATTTTATGATAATTTAAATCAAATATTGCTTTAAATCATTATTGACTGTTATCAACTGAACTGATCTGCTCCAGCCTTACTGCAAAAGCTGCAGAAAGTCAGGCTTTCTGCTGGGCTAACGCCGAGCTTCGATTTGGAGACGTGGACGGTTTTCCAAGATGCAGCCATACTGTCTGACGAAACTCACAGACGTGCCGAGGGCTGATTGCTCCAGTGTTGTGGAGAAGTGGTTGCTATGCACGTAATTACTTGGCTTTGCATCGTACTGTAACTTCCAAAATTGCAAATGCCGAAGCATATATTAAACTAGTTTGCTATTGTGAGTAAATTGTACTACCCAAGTTCTTACTCAGTTGGGAAAATCTCCAGGTACTGTCCGTATTAGTTTATAGAACAAATGTTTCATCACAAGTCAATTAACAGCTTTTACTCAAATGCAAAAGTTAACCAAGTATATCACTTTATTTCAATTTACTGAGCAGAGCTCCTCTCCTTCCCGCTCAGGTTTAGTAATGGGGGGGGGGGGGGGAACAAACAAGGAAAAAAAAAACAAGCTGCTGCAACGGTGTATTGATTTGAGTAAGATAAACAAGTCTTCTCAGTTCCAAAATACAATGTTTCTTCCTTCAATTGACCGCAGTAACTCCTATTCAAAGTCGGAAGTAATAAGAATGGAACAGGAAACTCAACTAAATGGGCGCAACCTCAGTACTTTATTTGCATGCATATAACTCACAGTTTCTCTTAAAAAAAAATCCTGTGCTTCATTGCCAGCAAAGATTATAAGCACACAAGGATAATACAAAGGGAAGTTCATCTAAAGTTCCCTGCCTTAACCCCTGCAACCCATTCTGTCTCACTAGCTCCTTGAC